>NC_136486.1:162808207-162988207 GCF_053919585.1 Euprymna scolopes
ATTATATCATCAGAGCAATAAGAAAAGTAAAGAGGTAAAATTAAAAATAAAAAACTTTTGAGGTCATTTTATTCCTCATCTTTCATTTAACTTATTTGTTATTCCTTTTAATAGTGTTGAGCTTTTCTTATCTTGATAAATTTTGCTTTCTGGACTCTCCCGTCGATTTCAACCTATGAGATTCTTACAACTTCGTCTATTTAACCGGCATTAACATTTCAGTCCAGTTAGTGATTTACAAAGAAGTCCAAAAATTATGCAAGAATGTAGATTGTTGGAGTATCATACTTTATATATATATATATATATATATATATATATATATATATATATATATATATATATATATATATATATATATATAATGTGTGTGTAAATGACCAAAGTCTATATTCCAAGATTGAAGATATTTATTGTCCATTTTACCGTTTATTTTTTTTTCATTTATCATGTTAAAATGTTTAATTATTAACATCACCTGTTTCGTAGTGAAGAATCATTCATGCAACTACTATGTAAATTTTTAAATTTATTCCACCCTTACTCATCAGAAGAAAAGGAACCCATTAACTTTTAATGAAAATATAGGAATATGGGCATGATTAAAAAATTGGAAAATAGGAAAAGAAGGTATTTATTTGCTCCCCCACCGAGCAAATTAGGTACAAGGCTGATTTTTAAAGTGAGGAGTGAAGGGAAAATGGGGACCAACTCCCCGGGGAGTAGGGGAGCTGGATAGTGACAATTGGTATGAAGGGTTTCCCCTACATTGACCAAGGTCTTATATGTGGAGTTGCCCCCACATATGGTCTTTGCTTGCCCGAAGGTTGAGCAAAAGAAGTAAAGATAGTGTAACTACAAGAAAACACAATTGCAACTTCTCTTCCGATTTTTGCTTTATTTTATTTGTTTTATTCATTTTTCTATTGCCCACATTTAGAGGATGAAAATTTGGGCATTTGCACAGTTTCGTTCTCTTTAACAGATGCGAACGATAGTCATGCATCTGAGATACATCACAACAGAACTAATTTATACTTGATTATAAACGAATTAGTAAAAGAACAGCAGTTGTTTTTTATATATATAATTTATTTAACCCAAAGAAGACATATTGCTACAGAGACGCAAGGGACTACTATAGTGGGACCAGCTTTATCGGGGGGGGGGAGGGCTGCGTGGACAGTTGACTAGAAAGATGTTTGTTTTTTTACGTAATATTTAAACTTTTTGCATGTTGATTCTCAGAGAAAACGGAAATGGAGATGCAAGAAGGAATTTCCAAAGGTAAACTATCTAAAGAAAGAAGCCATCAGAGTAGAGAGTTGCTAATTGGGTGAGTTCCACACACAATTCAAGGGAATTAATCTTTTACCTATAACTGGTAATTATCTCCCTTCGGTTTAAATAATTATGGACCAATATGTAAAACAATTGTAAAATAGTATGTTTGAATTACTTAAAAAACTTTTTATTTTAATTAAACAATCATTTTTTTGCTTTAAATGAAGATGGCTCATTTGGGCTCTACTGCCAAAAAACTTGTTTTACTTTTTGGATGGATTTAACATGTGACAACTTATTTGTTAATCAATTATTAAATTTTTTTTAAATTTCATGATCAAAAGTTTAATTATAGTTTAATTGTTTCCAATTCTCTTATAATGAAATATGCTGCTACTATATCAGGCTGTCTGAAGATACCGACTTCCTGACCTTAAATGCACCAAACATTGATGTTATTTTTTCTCCCTTTGCAAAACTCAATCATACTCTGCAAAGTTAAAACAAAAACACAATTTTCCTTTACAAAACAACCAAGCCAAACACCATTAATAAATATTTGAAGATATAAAGAACTTGAAGTACAAATTTTTTTTTATAATTACTAAATTTTCCACTCTTTATCTGTGCCTAAAACTATATGTAGATTCCATGAACAAAGCTTTCTTAGAACTCCATGCCTGTGGAACTTTCTTCCGATTGCCTGCTTCCCACTACAATGTGATTATCTTCAAGTCCGATGTAAACAAGTTCTTGATGGACCGTCCCCCTAAGTAATCCAATTTACAAAATTCCCACTACTTATGTTTACTACGCTATAATCACATTGACTGATGTATACCCATTAATCCCTATCCTCGAGTGGCCTCTGCGCCTTGATAAGTGGTGATTCCTGTTTAAAAAAAAAGAAAAAAAGATTCGGCATTAAATAACCCAAAAAGGGTTGATATGCCGTAAAAAGAAATAAGCAAACCAAACCAAACCAAACCAAACCAATCTCATAAAGAAAGAAATAATGAAAATTGAATTTATTTATTAAAAACTTTTTAAACAATTGTTAAAAAAAAAATCACATTTTTTTTTTTTTTAGATTAGGTTCAATTCTTGGTTTAGGGTGGATGCTAGTATAACGTTACAGAAGCGCTATGATATAGTGAAAGAGTCTATCTGCAAATAACTACATATCCTCTTGGGTAGAGCATTGTCATTAAGTGATATCACCTGCTGCTTGCTTAGCATAATGCAAAGCTCTTTGCATTTAAATAAACAAATCGAGCACTTTAAAAGTGGTGGTTAATGCTTATATAAAAACATTAAAGATATTATTTAAGAACACCGATCTCAGAGATCAGTAAGTAAAACTATTGACTACCAACCAGATGGCTGTAGGTTCGATTCCTGGCTTGGGATGAGTGCTAGTTCAGTTACACTGAAGAGCTGTGATACAGCGAAACAGTCTGCTTGTGGATGGTTATATATTTATATATATACAGTGTGTCCCAAAAGTGAGTACACCCCTCACATTTCTTCAAATATTTAAGTATATCTCTTCATGGGATAACACTAGAAAAAATGATTTTTTGACGCACTGAAAAGTAGTCTGTCTACAGCATATATAACAGAGTTAAATTATTTTCCCTTCAAAATAACTGAAAATATAGCCATTAAAAGCTAAATTCCTGGCAACAAAAGTGAGTACACCCCTTATGAAAAGTTGTCAGTATTAACATACAGCACGTCAACTCTCAATATTTAGTTTGGCCACCATCATTATCCAAAACTTCCTTTACTCTCCTGGTCATAGAGTTTACCAGAGCTTCACATGTGGGCACTGGAATGCTCTTCCACTCTTCAATCACAACGTCACGGAGCTGGCGGATATTTGAGACTTTGCGCACTTCCACCTTCTGTTTGAGGATGTCCCAAAGATGTTCTATTTGGTTCAAGTCTGGAGACATGCTTGGCCAGTCCATCACCTTTACCCTCAGTCTCTTCAGTAAAGTAGTGGTTGTCTTGGATGTGTGTTTTGGGTCATTGTTATACTGGAACACTGCTCTGCGACCCAGTTTCTGGAGAGAGGGGGATCATGCTCTACTGCAGTATTTGACAGTACATGTTGGAGTTCATTGTTTCCCTCAATGAAATGTAACTCTTCAATACCTGCAGCACTAATGCAGACCCAGACCATGAAATTCCCACCACCATGCTTGACTTAAGGCATGACACTCTTTGCAATGAAAATATCAGGTCTTCCTCTTCACAGAAAGTTAACATCAGGAGGTTCCGTCTGATATTAACTAGTTGACCGAAACATGCTCATAGCAACATATTACTACTTAAAATACAACAAACATTTGATACAACTTGAAGCACATTTTTTTTCTTTATTACTAGATTCGGCATTAAATAACCCCGAAAGTGTTGATAGGTCATAAAAAGAAATGACCAAAGCAAACCAAGCCAAACCAAACCAATCTCATAAAGAAAGAAATAATGAAAATTGAATTTATTTATTAAAACATGAATTCTAAAATATTCGAAATATAAATTCGAAAACTTTTTAAACAACTGTCAAAAAAAAAGTCTATGTAAAAACAAATAAAGTGTGTGTGTATATATATATATATATATATATATATATATATATATATATATATATATATATATATATATTAGATCGGTGCAAAAGTTTATCAATTTAAAGTTTCATCATGAAAATGAAAAACTTTTTGAAAATCTTTATTTCTAGCAATAACGACGTTTGCTCTCTATAACTTGATTCCAGCTGTCGACGAGCTCGCTTTTAAAATTCTTTAGATTTTGATGTGAAGTATGAATCTAACACGTATTCAATCTCGTCTGGTGATGTTTATCTAATATCATCTAAATGTTTTTGTAATCTTCGAAATAAGTGATAATCCGAAGGAGCTAGGTCAGGAGAATATGCAAGATGAGGTAAGATTTTGCAACCAAATTCTCCCAGATCTTTGGTCAGTAAGGTTTGTGTGAAGACGAGCATTATCATGATAGAAAATTTCTATGAACTGAAGAAAGCTTTTTTCTGGTCAACATGTGTGAGAATATTGCAGAAAAATATGATGATTTAAGAATCTGAAAGTAAATGTTATAAATTAATCAAGTATAAAATAACTTACAAATGGTTTAAAATGCCCTTCTACAAACGGGCAAAAATTTTTGCACCGACCTGATATATAATATATATATACACCAGGTTAAAGGTATTCAAGAGTGATAACTACTGAATTTAATGAGGTTTTGAAGAGTGCTCAATAAAAGAAGAGTAAGATATATTTTTTATTAATATAAACAAATATACATGGTTGAAATATGCTAATGTTTCCGACAAGTTATCTGTTAAAGCCAGAAGTCCTCGTCAGATGACTTAATAAATGTTTGCTTTCCTCAGAAGAAACCGGTTCTCAAATATATATATATATATATATATATATAATGTGATGGGAAGATTGCAATATTTTTCCTGGTTCTGATACGATTACTGATTCTGATTCTCTATAAATTTCTAAATATTTAACTCTAAAGTTGCTATTTTTCCCCAATAACTGCAAAAACACATGTTAAATGAGTATATATTGTCTCAAACGTGGAGAGGTAATTTATAGATTTTAATTTTATGGTTTGTTTTAAAATCAATGAATATTTACTGTTTTATTATTACTACTTTTTTATATTGATATTATACCAACAGTAGAAGATTTTGTTATAAACAAAATCAAATATAAAACAGTATAATTAAAAGAATGGCATCGGAAAAATGGCACAAATTTTTCCGATTCCGATATCCTGAATGTTCCGATTTTTCCAATTCCCAATTCTGATAATCGTCCCAATACTAATATATATATATATATATATATATATATATATATATATATATATATATATATATATATATATATATTAATGAAAATTGGTAAGAAAGTTTGGTTGAATAAGAAAAATTTGGACAATTTAGTTGCTTATTTTAATCAAAGTTCGGCAAAAGAGAAACGAAAACTTCTAGAAATAAATAAAATAAAAAACAAATAAGCTAATGGTGGGTTTTGGGGATGAGGAAAAAAGACCCTCCCTCCATCCAAAAAGACGCCAATACACCCACAGACAATTATAAGCCATGCACGAACAATGCACATGTCTTTGCATATATTAAGGTAAGGCTATTGGTCGACTGGCAGAGAAGGGGGGCGGGATAAAGGTTGAAGCCTTTTTTTTCTTCAAACTACTTACACTAATTCCAATAGTGGTGCCTTTAGGGAGAAACTGCAGGAACACAAAAGACAAAAGAAAATATTAAAAACAAACAAACAAAATAATAAATGAAAAACAAACACACACAAAAAACAATTCAAGATTCTCAGACCGGTGAATGCCAAAACCTGATTCCATTTGTACATTTGATTCTATGATGTCGGCAGTGGAATAATTTGGAAGGCAATCAAAGAGAGAAATGCAAGAACCGGGCAGATCTTTATACAAAAATCCAGACGTTCTATAACAAATATTGATAATAAAGACACAAAGAAGAATGGTTATTAGAAAGAAGATTATTATTATTGAATGTTGCATTCGTAGCCAGTAGAATTATAGTTATGATAATAAAAGAAAAAACTGCCCTATTTGATCCTATAATGTTTTTAGTTTGCATAATGGCGTATTGTTCGTGTTTCGGTGTTTTTTTCTGTATGGATTATTTGGACTCGACTAATCTTTCTTATAAAATATTAATCAACAAAACAACAAGATCGTTTCATGGTTTTGAATGATTTCCAAAGATGTTTTTCTTCTTTTTAATTATCTGAAACTTTCGACATCGTGACATCAATAAAACATGGCTGTCGTCTATTTAATTATAAATCAATGCAACAAACTACAAAAACATGATATACATTCTTTATCAAAAACTGCAACACAGATATATATATATATATATATATATATATATATATATATATATATATATATATAATGTATGTAAAAGAGGTTACTTCAGTCTTTAACAGACTATTGATACCCACGAAGGGGTGCCTGCATGTGAAATTTTTTTGTGGCAGGAGGTGCACAATCTCCAACCGCACCTCTCCTTAGTCGACATTGTTAAGTACTAGTGGCAAGTGAAGTGTATGTGCATGACAATTAGAAACAAATGCCGAGATAAGCAGAGAGCACATACAGTGTCTAGAATTCTTAAATAGTCAACCATCTGGTACTAACCATGCTCACCGTTGCTTAACTGAGTTATTGGAGGATATGATTCCACAAAGAAGGTGGGTTTTATCTGGTGAGAGTACTAAACTGCAAAACCAATAATAATTAACAAACGAAAGAAAACAAAAGAGAAAAACAAGAAATGTTTTAAAAGACTGTTGTTACATAAAAACAAAATTAAACTTTTTTTCTAAAAAAATGGGTTTATTTTAAAAAATATTTATTCTTGAAACTTACGGTAGGTTGATGTTATATTTTCATTTCTTTAATTTCTTTTTTTTTTTCTTTTTTTTTTTTTTTTTTCTTCGAGTGTTTTAAATTTGAATCAGAGCTTGGCATCATACGTAAACTGTCGGGACATGTTGAGGCAAAATCATGGAAATAAATGCAGAAATATCCTCAACTAGTTTCAAATTTACATTTAAAACCAGTTGAAAATAGCAGCCTCATAATAGTGGGTTTCGAAAGAAATCACAGCTGGAAAGATGTATGCACATATGTAGCCAATAATGTTTGTATAAATAAATTTATACAACACAGCTCTACTTGATATTGTGAACACTATTTAATATACACACCAGAGTTACATTGAATTAACATCTACGAAACCACAGCAATACAGTCAGTATATATAATATATATATATATATATATATATATATATATACACACACACATATATATACACACACACACACACACACAAATATATATATATATATATAAAGCCAGGGATGGCTTCTGTCGCTGGGTTCGAATCTGTTAACTTGTGTTAATCGTGGCACTCTGTACTGATGATTCCCAAAAGGATGAAACACTAGTGTCTGTAGGTATTTAATAATTATTATAGTAAATAATTATATATATAATATATATATATATATATATATATATATATATAAGCGAGATAAGACACAGATTAAAATCTGTTTAAGCATCATCAATGCAAATGTAAAATCCCACACGTATATCGGCGCAAAAGCTAATCTAATTAAACTGAGAATCTCCAACCATGTAAGCTCCTTTAATAATGAAAATCCAAATAGCAGTAAAGGCACCTCCCTAACAACTCTGATCAAAAACCTCCAACGTAGGAATATCCTGTACTCGCTAAAATGGGATATACTGAAAAAATCCAGTTCATACACCTCTTAATCCAAATTCTGTAATCTTTGCACTTCAGAAGCAGTTGCAATAATAACATACCCTAAAGCCACAATAAACATCGAAAATGAACTTATTTCGTTATGCTAGCACAGGAAAAAATTCAAGTATAGCCAGCTCAAAATCACTTAAGCCTCCATCCCTGAACTAGCTATGGCAATATGCCCTTATATATATGCACATGGGTTTATATATGTATGAGTGTGTATGTATGCATGCATTTGCATAAGTGGTGGATTTTTTTTAATGGTGAGTAAGAATAAAAAAGCCGACATTGTCTCTAACTCTGCCCTCTTCAGTAGTTTTTTTATTATTATTATTATTATTATTATTATTATTATTATTCATAATTAATAATTACATTATTTTTACCATTTAACAATTTCATTTCTATTCCATTATACATATTGAAATCAATCGCGTCTGATTTTTGCCGTTTGAATTAAACGCTTTTACGTTGCAACGTTAAAAAAAATATTAAAAAACACAATCTTCTTCCACAAACGGCTAAAATGATTCACATGAACTTTTTCGAACATGATTGCTAGGAATGAACGCTGTCCACGCTACAAATCTCCAGTTCTTTCAACGGTTTTCTTTTTTTTTTTTTTCATTTCGATACTTATTTGTGACTAAGAGCGGAGGTCCGCTTGAAATATGAAAAATAACAATAAAAATATTAAATACAAAAAGTAACATCGTTTTTCATGCTTCAAAAAACCCTCATAACCTTTAAATCACTATCCTAGAAGCGTACGTGGACTTTTAACATATATATTATGAAAGATGAGGAATGAAAGTTATATATAACTTTGTTTTATCAACAGAACAAAAAGGGCAAAAGTAAGAAAAAAAAAATCATCTTTAGACCATAGCATTTCGAAGCTAAATGTTTCTCATCAGAAAAGGAGAAGGACCAGAATTATGCAAAATTTGTTTGTTCTACTTAATAGTGTTGAGCTTTTCTTATTTTGATAAGGTTTGCTTTATTAAAGATATATTCTTTAATCACATAATTGTGTATATATATATATATATATATGTATGTATATATATATGTATATATATATGTATGTATATATATATGTATATATATATGTATATATATATATATGTATATATATATGTATATATATATATGTATATATATATGTATATATATATATATGTATATATATATGTATATATATATATATATATGTATATATATATATATATGTATATATATATATATATGTATATATATATATATATATATATGTATATATATATGTATATATATATATATATATGTATATATATATATATATGTATATATATATATATATATGTATATATATATATATATATATGTATATATATATATGTATATATATATATATATATATATATATAACTGGCATTGGACCGACTATTTCCCTGAAAGAGTTTGAAATTAAATGATACTCTAACTTAACGTCTAAATCTGACCTCCAAGATCGCCATAGGCATGGAATATGTGCCTATATTAAAGATGGCTTTCCATGTGGTAGAGACATCTCAAGAGAAGATCCTAAATTACCCTATAGGTGCTTCTGGGTGGCACTTGCTCACACGACTGCGTTTATATTTGCCCTCTATCGCCCCCATAACAACGAGTTACTATCTTTAAGAGCATATCTGGGAAAATTGACCACATCCTATCTGCTTATCCTTTGGCTAACATTCACGTCTGTGAAGACTTCAATATTTAATGTGGAATGGTTAGTCGACTCAAACAAGACCGATGATAAGGGGAGGTCTGTCACAATTTCTCCATTGCTTGTGACCTCACTCAAATTATTCACGAACCGACCCGTATGACCGATACTGAAGGTCAGTATGCAAGTCTCCTAGATCTTTTCCTCATAACTTGCCCTGAGCTATGTTCATCTTCTGTTCTGTCTCCACTGGGATCTTCTGACCACTCTGTTGTATCAGTTAAAATAAAAACGAAATGCAATAAGTCCTCTGATGTAGCTCTCCATCGTATAGTATATTGATACTCTATAGCTGACTGGGATAGCTTCTGTTCATTTATATGTGATCTACCTCTGCATTCCATGTTAAAAAGGATGTGTCCTCTATAGTTACAGACCTGGTGGAATGGTTAATTGTAGGCATAGACCGTTTCATACCCTCAAAAAAATTCCAGCAAAAACCTAACAGCCAGCCATAGCTCCTCCGGAATGTGCTGCTGCCATTATGCACAGAAATAACTTTTTCCATTGCTTCCAATGTAACGGATATACTGAGACTAAAACCATTTTCAGAGCTGCCAGCAACAACTGTAAAAGAGTAATGAAGAACACAAGAGAGTTGTATGCTCAGTCTGTCAAGTCCAAAGTGGCTGAGCACCGACTTGGTTCCCACCAGTTTTGGCAAATAGCAAACAGGATCCTGAACAAAAGCATGTGCTCTATCCCAACAATCATCAATGAACCTGAGGTAATCTCGTCAACATCAGACAAAGCTAAATTATTTGCCAAGAACTTTACAGCTAATTCCACTCTCTGCGACCAATGCCACCACACCCCCATATTTCATTCTGTATCAGAAAACACACTATGCGACATACAATTATCTGTGCGTGATGTTGCCAAGCTAATCAAAAACCTTGATTCCAGTACAGCAACTGGCTCTGACGGCATTCCTATTATAGTGCTCAAAAAGCTTCAACCAGAACTAGCGCCCATACTTACAAAGGTGTTTAAGCGCTGTCTTAAGGAGAATTGCTTCCCAACACCCTAGAAAATCTCATCAGTATGCCCAGGATTTAAGAATTCAGGTGATCGGTCATCTCCCTCTTAGTACAGACCTATAAGTCTCCTGTGCATCATGAGTAAATTACTTGAATCTATGTTAAATAGAGAAGTAGTCAACCACCGTGCAATATGGTTTTCGTTATGCTGGATCTACAGTAGATGTGCTTATGGTTATTTCTCATAGGATTAGTGAAACTCTCGATGGAGACTTCCTTTCTAGGACAATTGCTCTTGATATATCAAAGGCCTTTGATAGGGTATGGCATAAAGGTGTACTTCACAAAATCTCCAGCTATGGTAGAGCTGAAAATATCTTTTCAATTATCAAATCATCTCTCTCTGAAAGGTTCCTAAGAGTAGTGGTTGATGGGCAGAAATCAGAAGCTCATAGTATTAATGCTGGTGTCCCTCAGGGGCCCATCCTGGGTCCAACTCTTTTCCTGATCTATATTAATGACCTTCCCAATCACATCCTTAGATAATTTGTGGGCATGTTTGCTGACGACACTACCATCTATGGCAGCACATCAAAGGCTGTAAATGACAAAGTTCTCTCTGATTCTCTCTCCCCTGATCTTGAGCATGTGGTACAATGGAGGAAAAGTGGCTGGTTACTTTTAATGCATATAAAACCAAGCTTCTATCTTTGCATTATCAACGTTCTGATCCCTATCTGACATCAATTGAAATGAATAGCTCTCGTCCTAGGGAGGCTCCAAGTTTTTTCAAGCTTCTGGGCTTGACTTTTACTCCTAAACAAAAATGGAATATGTACATCAAATCTGTTGCCAAGATCGCTGGAAAAATGATTGGATCCTATTATCGATCCAGTAGATATCTACTTGCTGATGCAATTTTCTACCTATACAAGAACCAGGTACGTCCAAGGATAGAGTATTGCTGTCACATCTTGGCAGGAGCTGCTAGGAAGACTTATCCTGCCTTGACAGAGTTCAGAATAGTCTTCGTAGCCTAGTGGGGGATGCCCTTTTCTCTTCCATGCAACTCTTTATCTGTGCCTAAATCAAAACGTGGATTCCATGAACAAAGCTTCTTTCTTAGAACTGCACGCCTGTGGAACTCTGTTCCGTCTGCCTGCTTCCCACCGGACTACAACTTGGATGTCTTCAAGTCCAATGTTAACAAATTCCTAATGAATCGCCCCCTTAAGTAAACACTTCATCAAATCTCCACACTAACGTAATGTATTTGCAATAACCCTTATCCCTGAGTGGCTTCCAGGCCTTGATAAGTGGTGATCACTGTGTAAAAAAAAAAAAAACCCTCTTTCTCACAGAAGAGACATTGCGAGCCTTTTTCTGTTTTATCGTTATTTTCATGGCAAGTGCTGGTCTGAGCTCCAATCAGTGATCCCTCCTCACCAAACATTCATGAGAAACACTCGTTTGGCAGAAAACACTATCAATAATTTCCCCCACTCTTTATCCGTGCCTAAACCTAAACGTAGATTCCATGAGCAAAGCTTCTTTCTTAGAACTGCACATGCACATATGTAGAACTGCACATATGTGGAACTCTCGTTTACCTGTTTTCCAGCTGACTACAATATGGCTGTCTTCAAGTCTTGAGGAGCCGTTCAACTTGAGTTTTATCAAATTTACACTTCTAACGATTACTATGACATTGTCCTTTTGACCACTGTATACTTTTTAAGCCTTATCCTCGTGTGACCTCTATGCCTTGATAAGTGGTGATTCCTTTGTAATATATATATATATATATATATATAAGTTAATTTAAATAAAAAGATTCTCCTACATCATCCACCCTGCACGTTTTTTTTTTTAATTTTTATGAGAATGTTGTGAAATTGTTTCATGATTTTTTTCGTTGCAATTTTCATTTTTAAAAGTTTGTTTACTTTTAGACTTTTTTTTCTTTCCCAACACAAAAATCATTGAAAGATCAAAGCACCATTTGTCATCATTAAAAATTCCCAACAAAACATTTCTCTTAGAATTAAAATATGTTATAACCGATCTGTCTTTTCTATTTTCCACATGTGTGTGATTGTGTGTGGAGAAAGAGAGCACATCATTTTCTGTATATTTCTAAAATGGATTTAAGCTTTCAGGGTCCAGTTACCTCCCTTTAGTCTCACCGACCTGTAACTGACAACCATCTATTTTCCCAAAAGATTTTTAAAAAAGAAAAACAACAATCTTGTTTTTTTGTAATGAACTGCTAACTTTTTACAAACATCATTTTAAAACGGGCAATCGTTTTCATTTGTTTCAGATCATTACTGAGATTTATTTTCTCTTACTTTCTTTGCCCATTAATTTCTATTATTTTCTTTGTCCATTAATTTCCATTCAATTAATTTCCTTTTAAAAGAAAAGAATTACTTTTCGGTGATATTTATTACTTGCATTTCCCAGGATTGCAGGATTCACTTTTAGAAAATTCAGCTTTAATTTATTCTCCAGATATTTTTTATGATGTGCAAACCAAGCGAACCCATCAAACAAGCACTTCAAAACAACTTTTATAAAATAATTAGAAAATAACAAAATTATGCTACTTGGAATGAATGAGTATCCAAAGGATTTTGATACTTACGGAGTCAGTTCCTAGTATCGACAGAGAATCACAAGCCTTGAGACAAAAACTTGATGAAAAGAGAACAAACTACTTGACAGGGGTTGCTTTCTTAGTCTTATGCCGTCAATATCTACAACAGAGAGATGCAACTTTCAGGTCATAAAGGCATAAGTTCAGTTATAATAACAATGCAATTTGCAATCTCCTCTGACCCATTCGGGCGGAATAAAAAATAGGAGACATTACTTTTGGAACGTCCCTAGTATTTTGTTTTAATCATTGTCATCAAATGACATTAACTCACATAACCAAAGACACAAATCAACTGATCCATTTTTTGTTATGTATTTTGTTCATTTATCAAACATTCCGCATTAGCATTCCCGATACATTGCTTATAAAACTATCTTTTTTCATCTCGATACATATTTCTAAAATTCTCTTTACCAAACATCAACAATGATCATTATAATAATAATTGTTAAGATTATTTGGAATTCCCCCGGCAGTGCTATATATACAACATGGCCACTAACTCTATGGCCCAAAACACTGTGGCCTCCCCTAGTTCCCACCACCATAAATGAACCAACATCAGTATATGTAAAACTCAACAACAATACAACCGCACCATTGGTCTGCTGCACATCGCAAGAGTCAATTTGCACTTGTTTTATTTTACCAAAATGTTGTGATTTAATAAGCATTCATTTTAAACTTCTCATCTTCCTCCTCATCTTCATCACTTCAATTATCTCTACGCTTTTTTCTTGGTTGCACATTTTGCTTCTATTCTTTTCTCTTTTGTTTCTTCTTCATGCTCTCTTCACAATTAAGTTTGTTAGCATTTTTTCTTTCTGTTATTCATCCTGAACAAGGCATATTGCCACTGAATCATAAATGGCTACTGTGATAAGGACTAGTGGAGCACCCTGCGTGGGAGGTTGAGCAGCGAGAGGCTTGTTTACATAACATTTAAATTGCTGCATGTTTATATGATCGGAAAAACACGAGCAGGGAAAGCATTGCAAAGTCAAGCAGTCCGAGGACATAAGCCGTAAAAAAATCTTTCAACACGTAGGAACCGCTATAATGAAAAGGTGGAATTTTACTGATGATCAGGTAGATCAGAGATGTTTACGTTGAAGGGTACAAGTTCAGTAGGTTCATCGGAGCACATTCCATGGAAATACTCATTAAGCATAGCGATCAAAACTATGATGATGATGCTAGGTTAGCAGCAGCAGCAGCCATATGCAAATGACCAAGCTGGCTGTATGATGTGACTGCAAAGATAAAATAGACACGTGTTCAGAGAAGCAGGTATTTAAGATGTGTTCGAGACGTAGAAGATTTGAGACCTGTTTGAGACATGAGAGAGCAGAAATAGACATGTTACACATGTGGCCCACGAGCAACAGGGAAAAACGTGTCCTAATGATGAGACAGAGTACTACATGTTCAACACGGTAGAGTCTTATTAAGACCATTGGAGTATGAGAAGACTTTGAAACAAGAGACATGTCATTATTCTGGAAACACCTGTAAATAAATGTATGTTGTTTCAATTGAAAAAAAATTAAATTTTTGTCTTTGTTTTCATGCAACTGTCTGCATACAATGTGTGGGTCTCGAGAGTTGATGTTCTACGATAACGTTACACTGTAACAGGGACTGGAGCATGGCAGACAGCGTAGAACATATTAGGTTAGAAATTCATTTTTGTACCTTATCCAAAAGAAAGGCTAGTAGTTGATTCACCAGTTCAGATATGACATGCACGCGTGAATGTTGACTTGAGAGTGATATTAAATACAAGTGTGTGAAGATTTTTTTTTACCTGGTAGATTGAGCTTTGCAGCAAACTTGGCAGCATCTTCTATATACTTATTTCACTTCATGTTGCCTGAGAATGTTAAATTGAGGAGTTCAAATGTTGAATTCTTTGGAAGGATACGATCGGTGATTGGAGAAGTTTCTTGTAGTTAAACAAAAACAAACTTTGTCTTGGTAGCATAAAATGTAATCAATTTGGCGCCATTTTGCTACAGGCTAGAAGTTATTTTCCAAAGATTCAACCATTGCTTTGCATGTATGGGCATTTGATTTGCCCTCTTGTTATGTATTAAGCTGCGAACATATTCACCCCAGGCATGATTGCATTAGGGAGGTCATCTTTGAAGATCAGAAATAATATAGGTCCAAGTATCGACTCCTTTTACAGTACACCTGCACTGATGCCGTGTTGTTTGAATGTATAGCTATCAAGAACGACCTGCATCATTCTTTTAGCTAAGAAAGGTCTTATTATTTTGAATATTCACCCAACAATAACCGTAGAAGCTGGTTTTTCTGAAAAGACCTTCATGCCAGACCTTGTCAAAGGCATTGGAGATATCTAGTCTTATCACTTTAGCTTCACTTTATTTATTCCGTGTATGGGATATATATATATGTTTGGAGATGACCATTAGGATATTTGTAGTGGAACGGGATTGCCATTGCTGGTCAGTATGAAGTTTAGCATTTTCAAAGTCATGAACTATTGCTATATGGTGCAAAACATTTTGAAGGTCAGTTCTTTCGGCAAAGTTTTTGAAAACGGGTACAACAGAGGCAATTGTAACGGGAAGGTGATAGTTGGTGTAAGGCAATGGTTGATGGGCAATCGAGCAGCTATGCATGGTATTTCCAACTGGATCAGCAGAATTCAAAAAACCGAACCAACTGCTGTAGTGGATATTAAAGTCTTCAAAGTCTCCTGTGCATCACGAGTTGCTGGAATCTGTGTTAAATAGAGATGTACAGGGTGGCCAAAAAGTCCCAGGACACTATACATGTATTTTTAATAAAACACAGTATTTTTTAATGAAACACACAGAAAACATATATATTCAACAAAAAAAGAGAACTTTATTAGAAACAAAGCAGAAAACAACTAGAGTAATTTAGTGGTCTAGGGGATCAGTATGTTGGCCCTCGTTGTTCTTGCACAATTCCATTCGCCTCCAGGTTCTTTGTGCCATTTTTTTAGAGAATTCCTTGATACGCTAGCAAAAGCTGCAATAATCGCATGCTTTAGCTGATCAATGGTTTCGTATCTAATACCAGAAACTTGACCTTTAATTAAACCCCATAATGAGTTGTCTGGAGTGGTCAAGTCGGGGCTTCGTGGTGGCCAAGCAAAAGAATTTGATCCACGCCCAATCCATCGATCAGGAAACTCTGCATTTAGCAGCGCTCTCACAGGAAGTGCATAATGTGCGGGTGCACCATCTTGCTGTAGCCATACACGATCCTTAATACCAAGTTCTATTAACTTGGGAATGAACAAGTTTCTAATCATGTTGGCATATGATTCCTGGTTGACATTGCCATCAAAGAAATAAGGACCAATCAAATGTTCAGATGTCAATGCAGCCCAAATCATGACATGTGGAGGATTATTTTCAACTTCTTCTTTGTAAAAGGGGGTTTCTTTAGCCCAGAAATATATGTTTCGACTGGGACTTTTCGGCCAGTGTCCTGGGACTTTTCGGCCACCCTGTAGTCGAACACCTCAGCAAAAATAACCTTCTTAATGGCATGCAATATGGTTTCTGTTCTGCTAGATTTACAGATGTGCAGATAGTTATATCTCATAGAATACGACGAAGGCTTCCTTTCTAGGGCAATTGCTCTTGACATATCAAAGGCCTTTGATAAGGTATGGTATAGAGTTCTACTCCACAAGATCTCCAGCCAGAATTTGTATGTGGCATGTGTTGTTGCAAATTTACAGTACTTTTTTCCATAGGGGAATTCCTGCGGGTAATTTATTAATATCGAAGAAGAAATAAGAATCGACAGAAAATTGACTCTATAATAATATATACAAAATCTGCATAGATTAAATTGTTTTTTTTTTTTTTGATTACATTTTCACCCCAAACAAGGCACATTGCCACTTTGATGTAGGGAGCTAATATCAGGAACATAACCTACAAGGGTACTATGTGGGGAGTTGGGCAGCAAGATGTCAGTTGACGTTACACTTGAACTTCTGCATGTCAGTACAGTTGGGGAAGCAGGAACCCGGAAGGGAATTCGAAACTCTAGCGGATCTGGGGAAGAAACTACTGGAGTAGAAGGCTCTCTTACATCTAGGGATCTCTACTGTGAAGGCGTGGGATTTTGCTGCTTGTCGGGTTTTTCGGGGGTATTTACGTCGAGGGGGTACAAATGCTGGCAGTTCGTCGGAGCATTCACTGTTAAAGTACTTGTAGAACAGGCAGAGAGATGCAACATTTCGTCGATGAGACAGAGACTGAAGCTTAAATGACAGTTCAGGACCTATCAGGTTGGCGACTCTCTTTTGGACCTTGTCTAGGAGCGAGAGACTAGTAGCAGATGCACCAGCCCAAATATGACAACAATACTCCATACATGGGCGAAAATATTATCTTTAAGCATATTTTATGACCGGGTTACGTCGGGCGTCCCTACTAGCTTAGATAAATACTTCTGCAATTTTAACAAAAGTGCTACAATAATATCAGTGTGTCTCTATTTCCGCTGAACATCCGCAGAATGCCAACATCAATATATTACATATGAATTACTTCAACATTATAAACTTCGCCAGGTAACTTAGGCGACTTCACTTCAACATTTTAATGTCCTCTGTAGACGGAGAGAAGATAGCACGTCAACACATTTCAAGTATAAAGTATGAACTGCCAACTGCAGCTTGAAATTTATTACAAAATGCGGGAATGCGCAGATCAATCAACGGGCAGAAATTAGTCACATGACCAACAACATCAGCAGCAGTAAAGCAAACTCAAGACAGAGAAGAAAAAATATATTCCAAGAGAAAATTTCTACAAGTCCAGTTTTATTGAAAGAAAGAAAATGTTACTTGCTTTTATTTCCCACAGCAACGGTTAATAATCAATCTTACGTATCAATTGCAAAAAGATTTAAAAAATAGAACACAAAAAAGGGTCTCTAATTGAGAGACTAATTCTAGAATTGTTTCTATCGAATGGAACTATAAAACTAAATTTATCGTCCAAATGATAGTAACAAATACAATGAGAAAATATACGTTGTCCTTTTTAAAATAATCATACAAAAATAGTCTTACTTGACATGGAAAACTTGAAAGGAAAGAAAAATGCGAAAAAAGGTCTTTAAAAAAGTTTTTTTTTTCTTTCAGTCTTTCTTTGAGAGGCACTTTCTCAATCTTCTAGTATTGTTGTTTTTTTTCTTTTAAAATAAAAATGTCCTTTAAGAAGGGAATTTCAGTTGAATTGTTTTCCAAGATAGTCTCTTTTCTGGATGACACGTGTACCGATAATCTGCCTGTCTTTGGAATATTTAATTTCTGTCTTTTACAGAAAAATATCTCAGTTTCTTCGTTGGTCCTTTTTGAGACTAATAGTTTCCAGTTGGTAAGGCCTCGTTGCGTTATAATTAACTAAGAACGAAATTGTAACGTCAACGTTGTGTTTAACGTAAAAAAAAGGGTTTCGGACGGAAGCCCAGCGTCTTCTGCTGATGCCGGCTAACTCGAAACTGAAGAAAACCATTCCTCCCTTACCCTCACTCCTGGCAGTGTAAGTAATGATGATGATGCCCTTCACACCAGGTCAAGAAGTGTAGTCATTGTATTTAACAAATGCAAAAAAGGCCAAACCCCATCTTGCCTCCTGGCACCGCTTGATGGCTGTTAGGATAAAAAAAAATAAAGTAACATTCTCAAAATTGTTTTTTTTCGTTTTTTTAAGATTTCGTGTTTAATATTTTGTGTTTAATGTTTTATTACAAAGGATAAATGTATTATTTATTTGCGGACTGTTATCCGCATTTTCTTATAAGTCTAGTTGTTGATGGACAGCAATCAGAAACTCATGATATTAAAGCAGGCGTCTCTCAAGGTTCCATCCTGGGCCAAACTTTCTTCCTAATTTTCATCAATGATCTCCCAAATCATATTCTTAAATCATTCATAGATATTTATACAGATGACACCACAATCTATGGCAACACTTCAAAGGCGATCAATGACCAAGATCTTTTTGATTCTCTCTCTTCTGAGCTTGAGAACACGGTGCAATGAGGATAAAGGTGGCTGGTTCTTCATACGCGTAGGTGTATCAAAACGGTGATTGCTGTAGAATGTTCCGGCCGGGCATAGCAATTGCTACACACTCAAATGTCATGCAAAATATTGATGAAGTAATTTTTTTTTTAATTCAGAGCTAAAATTCTAAAATACTTTAGTTGAACGTAGGGTGTTATCCAATAATTTATCTATTTATTTTTTAAAATTTTATTTTTATTTTTATTCTTATTTTTATTTGTGTGTGTGTGTGTGTGTGTGTGTGTGTGTGTGTGTGTGTGTGTGTGTGTGTGTACATTTATTTATTTATTGAAATATTTTTTAAGCAATAAAATGTTTGGTGGAAATAAAAAAAAACTCTTAAACATTGCTGCTAGCGAAATAAAACGAAAACAAGAAGTCAGGTCTGATAAGCTGAACACTTTTACATCAGTAAGCGATTTTCGCCCATGCTTCCGTTATGCCAATATGTGCATATTACGAACTGAATTTCTGTAAATGTCCGCTCAGGTCGGTCCAGCACCTGACGTAAACAGCCAGAATATGTAGTGCCGAGCAAATCTTAAAAACGCTAGTAAATAGAAAATAATAACATTCATCGGATACGAATTACAATTTGAAAAAAAGTGGAAAAGCAATAAAATAAAATATAACGATAATTTTTTACTTTAACTGCAACTCAACACTCACCTTTAAATTTAAAAGCTTACGGCAGGTTGTTGTTGTTATATATATATATATATATATATATATATATATATATATATATATTACTTTAACTGTAACTCAAAATTCACCATTGAATTGACAACTTTTCTAGGCTTTCGGATATGCTGAAACGAATATCACATTCAAATTTGGAAAAGATACGTAATTTCCTGGATATTAAGAAGTTTTTTTCCAATATTATGCTTAATCAATTTCAGTGGCCGCCGCCATTCTTAGCATAAGATTGGGGGGGGTGTATTGTAACATGCATGCACATTAGTACTTAATCAGTTGAGAAAAACATGGCTACCAGTGAAAATATAAGGGATTACATTAGGTAATAAAGGTCTTATCCAGAAAACTACTTGTGTACCCTAAATTCGAATATGATATTCGTTTTCAGCATACCAAAAACCTTTAAAACTCATCAATTTAACAGTGAATATTGAGTTGCAGTTAAAGTTTTAAAAAATACTAATATAACAACCTAAGCTTAATGAATATTGTTTTACTTTTATCTCTACTATTATATAAAAGTCACTTTGTGTGTGTCTGTGTGTGTGAGAGTTCCTTCCTTCCTTATAGGTTCCCAAATGGCTGAGCTTTGCAAATTTCATACAAAGATAATTTATATGTCTGACAGTGTTCTTAAATATGTTTTGTACAGGAATTCATCCGATCAGTATTGAAAATCGAAAAAATTCGATCCTAAAAACATTTTTTTTTTCTTATAGATAAAAAAGAAGAATTTTTACAAGGGAATTTTTATATGTTACGCCGGCAAGGGAGATCATAAAATCTTAGCAAATTATTTCTTTTGAAATAAATAGAATTACTGACATCTGGAGGTATAGCTCAGTAGTAGAGCATTCGACTACAGATCAAATGATCCCCTGTTCAAGTCCGGGTATACCCTATCATTTTATTTTAATTTTTTCTTATTAATGAGTTCAATCTATGATAAAAGAAGAAATACTATTTAAAATCGCCGCACATCATTTTTTTTTTTTTGCATATTTTAAAACTAGACATTAATCAGAAGTGACTTTTCCAGAGCATTCATCGTCAAGCCCAAATATCAAATATTTATTTATGTTTATTTTTTTTTGCGAATTAGTCCCCTGAGCAAATTATTCCTTGAAATATATACTATTCAATAGAGGATTGATTCTATAATAAGACATACACAATCTACGTAAATTAAAATATCATGTTTAAGCATATTGTACGACCGGGCAACGCCGGGCGTCCAGCTTCTATATAAATAAGTAGAAACATTTTTTCTCCTCTTGTGATTAAAAACGATATTTTGTGATGCTCACCCTCACATTCTCATCATCGCATTTTATTGGAAGGGGGGACATTTACCTCATTTCAGATGCTATCCGTTTGTTCTGTTGACAGTACTCTAAGACTTGCTCCAATGTCTGTACTAACTTGTCCAGCATAGTTAGATTAATTGCCGTGTGCTGCTCCATGATTTACAATTCATAACTAAAAAGTTTTTTTTTTTCCTTTTCTTCAACTTTATTAAAAGCCGTCTGATCGGCTTCTTATAGGCTAATCGCGTTTGTTGTCGCATTCTGATTAGCTGATCAACTTCATCAGCGCTCGGCATATTTTGACAGTTTGCGTAAGTTTCTAGTATAGCCCTACCTCACATTCATGAGAATTCAGTTCGCAATATGCTTATTTTCGAATATGTTTATTTTTGCACAATTTTTTTATAAATAAAATATTATTTTTAAATATACGTTCGTAATTTTTTTTCAAATAAATGTTTATTTACGGATTTTGGTTTTTCAAATATTAAAAAAAAATAAATATAATGTCCCCTCTACAAACGAGCTACTCTATTTACGAAGAAATTCGAGACACGAGATGTCTTTTGAGCAAAACTCTTGACCTAGATACAAGAGAAAATCCAATTTACGAGAGTTTATGGCCTCGGTATTTATAAAAAAGGGATTTAAATGTATGAATTGACAAGGAATAAATGTTCGTAAAATGTTTGTAGGTATGTATGAATTGACAAGGAATGAATGTGCGTAAACTGTTTGTAGGTATGTATGAATTGACAAGGAATGTTCGTAAAATGTAACTTATCTTTTGGACGATGGAGAGGGTTGGGGTAGGCCGGTCATCCTGCTGTCGGTGATGCGTGTCCTGGCTTGTAACTGGAAAGCGAGTCTCTTCTTTCATCAGCGCTAGCAGCCCGGCGTCTTCGTCTTCTTTCTCCTCCTCTCTTCTTTGGTTTGTGTGAATTAGGCATTGTTTAGAATTGAAGGCGTTTGGCCCATAACATGAGAGTGTAGTCGGCTTCAGTTCACTGGTGCCTTATTTCTTTTTCTTCTTCATCTCTTTAGGTCGGGTGGTAGAGTCCGTCCGTGCGTTCACTGATGCAGCAGGGCGAATCTCCTTCCCACCTTTGGTTCCCTCAAATCCCTCGTTTTTATAGTGGCAGACTGGCTCCCAGCGACTGTGATATTTGAGGTGTTTATTCTAGGCATGGAGCTCTGCCATTGGTCGATAATTATTTTGTGGTTATTTTATTTTTTTTCTTCCCAAGCGGAAACGATGCGTGGAGCCATGTACAAAAGACGATTTTTCATTTTTGTCTCTCATGGTGGATGCTAATTCTCATCATGTTCCCACAAGTTTTCAGATTTTACCGTTAGGTGGCCGAGTGGCTGTGTCAGCCCAGCATCAGCTTGTCCCAGTTAGTGCATGTTTCCTGCTATACAGACTTGATCCTGCACTCTTGTGCTGCGTTGTTTATATCTCATTGCATTTGTGACTTTTTTGTGATCCTTCTGGCGAAAGAAGGAAATGGAAACGTGTCCTCTGAGAAAGAAAGAGGATGATGTCGCTCAAAATGAAGCAAGAGATACTAGACAAACATGAGCATGATGTTTGTGTGAGAGATCTCGCGAAGCAGTACGATCGGCTATCATCTGTATGATATTGAAACAGACGCCATAAAAGTTATAAAACCGACCAAGGATGTGACTATTATTTCCAAATTGAGGGCCAACACCCATGATGAAATGGAGAGACTTCTGTTGTTGTGAATACGTGACAAGGAGCTGATGGGAGATACCATTAAAGATAGCATCATTAAGAAGAACGTGCTCTCCATCTACAGCATGAGGAAGCGTCAAGAGAAGGGGAGACATGGTCGGGTACATGTGGAGTGGATTTTAAGGCCAGCCATGGCTGGTTTGAGAAATTCAAGAAAAAAACTGGCATCTACTCTGTGGTAAGGGCTGGCAAAGCAATGAGTGGAGACAGCACGTTGCAGACGAGTTTATGCAGTACTTAGCTTGACTAATTTCGGAAGAAGATTATGTCCCACAGCATTTGTTTAACTGCGACGAGACAAGCCTTTTTTGGAAAAAAATGCCACGCAAGACATTCATCACCGCTAAGGATAAAAGGCTGCCAGGCCACAAGCCCATGAAAGATCGTCTAACCTTAGCACTGTGTGCTAATTCCAGCAGTGACTGCAAAGTAAAGCCACTGCTGGTGTACTTATATATATATGGGTGAATTTAGTGTTTGGCTCTTCAGTGAATCAATATCTCTAGGAGAATAGCCTTCCCTTGAAATGTTTGCTCGTTCTGGACAATGCTCCCACTCACTCCCACTGCCTAGAAGATGACATAATGGAAGATTTCAAGCTCATCAGGGTGCTCTCTCTCTCTCTCTCTCTCTCTCTCTCTCTCTCTCTCTCTCTCTCTCTCTCCCCCCCCCCCAATATCACACCAATCCTCCAGCCAATCGATCAGCAGGTAATCTCAAACTTAAAAAACTGTACACTAACCATTTGTTCTGGTGATACTTTGAAATCACAAAAAAAAAAACAAAAAAAAATAACCATTCGTGAGTTTTGGAAAGAACATTTCAACATTGCCATAGCTCTGAAAATCATTGATGCTGCATGGCAAGGTGTCACAAAATGCACACTGAATTCTGCCTGGAAAAGAATTTGCATGACTGCATTGCTGAAAGAGACTTTGAAAGATTCAATCCCCAACCTGAGTTCGAGGTGGTATTGGACGAGATTATTTCCCTTGGAAAGTCCATAGGACTGGAAGTAGATTTGGGGCATATAAGCTTATGCAGGTGTACGAGGAAGAACTGCCAACAAAACACCCAGAAATGTGGCTATTGGCACAACCACCAAGAGTAAGGAGGCCTATTAACTGAAAAATGTCTGCAGGCAATGTAGGTAAGATTTGTCAGACTGTCAGTACTATATGAGGGCCATTTGAAAAAAGAGCAATAAACATTTTTCAAAAGAAAAAGGAACAGTTCGATTAATACTGAAACTGAACTTTATTCAATATAAAATATAAATTATTACCTATGCAAAACTAATCTTAAAGTAATATACAACTTAATACTGATAAAACTGAATTATGAATTTAGGGAACAAACAATTAAAGAAACATTAAACACAAATATTTTTTGCCTTTTGGAACAAGATCACAGTGTAGTATCTGTTTTGATGCTACACTTTACCTTTTCTGTCCTCGGTCGATGAAGGAGAAATCTTTCATGACTGAGGCAATTTTTATTTTTGTTCCTATCCAGAGTGCCCCTTATTAGGAAGCTGGATTTTGCCCACAAGATTATATGTTGGAATATTTAAATAACTATTACTTTAAATACAGAAATTATATTTAAAGTTTTGGGTTTCTCTTCTACTATGTCCATTTTTTTCCCATGCTTTTCATCATAATGTGTAGCATGTTAGTTGTCTCACAGGCCATCATCAGTAATTGCTCACTGGCAGTAACCTGTGGTATTTTCTGGAGACCAAGTGACAACAAGTCTCCCCAGATTTCTAGTGTTCTGCATCTCTTGACCACTTGTGCAGATTATTGCATGTTATCGCAACAGCCGTTGTCACTGATTTCTCGTTGGCATCGGCCATTGGTGTTTCCTGGGGTTTGGGTGGCAAAATGTCTCCCCAAGGTACCAGATTTGAACTGCACACTTCCAGTGGAGATTTGGTTAGTACTCTCATACCTCGGTCTTTCCATCCTCCCTAACCCTTCACAACTAGTTGGTGTGGTGTGGCGCCAGTCGATGTCATCTACACCAGATTTTTATTATTATTACTATTATCATTATGATAATAATAAGGGTGCTTGTTCAGTGTACACACGTGTATTTTAAATATCATTTTCAAGTTAAATTAAATTTTAGGTTTGTATTACTGTACACATAGATTCGAAAAAGTTGTCAAAAAACAAAAACAAATATATCACAAATAAATGTTATCAAAGGCAAGATAAGTTACTCTTCTACCTATCTGGGAAGGTTTTTAGTGGTTTTACTCACTTTACAACGTGCAATCGCTTCGAAAATCATACAATGTTTATCAATATATTTTAAAAAGAAAAATGTCGGCATGTTTGTAACTTATCTTGCCTTTGATAACATTTATTTGTTATATATTTGTTTTTTGACAACTTTTTCGAATCTATGTATACAGTAAAACAAACTCGTCACGTAAATTATTTACAGTTATGTTTCACGGCAGTGTTTTTTTTGTTTGTTTTTTTTTTTAACGATTGGTGAATTATCAATATTTTAGCACGGGGCGTAATTCATTTCTTTGAAATATATTTAAAACTTCAATTTTTTGTTTTTTATAACATTTTAACTGTAAATAATTTACGTGACGAGTTTGTTTTACTGTACACATAGATTCGAAAAAGTTGTCAAAAAACAAATATATAACAAATAAATGTTATCAAAGGCAAGATAAGTTACTTTTCTTCCTAACTGGATATGTTTTC
Source organism: Euprymna scolopes (assembly GCF_053919585.1). NCBI lineage: Eukaryota > Metazoa > Mollusca > Cephalopoda > Sepiida > Sepiolidae > Euprymna > Euprymna scolopes. Next base: position 162,833,872 of record NC_136486.1, read on the forward strand.
AGTGTTTTTATTTAATGTAACATGTTTATTCAGCTCGAAAAACATACTGTGTTTACTGATGTATTGGAAAATTCAAAATGGAGCCCGACTCTCTCTTTAACACGGTAGTTTGGGAAAAGGTGCTATAAATATAAAACTAGACAAAATACTGTTAGAAACTCGCTCAATATATATTACTGTGACATAGGTTGACATATATTCGGTGGGTTTTTAATAGTATTTTGTCTAGTTTATTATTTATAACACCTTTTCCCGAACTTACTGTGTTAAAGAGATAGTCGGACGCCATTTTGAATTTTCCAATACATCGGTAAACAATGTATGTTTTTCGAGCTGAATAAACATGTTACATTGAATAAAAACACGAAAAATATATCCAGTTTGGTAGAAAAGTAACTTATCTTGCTTTTGATAACATTTATTTGTTCTATATTTGTTTTGTGACAACTTTTTCGAATCTATGTGTACAGTAATACAAACTCAAAAATTGTTTGTTTTGCAGTAAAAAATAAAAAATAAAATGAAATATTCGACTTTCTCCGATAAAAATAAAAGTTCAAACACGAATTCAGTTACAATATTTTGATTAAAATTATCCCAAATGTGCAATTATAATAATTATTTTCCAAATGGAGAATTTTTCTTTTTCTTTAGAACATATATGGACAATCAGTAACACATATTGGTAGCCATATTTTTTAATGCCTGTTAGCATGATCACGTGGTTGAATACCGGAAGCTGTCTATACCTACAGCTTAATTAGGAAGTGACGTTACGCTGTCATATGCATCGGCCTTCTTTCTCGGTAGCCACGCTATAACTCCCATCAGCTGCTTCATCCAGCCACCCTTACGCCGTAAACTGAGGTCTCATTTTATCTCTTTACGAAATCAACGACTCTTCATCCAAATGTGTCCTTGATCCTTTCTTCCGTACGGTTCTTCTATTAATTAGAGCTTTGCTTTTTTTTTTCAACTACCTTATCTTTTTGGGACATTCTCAAAGCTTATTTATCTTTGTGGTCAGCTTCCAAAGTTTAAGATATACCTTCCATCCACTGATTCACTCGGATTTCCTTGCTTGGGCCCTTGGAACTTGATGAAGACTTAGAAAATATCACCCTTAACTAACTAACCCCTTTGCGCCAAAATTCCTATTTGCGCACTAAATTCTATCTAATGGCCCGATTCTTGTAATTTTTCTTTTTTTTCCATCAGAGCGTCCAAGATCCAGCAGAGATATCCCACATTCTTGCGTCTCTAAAAAACAATACAAGATTATATCTTCCTACGTACTTATGGTATATTTTACTTTTCTCTCACTTCATTATACTATATGTGATTAGCCTTTTGGACTCTCATAGCCCTTTTTTTAATAAGGAATCTTGTATCCTTCCAACACCTGCCGTTTTAATTTATTGTACCGAGACTTATCCTCTGCTCGAAACCATTACATGCGGCATGCTTTAAAAAGCACACCATATCGCAGGTTCCCATCTGTATTTTTCTAATTAGGGACACCTCTAGTGTTTATCATCTCCCTAGCAAGTTACTCTTCTTGCGAAAAATGTTATGGGCATCATAAAAAAAAAAAACAATTGTTAAAAAGAAAATTTCTTTCTTTCGGCTTATCACATCTGAAAACTCTAAAAATACCCGTTTACGTAATTTATCTTGTCCCTCTCTAAAATTCTAACTGATTTCTAAGCCAACCATTCTTTATCAATATCATCTTATTTTTTCTAAATCATTTCAATTCTAATGTATATACCTAAATGATGACTTGAATTCCTTTTGCAAAAATACAATAACATTTACATGCATTTAAGACAATTTACAATATTTGTTCAACATCATAAAAACATTAAAAAAACTACCTTAATACATTTAACTATGATTTACACAAAACTATGATCAACAGTTATACATTTTTCAACAAAACAAAAAAAATTTCTGTAACAAACAACAATTCAACAAAGTCTGTAAAAAAATTGTCCCTTTTTTCAAAAACAAAACAAATAAAACACACAAAAAGCCGAAAAGTTCAACTATGAACACAAAAATGCCTTTCCAAGAGCTGTTTCAAACAGTACATGCAACCTTTGAAAAATTCCTGTTTGATTGACAGATTAAATTCAACAATTCGTCCAAACGATTTCATATTGACACAAATTTTCTAACTGACACTCCATACAAATTTCAGAACAATAATGGATGACACCAATCTCTCCATTTGTGTGTATGTGTGTATTTTTTTTTTAACAAAACAATTCAGTTATCAATGAATTACGCATGGTGACTTGTTTTTACAACTGTTTATTCATTTATTTATTTATTTATTTATTTTATTCATTACTACGGTTTTCTTTTGCGGCATATCGGCCTTTTTTTTTCTGGTATACTTTTGTTCCATTGTGTGTATGTGTGTATTCATTTTTTCTTTTTTTTCTTTTTTCTTAATTATTTTTTTTTTTTTCATATCGCCTGGTTTTTATTTTTGTGGTATTTTATACTGGACCCTCAAACGGTGATTATATGGTAACCGAAGTTTCTTTTTTCAAACCCACCCTTGTATGAGTGGACATGTCATGTTCACCAAATATGCGAATATGTTGCATTGTTCTTATTTAGTGTTCTTGTTAAGATGACGTATGTATTATATTGTTGTTGTTATGTTCGTCTTAGTAGAGAGACTTAGAGGTTCATGTTGTGTGCAGATATATCGCGTATATATAAAGAGAGAGACAGTTCTGTATATATAAGGAGACATATTATGAGATAAAGATAGTCTTACATATAAAGAGACAGGGTACATATTACTACAGGAGATCCGACCATGTAATTCAATGAGAGGAGATTTATGATATATTGATAGATAGACCGAGAGATAGTGCGTTTGACATTTATACTGCTTGACAGTTCTGTGAATGGGAGTGTTTCTATAAACATTGACACATATATTTCTTACCTATTTTTGAGATTATGATTTTCACAAGTTCTTATAATATAAATGGACAATACCTTTTCTGTTGAAAACATAACACTTGCTGCATCGAGGACAAGGATTTTCTGGCAAGGTTCGATGGTGAGAGGTGGACAGTGGAATGGAAATGGATCTCCGGGCCTCCGGAACTACGAAACAAAGTAAGTTGCTACGAGAAAACACTACGAGGAGAAATAAGAAAAGGATTCGAGGAAGAAGTGGAGAGGTGGATAGAAGAGGGAATTCTGAAACCGTGGACAGGGGAAGAAAAAGGAGTGCTACCATTACTGGCGGTTGTTCAACCCACAAAGAACAAAGTTAGACCGGTACTGGATTTCAGAGAATTAAACAGACATGTAGCCTGCCATACTGGAAAGGGGATTGATGTATGCAAAGAGGTTATGAGGAAATGGAGGAGGATGGAGCGGACCACTAAGATGGTCGACCTGCAATCGGCTTATCTCCAGATCCATGTAGATGAAAAACTCTGGCAACATCAATTGGTCCGGTACAAGGGGAAGATGTATTCCCTGATGAGGTTAGGCTTTGGGCTGTGCTCAGCCCTCAAAATTATAACTGCCGTGCTGAAGACGGAGCTGAGTAAAGACTGTGCAGTGGACAAGGCAACTAGTTCATACATTGATGACATTCTCGTGGAGGAAGCAGAGATGACAGCGGAGAAAGTGAGAGGTCATGTCGCAAGGTATGGGTTGACTGCAAAACCGGCCGAGTCCCAGCCCTTTTCATGTAACAGAAGGAGGTCACGAACATGCTACAAGAAATCATCATGAGACTGACAAAAGAAGACCCAGTAAAGGGGGAATGGTACCTCAGCGGCGGAGACGTGGGGGTGATTTGGTGCGATGCCAGCAGCCTGGCATTGGGCATTGTATTAGAGATGGGAGGTGTAACTATGGAAGATGCGGCGTGGCTAAGAAAGAAAAACGACTATTCTCATATCAACATAGCCAAACTGGAGGCTGCTATGGAAGGAATAAATCTGGCCCTGAAGTGGGGATTGAAAACAATTGAAATCAAATCCGATCCGGCAACGGTAGTTTCATGGATCAGGTCGGCAGTGACTGATGATAAGAGAGTTAGGACGAGAGGTGCTGCAGAAATGCTGATCAAACGCAGGCTCGGAGCACTTGCAGATTTGATAGCGGAATTCCAGTTGAGGGTATCTGTAGTGCTGGTCCCATCAGAAAAGAACAAGGCGGAGTCGATGACACGGGTAAAGAAGGCCTAGCTTCAAGAGGGAAAGGAGGTTTCCTAAGTATGCTGTGCAGGAGAGGAAGTTAAAAAGTTTCATGAAATGCACCACGAGAACGGACGTTATTCCTGGCAAGAGAAGTTTACCTGGAAACCACCGAGAAGGAGGTCAAGGAGGTAGTAGAGCACTGTCAAGAGTGCCAATCGATAGACCCTGGACCATCCAAACACAAAGCAGGAGAGTTAAACATTGCGGAGGACTGGAAGCGATTGGCCATTGATGTGACCCATTATTGCCATCAGCTGTATCTGTTGATGGTCGACTGTGGACCGGGGAAGTTTGCCATAAGGAGAGAGATCAGGGCAGAAGCTGCATGGGCGATCGGAGGGGGTCATCGAAGAAATATTTTGGAGAGAGGGCCGATTGAGGAGCTGTTAATGGACAATGGCCCCGCTTTCCGATCAGAAGCCTTTAAATGGGTGTGTGATAAGTGGGGAGTAAGACAATTTTTTAGGGCAGTGTATCGGCCGAGTGGCAATGGGATAGTGGAGAGGAATCATCGCACCATCAAGACTGCTGTGGAAAAAAGCAACATTTCACCCATGGAGGCGGTGTTTTGGTACAACATCTCACCGAAAACCAGACAAGATGAGACAACTGTGCCTCATAGAGCCATCTTCGCATATAAGTGGCGTTATCCGTGCAAGAAAACGGTAGGAATTGAGGGTGAAGAAGCTACCATTAAAGTGGGTGAGGAGGTGTGGGTGAAGCCCCCCAATGTAAAATGTACCACTCGCTGGGGGAGAGGGGTCGTAATGGGAACGCAGTCAAAGAACAACGTGATGGTGAATGGCATTCCCCGGCATATCCTAGACCTGCGTCATGTAATCCTGCCGGTGCGCAGTGATGGCAATGAAGAAGAGGAAGTCGAGATCCACCGAGAAGCTAACGATGCACCCCAATTCGACTTAACCCCACATTGTGGTTCTTTACAACTGGACGAGAATGTCTGTAGTGAACCTAAAAACATCAACCCCTAAGAAGTTGTCCCCAAGAGGTCTCAACATGAGAGGAGGAGGCCTGCTTGGATGAAGGATTATGAAGTGTCTTATTGATCTCGAAGATCAGGGGGGCGTGTGGGGTATATGGTTAGAAAGAAAAAAGAAAAAAAACGTACCGAGCGATCTGCATCTCTCTTTGGGAAAGAAGAAGGAAAGGATAGCTAGCTCATTTATATACACGAAGGCATCTTGGGAAGGCAGGGCATGATAGGAGAAGCTAATTTATTTTCCTGTCTCTTCCTTTATTGTTTTTCTAGATAGGAGGATATAAAAGCTGGGAAAAATTCCCTGGAGGGGACACAAATGAAAAGAGTCGTGAACATCTTCTCTTGGAAAGTATTTCGTGTTGGTAACATTCAGATTGTGCGGTGTGACATAGGTGCCAAGAGGCCAGGTATGGTCGATTGGAAAAGAAGAGGGCAGACACGTGCTGTTGTCGAGCAAGTGACTCCCTCCTTCCTGAACCCCAGAACTGAATCCTGATTGTAACCTTAGAAAGTGACGTTACGCTGTCATATGCATCGGCCTTCTTCTTACTCTCGGTAGTCTTGCTACTGGTCGTTTTAATGAAACTTGCCTTAATTTGAAAAGGAGGCTGAGACAAACCTCCTTGAATAAGGCTTTTGGTTTAAAAGACCAGTATAAAGTGAAAATATTGTGAATCCAGCTAAAAGGACAAAAGAAATTGAAGAAAAGTAAAAAAAAAAAACTGATAATGTTAAAACAAAAAAACAACAAAAAAAACTCAAAAACAAAAAATTGAAAAAAAAAAATTGGTGCAGAAAACATTATTTTAAGTTCATTTAAAGTTAACTTTAAGTATAAGTGTTAAGTGCGTACAACAGTCTCTCGCGCTTCCTCACTCTTCCCACAACTCTCACCCTCACTTCTCCACCACCACGCATTCACCTCCGTTAGCCGCCGCCGTCTTCCTCCATTGTAAGTGTTCATAATAAACTCGCATTTTATTTTCTTAATATCATCTTATTTATCTTATTACTGTACTTTTTATGTGTAATTACTATTTTAATGTGTTTTAGTAACCAAAAAGATGTGTTTTATAATTAATTGAGGTTAACTTTGGTAATTTTGGGAACCGGGAACAGATTAATTGGTTTTCAGTTATTTCTCATGGGAAAATTCATTCGAGATACGAGAAATTAGAGATATAAGCTCAATTTGAGAACAAATTAATCTCGTATGTTGAGGGGACACTATATGTTTATTTAGTTTTGCTTTTTTTTTTCAAATATTTTTTATTTACGTTTAATAAAAAAAAAACATCAATATCATCTCCTGGATTCTTATGTATTACGCACTTTAAATTTAATTTTATTTCATACTAGCATTTCAGCCCGGCGTTGCCCGGGTGTTTGAAGGTGTATGCTGACCCCTAAAGATTTATTGTTTGGGGCTCCAATCAAGTTATTAAGTTAGATCCATGTCCAAGGAACCTATATCTAACATTTCAAGTGTTTAAACCCAAAATGGGCGGAGGAGTTTGGTAGAGTTCTCAAAGGTCAAATCGTTGAACTTTGACCCCTTAACTTGACCAAATTTCTGGCCGAAAACGGATTACAAAGATTTTCCCAAATCTCCGTACCCTGTATAGCAAATTTTGAGTCTGTAGACTAAAAATTGACAGAGTTATTGCTTAGGGAAATGTACACAGACACGTTCACTTTTATATATATACATAGGCTAGCCGAATTACTCACAATTTGCCGTGGATATATTTTTTGTTTCGGCAGTAGTAATTTGTTTGGCACTTAATGACGAATGTGGACCCTGCGCAAACGTTTTGCTAACGTTTGCTTTCCAATGACTACTCCCTGACGGCACATGCGCAGAAGGGTTTCATTGGTCTATAAATTCAAATAAAATAAAACAAGCACAAAATAAAAGTATGAATGAAATTTATTCAAAGAAAAAAAGGCAAAACAGAAAACACGCTCGATTAAAAACAAAATGAAAGAAATGTAGCTGTGAAATGAAATAAAATAGCGCACAAAATAAAATGAAAGAAATGTAATTTTGATATAAATCCGATATAAGTGTGGTTTGAGTTGTCCCCCTTTGCAAATTGGCTGTTTGGAGAAATGGAAAACTAGATGGCTCTGGTTGATAGTCAATTTGCATAAGTGGAGAAATGGGCAGCATATAAACGGTACTTTTTTTTTAAGCAGGGTGAAGAGCGCAGAGAGTGAAACGACGGTTGGAAGAAGTGACGGTGAATTCTTTTTGTGACGGTGAATTATTTTTGGACGTTGAAGAGCTCAACCTTTTGGAAGGAACAGCTGTGTCTTATATATTTTTTTTTAATTTCTTTTTTTTTCTATTTCACTACAAGCTATTTCGGCGGGAACTATGGAAGCAAAGAGGATCAGCAGTGAAATGCTTAAGACGTTCTCTGGAGAGGGAGATGTTATAACCTGGCTGACCAAGGTTAAACTTGTCGCTAAGTTGCGGGACATCGCGGATGTAGTCAGCTTGATACCGCTGTATCTTGATGGTGATGCTCTGGCCCTATATCTGGAGATGCGGGAGGAGGATCGACTGTCTGTTGACGCCATTGAGGAAAAGTTGAAGGAAGCATTTACCGAAGGACCGTTTGTGGCATGTGGCAAACTAAGCCATATGGTGTGGACCGGAGAGCCTGTCGATGTTTATGCCAACAATATCAGGAGGTTGACGGGACTAGCAGGATTCAATGGAGGAGGCCATCAACAGATGGTTAAGATGGCCTTTATCAATGGCTTCCTGGACCATATTTCTATAGCTCTGCAGCAACTGCCGGTGTAAATACTATGGAGGTGGCGGAGTTGATTACACAGGCTAGGGTGCTGGCCAGGAAAAAAGAGAGTGAGCAGGGAATCGTAGCTGTCACTCAATGAAGCAAACTGCAGCAGGAAATTGTGAAGGACGAAAAGCAGAGAGGACTGTGGCAGAGACCCAGGTTCTCTGGCAGATGCTACCGATGCCAAGGCCCCCATATGGCGAGGGAGTGCAGGGAGCCAAAGCCAGAAGTCACGTGTTACCGCTGTGGGGAAGTCGGCCACATCAGCAGATTCTGTAACGAACAGGGGGAAGCCACTGCGCCGGTGGCTACCCCACTTATTCGATGAAGGCACTTCAAGGTATGTCACCACAAGTAGAGGTGACCCTAAATGGACGAAGTGCAAAAGCCCTTGTCAACACGGGCTGTACTTCAACAGTTGTCACCAAAGACATGGTTGACACATGCAATGGAACCAGCAGCATTACGGTAGTTGACGGCAGAGAGGTGAAGTGCAATGGCACAAGTATTGTTCGGTGTATGGTACGTGGGATGTCACTAACAATCCAGGTGATTGTTATTAACAAAATTGTCACAGGTGTCGATGTGGTACTAGGGATGGACGCAATTGCTCGACTAGGGGGCGTTACGGTATATAGGAACTCCGTGAGATTTGGAGGACACCAAGGGGCTGCAGGTGTGCAATTCGAAAAAGGTGTCACAGGAACGGCCGGGTCAGACAAAAGTTGCACGATAGAGGACCAAGATTTCTCTGCACACTTTGATGGTGAGAAATGGACAGTCAAGTGGGCATGGAAGGGAGAACCTCCCATACTGAACAACAGAGTGGAATGCTACGAGCATCGAGGAGGCACAAGAGTTGAATTTGAGAAGGAGGTGGACCGATGGATCTCAGAGGGGATTTTAAGACCATGGACGGAGAAGGTGGAAGGTGTGCTGCCGTTAATGGCGGTTGTTCAGCCCACAAAACAAAAAGTTCGGCCAGTACTGGACTTCAGGGAGCTGAACGTACACGTTGCGTGCCACACGGGAGGCGATGTGATGGACGTGTGCGGAGAGACCATGCGAGAGTGGAGGCAGATTCAGAAGGCTGCGACGACGATTGTGGATTTAAAATCTGCATACCTACAGATCCACATTTCACAGGAATTCTGGAAATACCAGCTGGTTAGATACAAGGGCCGAACGTACTGCCTGACTAGGTTGGGTTTTGGCCTGAATTCTGCACCAAAAATCATGGCAGCGATCCTCAAAACGGTGCTAAGCAAGGAGGACGCAGTCAGAAGAGCCACCAGTTCCTACATTGATGATATTTTGGTGGACGAGACGGTAACAACTGCAGAGGACGTAGTAAAACACCTCAACAGCTTTGGGCTAATTGCAAAACACCCAGAATCGTTGGAGGGAGGAGCTGTGTTAGGGCTCCAACTAAGAAAGGACCAGATAGGACGGTTAGTGTTCCGGAGGGGAAATGAGATCCCGGAGGTGTCGGAAAAATTGAGCAGGCGAGAACTCTTCTCAATATGCGGAATGGTGGGCCATTACCCTATTGGAGCATGGCTACGGACTGCATGTAGTTATATCAAAAGGCTAGCTAGTGGAGCGAAGTGGGAGGATGGAGTTGATAAAGAGACTGTGGACATTATGAGAGAGATTATTGAAGAGGTGAAGATGGAGGATCCAGTGAGAGGTGTTTGGCATGTACCCAACAGTGCAGAAGGTGTTGTGTTGTGTGATGCAAGCTGTATAGCAGTGGGGGTCACCTTGGAGATAGGTGGTGTTACTGCAGAAGATGCTGCTTGGTTGCGGAAGAAGAACGACGTGGCTCACATAAATGTGGCGGAACTGGATGCGGTTATGAAGGGCATCAACTTAGCCTTGAAATGGGGGCTACAGAATGTTGAGGTGAGGACCGACTCAGCCACTGTGTTCTCTTTGATCCAGTCCGAAGCTACAGGAGAAAGGAGGGTGAAGACGAAAGGCGCTGCCGAGATGCTAGTAAAGCATCGATTGATGATGTTAAGGGAGCTGATTAGGGAATTTGATCTTTAACTTAGGGTCACTATTGTTCCTTCAGCGAAGAACAGAGCAGATGTGATGACGAGGGTGCGGAAGACCTGGCTAAAGGCGCCGAATGAGGTGGCTGTTGCAATATGTTGCTTGAATGAAGACACTCTGAAGGATTTGCATGACATGCACCATTTTAGAGTGGATAGAACCTTGTTCTTGGCCAGGAAGGTGGACCCCAGAATCACAAAGGAGGCCGTTAGGACAGTGGTTGAGAGATGCAGCTGGTGTCAATCAATCGACCCTGCACTGAGTAGACACGAAGCTGGTGAGGTTCAGGTGGCAGAGAACTGGAGCAGGTTGGCGATAGACGTAACGCACTATCGACAGAGGCCGTATCTGTCAATGGTCGACTGTGGACCAGGAAGAGTAGCCATTTGGAGGGAGATCAAGGCGGAAAATGCAGGTGAAATTGCAAAGGTCTTGGAAGAGGTGTTTTTGGAGAGGGGTCCAGTGACGGAAGTGCTAATGGACAATGGAACTGCCTTTCGCTCAGCTGCCATGGAGAATGTGTTGGATAAGTGGGGAATGTGGCGCTATTTCAGAGCTGCATATAGACCAGGCGGAAACCGAATTGTGGAGCGGCATCACAGGACCATTAAGGCTATAGCTGAAAGGGGCCAGATTTCGCCGCCAGAAGCTGTCTTCTGGTAGAATATGGCTCCAAAGTCAGGGCAAAAAGTGGAGACAGTGCCGCAGAGGGCAGTCTTCAAGTACGAGTGGCGGCATCCCCGAACTGCACAGGTACCCGCGGAGGAAGGCGAGAAGCGAGCGACTGTGCGAGTGGGAGAGGAAGTGTGGATCAAACCGCCTGATGCTCGCTGTACCACACGCTGGGGGAGGGGCATTGTGACAAGTGTCCAGTCCCCGAACAATGTATCTATCGACTGCATCCCTCGACACATCCTTGATGTGCGGCCGGTAGTGGTGTCATCAGAGGAAGACAACGACGTCGAGCCAAGTAGCGACGTTCACGAAGAGGCTCCGTGGAGATCGCAGCGAGAGAGACGGCCGCCATGTTGGTCGAGCGACTACGTGATGGGTTGACATGTGATGATCGTGTAGATCAAGGGGGTGTGTGGTTTAAGTTGTCCTCCTTTGCAAATTGGCTGTTTGGAGAAATGGAAAAATAGATGGCTCTGGTTGATAGTCAATTTGCATAAGTGGAGAAATGGGAAGCATATAAACGGTACTTTTTTTTTAAGCAGGGTGAAGAGCGCAGAGAGTGAAACGACGGTTGGAAGAAGTGACGGTGAATTCTTTTTGTGCCGGTGAATTATTTTTGGACGTTGAAGAGCTCAACCTTTTGGAAGGAACAGCTGTGTCTTATATATTTTTTTAAATTTCTTTTTTTTTTCTACTTCACTACAATAAGTTAGCTGTTGATTCCAATTTGTACTTGACATTATTCAATGGATAAATGAACCAATGAAAAAACCTTCTGCGCATGTGCCGTCAGGGAGCAGTTATTGGAAAGCAAACGTTTGCGCAAAGTTCATATTCGTCATCAAGTACCATTAGTACTACGTTTATTTAAATTTACACAATAATAAATCTTCTCTTAAAAATAAAATATAATATAACAACTTGACATGATACTCCTAAATATAAGTATTAAAGCAATTCTATTACTAAAAAAAATAACATTTATAATATAGAACTAATTGTTAAAATATATTTTCTTTAATGTAATATGTAAAATAGATAACTTGGAAATTTGTACTTCCTTTGAATACACATCACAGAGTTGATAAAAGTGAAGGTGTACAATGTACATTAAGAAAATCAATTTTCTCAATTAAAATTACATTGAGAAATAGAATACTTGTTTTATTTATTAAATTGTGAGCAAATAAGCAAACAGACAGGAATGCGACTTCATTATAATAAATTGCAAATTACGTTTAATATTTTATCTTGATTATAAATTTTATGATAATTTTCATTTTCCTTTAAAATCTCATTCTCTAAGTTGCAATTCAAAACGTAATTATATAAATTCATATAAAATTATAAATTCATGTAAAATTATAAATTCATATAAAATTATAAATTCATATAAAATTATAAATTCATATAAAATTATAAATTCATGTAAAATTATAAATTCATGTAAAATTATAAATTCATAAAATTATAAATTCATGTAAAATTATAAATTCATATAAAATTATAAATTCATATAAAATTATAAATTCATATAAAATTATAAATTCATATAAAATTATAAATTCATATAAAATTATAAATTCATATAAAATTATAAATTCATATAAAATTATAAATTCATATAAAATTATAAATTCATATAAAATTATAAATTCATATAAAATTATAAATTCATATAAAATTATAAATTCATATAAAATTATAAATTCATATAAAATTATAAATTCATAAAATTATAAATTCATGTAAAATTATAAATTCATATAAAATTATAAATTCATATAAAATTATAAATTCATATAAATTATAAATTCATATAAAATTATAAATTCATTTAAAATTATAAATTCATGTAAAATTATAAATTCATAAAATTATAAATTCATATAAAATTATAAATTCATGTAAAATTATAAATTCATATAAAATTATAAATTCATATAAAATTATAAATTCATATAAAATTATAAATTCATAAAATTATAAATTCATATAAAATTATAAATTCATATAAAATTATAAATTCATAAAATTATAAATTCATATAAAATTATAAATTCATGTAAAATTATAAATTCATGTAAAATTATAAATTCATATAAAATTATAAATTCATATAAAATTATAAATTCATATAAAATTATAAATTCATATAAAATTATAAATTCATATAAAATTATAAATTCATATAAAATTATAAATTCATTTAAAATTATAAATTCATATAAAATTATAAATTCATATAAAATTATAAATTCATATAAAATTATAAATTCATATAAAATTATAAATTCATATAAAATTATAAATTCATATAAAATTATAAATTCATATAAAATTATAAATTCATATAAAATTATAAATTCATATAAAATTATAAATTCATTTAAAATTATAAATTCATATAAAATTATAAATTCATGTAAAATGATAAATTCATATAAAATGATAAATTCATATAAAATTATAAATTCATATAAAATGATAAATTCATATAAAATGATAAATTCATATAAAATTATAAATTCATATAAAATTATAAATTCATATAAAATTATAAATTCATATAAAATTATAAATTCATATAAAATTATAAATTCATGTAAAATGATAAATTCATATAAAATGATAAATTCATATAAAATGATAAATTCATATAAAATTATAAATTCATATAAAATTATAAATTCATGTAAAATTATAAATTCATGTAAAATTATAAATTCATGTAAAATTATAAATTCATATAAAATTATAAATTCATATAAAATTATAAATTCATGTAAAATTATAAATTCATGTACTTAAAGACTCTAAACCAAAACTTTAGAGTAAACGACATTTCTTATTGCCATAATTTGATTGGTTTTGAGGTGCTTTGGAGTTCCTGCTCTTGAAACCGCCATATAAAACATGCAGTACAATTCCAATAGCTTTGAAAGGTCCAAGCGAGAGATAATTCCCTTCTCTGCACATAATATGGAAAGAATAAAACTGCAATTGTATGATTTTGCAACCATTTCTTCCTTACAAATATATCTGGTAGCCATACAATTCCAAACATGGACAGAAGCATCTCTGTGACCAAAGCTGGTCATGGCAAAAAGAGTGTTATACTCCCTGATCCTTGGGTCCTGGATATGACCTAAAACTATATCCGATAGTGAGGCCCCACCTTGGGAAGTCAGGAGCCACCCTTTAATTGCCATTGGTCCCAGGTCCACTCTAACCCAGAGTGGTAGTACCTGTTAGGATCCCAACTATGGGTTAAATAGAATCTGACTTAAAAAAAAATATACTCCATTAAAAATCGTTCCTCAAAATAACTAGATTCGGCATTAAATAACCTGACAAAGGTTGATATGCTGTAAAACAAAAACAACCAACCAACCCTGATCCTTGGCAAAAAGTTTTTGCTAAGTGTATTTTGCTCAGTAAACGGATCATGCAACACTTAAAATAGGGATAGAAGTAGATGCAGTATAACTTTTCCATTTCCATTGCGTGATTCTCCTATAAATCTTTTTTGCATTCAATCAATCAATAAGGGTTTTATCACTAAATGAGGAACCCCTTCCAAGACTTTAGCCATCTATCTCTGTCCCGAGTTATCTGCTGCCATGTGAGATCCATGTGTTGTATAAGGCCGTCTCTCCATCTCGTTCTTTGTGCTTCTCTTTGGTCTCTTATCTTCATGAGATGTCCATTCTGTTGTCCTGATGGACCATCTGTTGTCATGTTGTCTGGCTACATGCCCTGCCCATCTGTGTTCGGATATTTTGATGGCAGTTATTGATGTCAATAAGTCTTGTTTGTTGGCGGATCCAGATGTTTATCTTTCTGTCTTGTAGGGTGATGCCTAACATTATCCTCTCCATCTTCCTTTGTGCTACTGCCTGGATTTTACTTTGGCGAGTTGTTGGGGCCCATGTTTCACTACCGTAGATCATCACAGGTAGTACATATTCATTGAAGATCTTCCCTTTGATTGACATATTTGCTTTTCAGCTTCTCATAATATTCTCCACTTTCCCAAAAGCTGCCCATCCCAATGCTATCCTTCTCTTTATCTATTATAGTTTGCATTAATCTGACATTATTGATGTGCAGTAATGCAGAATGTTCAGCATTTTGAGGTTCACGTTGTCTTTTTGTCTTGCTGCCACATGGTACAATCTATCCTGTTCATACCTTTTTTGATGCCCAGTAAAGAATTAATTTTGATAGGACTGTATTTGATACTGTCTTCGTCTAAATAGCTGTTCGTTCCTAGAATTATAGTTTTCATATTGGCATTATAGTCAATAAAAATATTTATTTAAATAAATATATATATATTCATGAAAATAAATAAACATATTTATTTGAAAAAAATCATAAATTCATAAAAGTAAATAAAATATTTATTTAAATAAATATATATATATTCATGAAAATAAATAAACATATTTATTTGAAAAAATCATAAATTCTTAAAAGTAAATAAACATATTTATTTGAAAAAAATCATAAATTCATAAAAGTAAATAAAAATATTTATTTAAATATATATATATTCATGAAAATAAATAAACATATTTATTTGAAAAAATCATAAATTCTTAAAAGTAAATAAACATATTTATTTGAAAAAAATCATAAATTCATAAAAGTAAATAAAAATATTTATTTGAAAAAATCATAAATTCTTAAAAGTAAATAAACATATTTATTTGAAAAAAATCATAAATTCATAAAAGTAAATAAAAATATTTATTTAAATATATATATATTCATGAAAATAAATAAAAATATTTATTTGAAAAAAATCATAAATTCATACAAGTAGATAAAATATTTATTTGAAAAACTATGATAAATTTATAAAAATAAATAAATATATTTATTCGAAAAAGTAAATAGACATGCTTATTTGAGAAAATGATAAATTAATAAAATAAAAAAACATGTTTATTTAAAAAAAATGATAAATTCATAAAAAAACATGTTTATTTTAAAAAAATGAACAATTCATAAAAGTAAATAAATATGTTTTTTGAAAGAATATATAAATTCATAAAATCAATAAACATATTTATTTGAAAACGAAATGATAAATACATAAAAGAAAACAAACATTTATTTTTTAAAATCATAAATTAATAAAAGTAAATAAACTATTTATGTGAAAAGAAAATATATAAATACATATAAATAAACATATTTACTTGAAGGAAAATTCATAAAATTAAATAAACATATTTATTTGAAAAATATATGAGGAATTCATAAAGGTAAATATTTATTTTTAAAATATATAAATTCATAAAATAAATAAACATAAGTATTTAAAAAGATATATATATAAATGCATAAAATAAATAAACATATTTATTTGAAGAAAAATTCATAAAATTAAATAAACATATTTATTTGAAAAATATATGAGGAATTCATTAAAATAAACATTTATTTAAAAAAATGATAAATTCATAAAATAAAAAAGCATTAATTAGAAAAATAGATGATAAATTCGTAAAAGTAAATGGATATATTTATTTGAAAAATATGAGAAATTCATAAAAGTAAATATTTATTTTTAAAATATATAAATTCATAAAATAAATAAACATAAGTATTTAAAAAGATATATATATATAAATGCATAAAATAAATAAACACATTTATTTTAAAATAATATGATAAATTCATAAAATAAATAAAAATATTTATTTTAAAAAATGTATAAATTTATTAAATGAATAAAAATATTTATTTGACAAAAAATGTAGAAATTCATAAAATAAATAAATATTTGTTTAAAAAAATGTATAAATTCATAAAATAAATAATCATTTTTGCCCTTCAACTTCTACTCTCCTGAATCTATCAGAGAGAAATTATTTAATAATTGAGAAGACATATTTCAAGCTATACCGTAGCTGGAGATTTTATAGAGTAGACCTTTATGCCATACCTTATCGAAGGCCTTTGATATGTCAAGGGCAATTGTCCTAGAAAGAAAGCCTCCTTCAAGAGATTTGCTAATCCTTTGAGATATAACTGTTAGCACATCTGTAGATCTAGCAGTATGGAAACCATGTCACTTAGCAAGTTAGTTTTGATGCGGTAGTTGACTACTTCTCCATTTAACACAGATTCCAGCAACTTACTCATGAGATACAGAAGACTGATTGGTCTGTTTTGAGGGGAAGATGACCGATTGCCTGAATTCTTAAATACAGGACATTCTGATGAGGTTTTCCAAGGTGTTGGGAAGCAATTCTGCTTAAACAGCTTGGTAAGTATGGGAGCTAGTTCTGATTGAAGCTTTTTTAGCACTATAATAGGAATAATATCAGGGCCAATTGTTTTACTGGAATCAAGGTTTTTGATTAGTTTGGCAACATCATGCACAGATATTTGTATGTCTCATAGTTTGTTTGCAGACACAGGAGGAAATATGGGAGGTTGGTGGCCCTGATCACATAGGGTAGAATTAGCTGCAAAGATTTTGGCAAAGAGTTTAGCTTTGTCCAAACTCTTTGCCAAAAACTTTAGGTCTATTGATGATGGTTGGGATAGAGCACACGCTTATATTCATGACCCTGTTTGTTATTTGCCAAAATTGGTGGGAACCAAGCCGCTGCTCAGCTACTTTAAACGATGGATTGAATATATAACTCTCTTGCGTTCATTATTACTCTTATACAGTGGTTGCTGGCATTCTTGAAGGTGACTTTAGTCTCCGTACATCTATTACGTTGAAAGTAATGGAAATAGTGATTTCTGTGCGCAATGGCAGCAGCACATTCGGGAGAGAACCACGGCTGGCTGTTAGGTTTATGCGGGAATTTTTTGGAGGGTATTAAGCGGTGTATACCTACAATTAACCATTTCATCAGGTCTGATACTACAGAAGACACATTCTTTTTAAACATGGAATGCAGAAGTAGATCTGATATAAATGTATGAAAGCTATCCCAGTCAACCATAGAGTATCGATATACTTTACAATAGAGAGGTATGTCGGAGGACTTATTACATTCTTTTTTTATTTTAACTAAGACAATCAAGTGGTCGGAAGATCCCAGTAGGGACAGAATGGAGGCTTAACATAGCTCAAAGGAAGTTGTGAGAAAAAGATCTAAGAGAAATGCATACTGACCATCAATGTTGAGCACACGGGTGGGTTCGTGAACAATCTAAGTTATGTCATAAGCAATGAAGAAATCATGACAGAAATCCCTCTCATCATCTGTCTTGTTTGAGTGGGCTTACCATTCCATTTTGTGAATATTGAAGTCTCCACAGACGTGAATATTAGCCGAAGGATGAGCAAACAAGGTGTGGTCAATTTTCTCAGATATGCTCTTAAAGATAGTAACTCTGCTATTATGGGAGCAGTAGAGGGCAAATATAAATGCAGTAGTGTGAGCAAATGCAATCCAAAAGTACATATAGGGTAATTTAGGGTCCTCTCTAGAGATGTCCCTATCACATGGAAAGCCATCTCTAATGTAGGCACATATTCTATGACCATGGCGATCTTGGGGGTCAGATTTAGATGTTAAATTAGAATATCCTTTAATTACGAATTCATCAAGGGAAATAGTCGGCCCAATGCCAGTTTTGCTTAGGAATAATAAGTCCTGTAATTGGATTTCAATCTTTGGAAGATTAGAATGTCGACTCCTGATGTTGGAGAAGGAGACATGGTTGTGGGTGTCTAGATTGGAAGTTGGGGGTCTGGGTTTAATTGTGTATTGTTTCTGGAGACTTTTCATGCTGGAGTTTCAGGATTTGTGGAATAGGTCGACAGACTTGGTTAGAGCAGGGCAGAGAGAAAAAGTAAGGGAGAAAAAGAAATGAAGAAATATATATATATCTTTTTGCAGACCATGATAAGGTAAAGCCGTGACAACTACCCACTAATATGGTATTGAGAAGCCCCACCAGAAGCTACTGCATGGTCCAAAATCCATTCACCAAATGACAATACAGCAGTCCCAGTACTTTGCACCTGCTAATAAGATGGCCTCCTTAGTGGTTATTCCAAGGTTCGGGTCCCTGACTATCAGGCGGATAACGTTAGCACAGTAAAATGTTTACCTCCAGCATCCTTATTAGTGACATGGTTACAAGGATAGACATAGAAACAGAACATTTCTGACATCTCTGGCAACTGCTCACGTAAAAATACTGCAAACAAAGAATACAATTTTTCTTCTCCCTTTGTCAGAAAAATCATGTTCTAAACGAGGACCGAGAGACAAATTAGGAGAAGCAAGAGTTACGGGAGCTGCCGACAAGGAATCCACAATGCATTGTCTACTCTCCATTATATATAAAAAAATGATAATGATTTTAAGTATTCTAGTTAAAATAAGTTCAATTGATCTGATTAGGGGGAAGTATGGCGATAGCTCCCCCTCTCACTAACTGAAATAAAGAAAGAATTCAGTTGGCAAAGTTAACATAATTCTTGAGCAACTCATTTCCTCGAGTCATTCCCAACTTGATTTGAATGAAAATTGTCTACCCCTTTTGCTAACATTTGGTGCTAGGCGGCGCATTTATTAGTATGGCTATTTGAAACGTATACTAAAATGGAATGGTGTCGGCATTTTTTTTTTTTTTTTTTTTTGCAAAATATATGGGCCGACGTTGAATTCAAAATTGGAAAACGCGTTTATTTTGAGAAAAAAATAGTAAGTGCAAATTGATAACAATAAATTTTAATAATACATTTTAACTTAAAATTTGCACTTAAAAAATTGCCTCGTCGGATTTTTCTTTCTTTGTTTTCTTTTTTTTTTTATGTTCCTTTGCGACGATACCAGACACCGTGTTAGTTCGAGTGATTGAAATTTAATGACACGGTTCGAGTGTAATGGACACAGCAGTCAGCACGTTGCATATCGTCGCCCAAAATAGCCTCTACCAAGGCCAGGGACAACGCCACAAAACTATTATAACAGATATCTAGACTGTTCATTGGGATCTGCGCCGACCAGGTACTGGTCAGCGATGATAGATCGAATTTAGGAATAAGATGAAAAATAATAAAAATTAAAATTAAAAAAAAAAGAAAAAAAACAATAATAAAAATATTGCTTTATTTTCCAATTATTAAATTTGAAATTTTATATTCAAATAATCTAAAACTATTCTTTCGTCCTCAAATCAGTTATTTAGAACATTTTCATCGTCGTCCTGGGCAACGCCAGATGTCCTTCTTTAAACGGGCGCGTAAATTGCGTTGTTACTAATTATTCAGGGCGAGCACCTGTGACAGTGTACCCAGAATTCCCGCGGCAGATCCGACTTCCTTCCACGCCAGATCTGGCCAACTATATCTGTTCTTAAAATAGAACGTAAAAAAAAAAAGATAAAAAAAACGAAACAATTATTTAATTAATAATCTTAATCGTTCATAATTTGTTGTTTTTTTTTACGGATTATCAACGTGGACGAAGACAAGGATCTTATTTATGTATTTATTTTCAAACGGTAAGAAAAAAAGAAATAGACATTGTTTGTTTGTATCCATGGGGGGGGCATCTTTTCAACTGGTCGTCTTGTACGTTTAATTTGTTTATATTTCTCGTTCAGCATGATTTTTATTGGTTAAATTTCGTTAAAAAATAAGGGAAATACGATATTTTTAATTTTAATAAACCTTGTTGATTAAAGCAATGAAAATTGCTAGAACTAAACATGTTTAGTGTTAGCGTAAACTACATCTAGTCATAGACAAGATGTTACATCTTGTTCGCTAGTAGTAGTATTATCTCAACTTCCTGTTTTTATTTACGAAAAGATAAACCTCTTTCCAAATTGTAATTATTTTTTAAAGATAAGGTTTTTAAAGCTATAACAGTTGAACATCTAACTAAATATAATAATAGTTTAAAATGTTCGCATAGTGATTGTTAGGAGGTTGACAGATTTGGAATGAGAGACGAGAGAAGAGGAAACAGATGTGCGTTCATTTTGCTAATCTCTCCCAACAACAATAATTTGCATGATTTAAATTTAGTTTAAAAAAAAAATAACTTAAAAACATGTTTTAGTTGAGTTTCCTCTCTAAATAACTGGACGCTATTTGCTTTTAGATCTGTCCATTTTTTCCTTTTTTTTGTTGATTTTTTTTTTATCGATATTTAAAAAAAGATGTTGGAAATTGGAAACAAGATGTGACGCGTTGGTCGATATCCTAACGTTTACGTTTTCTTCAACCAGACTTTTTTTTATGGTACTTGTGCAGTTTACGGACCGTGTTGTTGTTGTCATTATTATTAATATTATTATTATTATTTAGATAGGATTTTAAAGTTGAATTCAATTTTTACGGTATTAAATTGGGTATATTTTTTTTTTTTTTTTACGATCTAGCCAGAACACCCCCAACCTCCCCATTTTAAGAACAGTTTTGGAATAAACACTCCCAACAACCTCCCCATGTTCAGAACGGCTTTCGATGTTGGGAGTGTTAATTCCGAAAGCCGTTCTTAACATGGGGAGGTTGCGGGTGTTTATACTACGCTGGGGGTTAGGTCGTAAAAAAATACCTTAAGCATGGTCCCTAAACTGTACAAGTATTTTATTATTATTATTTTAAAAACCTGGATGGAATTTTGAACTGGAAGCGTTTAAGCTACATGGGTAGATTGTTCTCATTCCGTTAGCCATAATCGAGCAAAAAGTGTTAATTTTATGTTATTCTTAATTATTGTCTGTATTAAAAATTGAACATTTAATTCTCATAAATAAGGGTGTCACTTAACTGATAATCAACGTTATTAAACCATTACGCCACGAGAACTATCTACTCCGTGGTTTAATAAAGGACTTGGTTTTCAGTTCGAAATTTTGTACAAGTGTTCGAGTTCGGTTCTCGTTCAGCAAGATGCATCCGAAAAGCAGCAAGCACTAAGCAGGGCGGATGTTACATCGGCCGAAATGTTGTGAATATAACAACCAAGCAAGCTCATCTAAAATTTCTTCGAAGTATAACATAGAACTATTTTCAACTTGAACCCCCTGTTCGATAATTCAATTGTAATCTTAAAATTTACCCCCCCCTTTAAAAAAAATTAAATCATAAAATTTAAATTACAGGCCATCTTTCAAAACAAAGGGTGCTTATGCTGAAATAATAACGTTATTATTTAGAAAGCCATTCTTAACATGGGGAGAGTAATTTGTTTTGTAATTATTCTGTA
The DNA here is from genome assembly GCF_053919585.1 of Euprymna scolopes. Lineage (NCBI taxonomy): Eukaryota > Metazoa > Mollusca > Cephalopoda > Sepiida > Sepiolidae > Euprymna > Euprymna scolopes. The sequence goes on from NC_136486.1 coordinate 162,855,869, forward strand.
CTTTCATCAATAATTTAATAATAATAATAATAATAATAATAAAAAGATATCGTAAAACTTGAATCTAACTTGAAAATACTATTTTAAAAAGTAGCACGGTAACATAAGTGCATAATCACCAAACAAAGGTTTAAATGTATTAGAAGTTTAAAGTCAACGTTAAAAAGTCATGCTGGAATTTTATTTTAAATACACGTGCACTTTTTATAATATTTGGTTATTTCCTATTTTAATCACCTAAATTATTTATATTAAAATAGATTTTGGTGTATACTTCAAACAACTTGTTTTATTTTTTCTTTCGAAAAAAAAAAAAAAAAAAAAGACACTAAACGCCGAAACTAGGTCGAGAAAATATAGCCGCTAGCTTTATAGGCAAATGAGTGGAGATGAGCTGAGCTAAGGAAGGGCGATAACTTTATACAACTTTTTTTAATTAAATAACAGCTATAAATTTAAGATAGCATTGTTCTTAATTTGTTTATGACGACTATACGTTTACTAGTGACTTTCTATTTCGGCGTTTCAGCACGTGTACGATGAAATTTGCTATAATTTCGATTTTTAATATTACCCCCCCCCCTTAGTTTTTAAGTAAAAAAATATTCTACATAGTTTAGGTGACTGAAATAGGAATTAACCTTTTTTTAAATGGAACTTGCGAATAGTGTTAATTGTTGATTTTATTTTATTTATTTGGGCTCCAACTTTATAAAATTAGAAAAGTACACGAATACACGAACTTGGCTATGATTTTTCGGCCGATGTAATCCCGACTTTCTTTATTTGCATTTTTTTCGAACTTATTGTCTAAACTTGGGAATCTTGAGGATTATTAGTGGCTCACAAGGAGTTTTCACGCAGGTCATAAAGGATGTTTCCTTGAAAACAACCTGTGGTGTTCCCTGTAAGCTGGGTGACAAGAAGTCTCCTCAGTTTTCGAGTACTCTTCGCCTCTTCTGATATCAATTGCAAATGAATTTGCATTATCGCAAATTACCATTGATTTCTCGCTAGCAGCAGCCATTGGTCTCCACTGAAATTTGAGTGGCAATAAGCCTCCCAAAGGTCCCAGTTCTCTTCACACTTGTCCAACGGAGGTCTGGTCAGTGCTCTCTCCTCGGCCTTTCCATCCTCTTGGACCCTTCTCGGCTATTTGGCATCATTCTTTTTTTGGGAGGGCGGTGATTATTATTAGTTTAAATTTTACTTTTTTGGATTATTTAAACTAAAATATAAACGAAAAACAAAATCGATAAGTTGTATTTCATTTGTTGGTTATTACAATGATTAACGCAGATGTTACGCTAATGAAAAAACGATATTATATAGCCATGATTGCATCTAAAACAGATGCTTTGTTTGGCTATGAACATGTGATAATACAATCCGAACTTAATTTAGAAAATAATAAGTACTCTCTTTTCTCACGCGTCATTTCAAAAGCAAACATATAGTCATCTGTAGTTACGTCATCTGGTGCTACTACAGATGTTAACAGTACAAGTCTGCAGGCTTAAAAGATCACTTCACAACTGAAACAAATTATGGGTTTTAGTCAAGATTGTCTGCTCTTTTTGACTTCCGGTTTCTGCTCTCTATTTGGTTGGCTAATTAGATATGCAAAGGGAGGGGTGCAAGCAGGGCTTTCATGTTCTCTGTGAGAAAGATCACATTAATCAGAAGGGATCATATCTTGCTTGTTACCGTCGTCCCGTCTTTCGAGTGGAAACCGGAAGTTAAAAAGAGCAGACAATCTTGACTCAATGGAAAAATTAATTTAGAAGTTTTAACTAATTTTAATCAGAAAAAAAATCGAATCAGTTATGTGTTATGTGTACTGCCCAACATTTTTTTTTGTTCTACCGACCCCCTCTCCCACTTTTTATTACATACGATATTTAAAATTAGTTTTGTCTACTCAGTATTGTGAGGATTTTATTCCCACATTGCTTAGAACTTTGGCAGAGGGCGAAATTAAGACACAATAAATTGAAAAGTGCACTTACCTGATGGTTTAGTTACAGGTCGTTTTCTTTTCTTTTCTTGTAAAATGTAGTGTCATTTTGTGGTTCTGCATAAGCCTGGTAAGTTGACTTCTAGATAAAGTGGTAGTTGAATAATCTATAAAGATTAGTAATTGTCCTTAGCGTGAAGAACTGTTCTTTTTAATACACGATCCATTAGTAATTTGGATGCATCCAATTAGGTTGTAATTAACCAAAATCAACAATCTTTGCTGACTGAAAAGACGATATTACGTCCAGAAAGAAATACCTAACTTATAAGGTTAAATTGTCTCAAAGATACCAAGACAATTTGGGCGCCAAAGGTCCTTAAATTAATTAAGAAAAATAACACGAGTCTGGCATCTTCAAACTTTTTACTGAAACTGATTTTCAGTTGAAAAAAGGCCCACAACTCGCGTAGGTTAATATTTGAATACAACCAATAAGAATGTCTGTTTTAAAACAATGTATTGAACTAATCAATCAATGAGAAGACATGATTCAATTTGCGTGATTTCTCACACACTGCCAAAGGAGCAAAGAAAAAGTAATGGTTATCCATTACTTTTTCCAATTCTTGAATACAAGGTAAATATGTGTTAGACTGTCAATTAGGTGACAGGTAATTAATTCTGATGGTCACAAGAACTCTACCAACAATTGTAGTTTTTTAAAGGAACTATATGTGTTTCTGTCTGCTACGATAAATGAAGTTATAACCAATAAACCTAGTTTTTCATAGATTACCAATATTTTAACAATATCAAGAACGATAACTTAAACATAATCGGTACTTGTACAGTTTAGTCAAGATATAAAAAAATGAAAATACTGAAAAAAGGTTGTATTGCACGTATGGAACGAAGTTCTCCGAAAAAAATTTCACTTAATTTCATCAAGTAGTTTTTTTTTTTTTTTTTTTTTTTTTTCAGCGAAAAAACAATTTGTTATGATACCGAGCAAAAGGTTCGATTTTTAAGAAGAAAAGCTAGTATTAAAGATGGGGAGGGAGTATCGGTGCTTTACATGGAGTTATCTTCTCGTGGCGTGTTCAACAAATTTCACAATGGCTGACTTCAACGCGCTCTCATAAGAACATGTTTTTCTACTGTAAAAAAAAACCTACTCGATCAAATTAAATGAATTTTTTTTTTTGAGATCTTCAGTCCAAAACAAAACGTACAATATAACCTTTTTTCGATATTTTCATTTTTTAATGTCTTGACTAAACTGTACAAGTACGCATAAGTCAAACGAAAACTTAATAAATGATGAAATTAAGAACTTAGTGTGATACATTTTCCGAATAATTCCGACAAATCCACTCTGAAAATATCCTGTTGTTTCACCCCAACACAGTCAAAATGACACCAACTGCCACATACGTCACAGCACACAATAGAAGAACCCTCATTTGCGACGGAACAAGTTGGGCAGATGCAGGGATCACCTTCTTCCATAAATTCTGCTGAAGACGACGCAGAAACCCCCTTTAAATCCAAGAGAAATAGATTCTTCAATAAATGAACCTGTTTGCCTCCATCCCTTATCACACAGACTGAACAAACTTTACTATCATTCCCATTAATGAGTCTATGCTCCTTGCCTAGCCTTCAAAAGAGTCGAGTTTTATTTAGAAATTTATTTAACACGATTTCTCCCACTGACACCTTCTAAGGGCGATCACCTAATATATTAGCATCAACCTCTCTTAAAGACAAGTAATCATTGTGGCATATCTTTCTGAATTTTTTTAATATACCTGTGTCTCTATTCCAGAGATTGTAAAAGTTTTACTCTACTAGGTGGATCAAGACACAAATCGTCCAATCGATTATTATTGATCATCAAACGTGGATTATAACCAGTTTGTAAAAAATGATTAGGAGTTAAAATGTCGAGACCCCCCCCCCCTTCAGAAACAGTAATGTAAGCGGTCAGTCGATGATCGCTTTCTTCACAGTGGAAAGGAAAGTTAAAACGTGAAAATTGTTGACTTTCTTTGTACCTATTAATTTTTGTCAAACATTATTTAATTGTTTTTATCATCCTCTCCCATGCAGCTCCTTGCCAAACCGAATAAAGAGGAACGGTGAGATGACTAATTGAAGTTGACCTAAATTTTTCTTTGAATTCGCCCAAAACAAAAGTTTCAGATAACATGATGCCGGACGCTAGAAAAGTCTTTGCATTGTCCAGATAGACATGTGAAGGAACACCAAACAGGTTGGTAAACCTAATAAACGTTAATAGAAAAGATCTAGTGCTCATATCCGGTAATACCTCCAGATAGACGGCATTCAGACTCATGCAGATAAGCAATAAGACGTACATTTTCACATCTGCATCATTGTATTTTACTAAAAAATTACCAGTAAAGTCAATACCCACTTGTTGAAATGGGTGAACAAAATTTGCCCAATAAATAGGCAATTGAGAGCCTGAAGGTGCTTTATAAGGCAAAACATTGTTTTTCTTACAAGTGATACAATTACGGAGAATTTTCTTTACCGATTGCCTCCCTTGGGGAATCCAGAAACAAAAAAAATCTCAACTTAGAAAGAGTTGAATTGATTCCCAGATGGTAACAATTTAAATGTGCCTCTTTAATAACCAATTCAGTTAAACGATGATAATTTCTTAAAAGTATAGGAAATTTAACTTCAAAAGGGTGGATATTAGAATTCTGTACACATCTTTTAATTCACAACAGACCATCCTTACCAAGAGCTGATACTATTGGAGGCATAACCTTATTAGAAGGTTGGTTCAAATATTCCAACTCATAGGGAAATTGCATACAGGAAAAAAGCAACAATTTTGCTCTATGGTTGGTATCAGTGTCGGTGTCTCAACTTATCACAGAACTGCAAAACTTTCTCAAGAACATTGATTGCCCTAGTCAATGATGAGAATTCAGAAATATTTATTGGTAAACCGTTCTTTAGAACAATAGTATTTTTGAAATTATCGATTTTCTCTACACCGAAAGAAGAGAGTTTAGGATTCTTATCGATTCCAACAGAATCAAGAGAAAAAAAGTTTTTGATTCCGTATTCTACAGAAGATTCTTCAAAAAACGGACTAAGTGTGTCGGAATATGAGGGAATAAGGTTCAAGATGCTTTTTACCAAATAGGAAGAACATTGATGTAATGATTGGACAACCTGATCAAAGGGAGGCAACTCAGGCAGTTTCTTTATTAAATTTAAGCATCAAAAAAATTACTTCCATTACCAAATGAGATAATTCTATTGCAAACTTTGCATGCTGTCCCACTCAGGCATTTAACTAAACGTAAATGTTTTATCTGCTTGATCAAGTCCAGGCTGACGAGACCATGAAGCACAGTACTGTTTAAATCTTTATAGCCATGACAGAGGTGAAGTCCAATTTTTGTTATATTTGAGGTAATTTCATCAAATCTGTTCACTTGAAATTTTAAATTGAAGCTGTCTGTGAATAGGGCAACAAAAGGAAAGGGGTCTTGTGATCCCAATTTTAGGGAGACACTGCGTTCCATGAATCTTATTCCTATGAACGTGTTGACAGGCATTACTACGGGTTTAGATACTAATTTTTCTCTGAGAACACAATTTTTGTAAAATGACCCGAAGGAAAAACAATTTTTGACTTCTAGTGTCCAATATAAAATAGGAAAACTTTATAGACACTTTAATAACTAGAAATATGCAATCATCTTGATCAGATAAAGTAGTCCTTCCAACAAAGGACTTTGAGATCTTTGAACACATGACAGAAGTGAGTTTTTAACCCACAAGTAACACATGGATAAGGAAATCCTTTCTTTCCTTTACAATAATGATTTAAGTGATTACCAAGACACTTAGTACAGATTTGAAGGTCCTTGGCTCGTTGAACCTTCAAGTCATAAGTAGAATATTTAGAGCAGTCCTTAAATGTATGGTCTGACAATTTACAAATTTTAGAATGTTCACTAGTATTAGTATGAAGTTTTAAGGGAGCCATACCATTTTTATGATTAACAGTCTTATAGCCAGAGCTGACTGCCATATTGAGTTGAACTTCTGATAAAGAAGAAGGAAAAAAATTGGTGATTTTGGTGGGCAACTCTCCCGCTCCTTTACACCTAAAGGTGCCGCCTGTAAAAATTCTATTATGTCAAAAAGTTGGACAAAATAGATAAAGGATAGTGCTCCTTTATTCTCGACATCAATTCCTTCTAAGATTTATTGGGAATTTGCAGAACAGGATGTGAGCCACAATTATATCAGAGTTTTCTGTGAAAAAATCTGTTCTGAAAGATTTGTTCAATTCAAATAAGTCTAGTTTTACTTTTTCTACATAAGTTTTAACTTCCTCTAATTCAGTTATCTGCATCGCCTGAAGAATAATTTTCTTCAAAATTCAATTCTTGACAAGAGAAGGATTCAGGAATCTTTCCTTCAAACAATCCAAAACTATAGTATAATTATCAGAGGAAATATCCATATTTGAAATTAAATCCTAGGCATTCCCCTTTAACTTGGATTTGAGGAGAAGCAATCTATCCATGTCTCCTAAATTAGTAGTGCAAAATTCAAACCTTCTCAGGAAGTTTCTAAATTGAAATTTGTTTGCAGAGGAAGACCCACTAAAGTTTCGGGTATACTGAAAACAAATACTGCATTTAAATTTGTAACAAACAAGTAGTTTGCCACCACTGATAACATAAGGAATTACACCACTTACGTAATATGCGAAAAAATACTTGTTTGCAACAAATTTAAATGTAGATTTCGTTTTCTTTTCAGCATACCCGAAAATCTATAAAAGTCGTCATTTTAAATTTGATAAAGTAGAAATTAAGTAAAAATTTAACAAAAAAAACAACAAAGACTTATCAGTAGATGGCCAGAAAGTAGGTGCTCATTTTATATTAAATTTATATAGAAAAGTGATTCCTACTTTCTGAATAAGTAATTTCTTCATATCATGTAAACTATTTCTCTGCACCATCTTTAAATAATTTTTAAATGTTATATTCATTTGTAGCACCCCCGAAAACCCACAAAAGTCATTATAAAGATTTTTGGAGAATTGGAAAGAATCTTGACAGTGACTTTTTTGAACCATGTTTTAATTAAGACCCTTAAATAATTTTTTTAATGCATATTTCATTGTGCACATGAAACACCAAAATGAAAAACTCACTATGAAAAATACAGTTGCTCTTTATGAATATGTCAAGAAAGGGGTTAGCTAAGGAGGAATGATAACTGAAGTTGGCTATCTTGACTAAAGTCATACGCAAGATGGCGGTCACAAATCGATGTAAAAATGGAATGGAACAAAAAAAAAGTACAGGGCTTGTTGAGATAGTCGATTTTATTCTTAACTAAAAAAAAGACATTAAAATTACTTTGTTTGCTATTCTGGAAGATTACATTATTTTTTAGTTATTTCATTTTTTTTATTTTTCATTTTATTGTTTTGTTTTGGTAATTATGCCAAGAAAGGGCGATGAAATTCAATTTGTACAGTATCTTTTGTTTATTAAAATGTTATGTGAAACTAGAGTCAAAATGTTATTTGAAAATACAGTAAATATAAAACATTTCTTAGTTATTTAATTTCATTATTAACATATTCATAACAGAGTAGTTAAAAACGTTTAACTTAAAATTCTATGGATGCGCACCATATCTTGCACCCTGTTGTCCAAATTTTATTTCACGAATAATTCGAGTAATTGCTAAAGTTTTTAATCAACATGCCCCCCCCCCCAAAAAAAAATGATAAAATTGTCGCAGGAAGCAGTTAGTACCAAAAATAATGTTTTAAACAAAAGTTTTACAAAAGTTTTATTTCAAATTTTAAGGAAAAAAAAACGTTAGTAAGCCAACGTCCTTAATAATTTCAGAGTATTACTGAATTTAAAATTAATACCAAGTTAAATTTGACTAATCTCTATATAAATAAAATGAACTCATTTTTTCCCGTCTGATTTTGACCTTAATAGGATTAAAAATCAAGATATTTCATGCAAATATAATATGCACAAACGGCAGAACAATATCTGAGGTGTGTTATAGGCTTATTATTTCTCAAATTCCTCGATAATCTTAGATTTCTATACTTTTTCTGCTGAGAAGTCACGGCCAAAATCGGTTAAGATCAGTGGAAGTGGTAAAATATTTTCTCTCTAACAAATTCCTCCTCCCCCTGCCACCACTTAACACCGTTTGGGGATCGTTCACAAGGAACAGTTGAGAAGAGAACACCGGTTTGGCTTCGTAGTTCTTTCATGTGAAGTTATTTAAAATCACTAAACTAAGCTGCAGTGCTCTGTGGCGTAGTGGTTAGCGTGCTGGACAATTCACATTATATTTTCACGTTCGCGCCGACCTACCGTAGTCGTTTTTTTTTTTTTTTTCCTAAACAACTGGAATGGACTTTTCTTGGTGGCCGAACTGTTAACGTTGCAGATGTTTTTTTTTTTTGTTTTTTTTCACACTTTATTTTCCTACTTTTACTTATGACTCCGGGTTTGATCCTTCCTACTTACCTACCATAACATTTTTGTACCCCTCCCCCCGTCCCGGAAACAAACACTCGGGCAACGCCGGGTATCCCCGCTAGTTTTAGATAAAAGAATATTGTGTACATTAAAAAATAATGTAATAAAATAAGTATTTCCTTTTTTATTACAATAAATCAATCAACTATGTTTGTACCCTTCAAAAATAAATTAAGATATAATAATTTTTCAATTCCTATAAACTATTACAAAACTATTTTTCTATATAAAGTTGAAAATAATAAAACGACATATTATTTCAGATTATGTCTTCCATACAATTCTTCATATCAATAGTTTGTTTACAAATTGACCAAAGTTTATTCATTAAATTCTCACCTTGTATAATTATGCAAGTCTTACTATTTTATACATTTTATATCTTTTTAACTTTTCTCTTTCAAACACAATCAAAATTTTAACAAAAGCTAATAAAAAAATCATGATAGCCCTCTTTTCATAACCATAGTCTGTATAGGCCACAGCCATGGTTATATGTATCTATGGTGTTTCTGTAAATAATCATAAAATAATCAGTTTACGGATATTTTTATTTATTATATCTAAGAAAAATTAATCTCAGTATTGAGTTGAAATTGTGACAGCACATAGAAGTATCTTGGAATAAAATGAAAACTATAGAATAAATAGACAAACTGTTTAAAAAAAAAAAATAGAAAAGAAAATTAGTTTTTAGATGTTCTTATGTTTTGATCTAAATTTTCAATGAATCTTCAAATTAAATAAAGTTTTAAAAACCGGAAGTAATTTGGATCAGTAAGTACGTGAAATAACCCAATTTTTCGTTCATGGTTTTCGTGTGACTGTGACTAACAAATTAAATGAATATTTTAAATTTATTTACGATTAATTGAATATTTAATAAAATAAAAAATTGCAATAAAATAAAACTTAAAGAATAAAATTCATTATGAAATTAAATTAACCAGAATACAATTTCTTGAAATCTTTTCCTCTTTTCATGTTAATGTAAGCCATCATTTTATAAGAATTTTTTGTTTTCAAAATCCCACTTTAAAAAAATCCAGCAAAAAGTTTAATATATTTTTTTAAAAAAATCGAATGTATTTATAAGATTTAAAGATATTTGATTTTGCAACTAAAACTACTCAATATGACTCCTAATATATTTAGAATTCTTTTCTCTAAGCCGTCTATCTTTACTTGGACAAAGCCGGCTTAACATATCTGGTTTATTAATAACCAGAATTATGTTTAACCTAATTTGAAAAAAAAATATGATTGCAGAAATTTTATTTCTTTCTTTTCTCAACATTTTAGTTGCTTTGATCAATTTAAAAGAATAAACTCATCATATTTTGAGCACGTCCAAAAATATTGACAGGGAAAAGGTATAGCAGATAGATGGTTGAAGAGAAAACTTACAAAAACTGAAATTAAATAAATTACTAAAACAATTTTGGGTGCTTGTTAATCTATAGTCGACAAATCGATTTTTTAAAAATATATCGTTTTAAGCAAAAACAATATTATGTACTTAATTGTCATGTCGAAAATAGTAATATATCCCCAAATTACGAAAATTCATCAAGTAGAATAAATGCTATTGTGCTTTTAGTAAAAAAAAAAAAGTCATTTGCTACAAACAACAAATATTGCCGCCATGATACAAGTAATCTAAAATTAAAATATTCCTTTCGGAATTTTGTTCCCTGCTTTTAGCCTCCTACTATCTACTTTATAACGTCTAAGAAAAATGCAATTTTACTCAATTTTCCGTAAAAATTACTTTTAACTAGAAATAAATTTCTACTCAATGATTATTCATAATTTTTGGATATATCACTATTTTCGTATGTAATATTGTTTTCGCTTAAAACGACATATTTTAAAAAATCGATCCGTTGACTTATTTTAACAAACACCCAATTTTGAAATAAATAGAATTCAAATACGGTAATTATGTGCAATTTTCTTGTTAAGCGTTCTTTTTTATTTCTTTTTAATAAGGTGTCATATTTTATCGATGCCTAAAGGTCACTCGAGGATGAAGATTAAATAGCTATCAGGTAAACTGAGAAAATGTTGTGATAATTGGTAACGATAATGGTGATTGGGCAGAACTTGATTATTTAAAAGTGCGACTCAACAAGAATTTGTTTACATTGAACTTGAAAAGGACCACTCAGCTTGAAGGTAGCCCTTCGATATTGTATTTCACAAATGGGTAGTTTTAGGAAAGAAACTTTGCTCATGGAAGTTTAGTTTGGTTTTAGATAGAGGAAAGAAAGTAAGGGAAACTATTGATAGTGGCTGCAGTAGACAAATTTTTATTGTGAATGTTTCATAGGGGTGAATCATGGATTGAAGCTCAGTCGAGCATCTGTCATGAAAATAATTATAAAGTAGAGAAAGACTATTAATATTTGTGAGCAAGAGGTACTGTTATGTACCGCATCAAAGTGTGTGTGTGTGTGTGTGTTTGTAAACTGTAACAAAAGGTATGCCTATTTGTATATCTCTTTATAGTTTTGTGGATTGAAGTAGCAGTTCGTTTAAATAACTACCTGGTGTAATGTTTGTTCTTTGTGTTAAAGGAACTGTTTATTGTATCTATTGTATAAGTTTAAATGTAGCTATATTAAGTGACACAATGTTCAATGAACGAGATTGGAGATGCGCTGCTGTACAAATCATGCTCTTTACCGATCCGTTATGACAACAAGACCATTGCCAGCACCCCCAAAATTCAAATCCAGATAGTTCAACGCTTGAGGGCGTGCCCAGGGTGATAAGAACAAAGATTCTGGTCACGATTATAACCTTTGTTGTGGTTTCAAATGAGGGCCACATCATGCCACCTCACATCTTCGAAGTCACCTTGAAAGTCAACACGAAAGTGTACCAGGATGTGCTGGAGAGTGTGGTAATCCCCTGCTGTAATCAGGTGGCCATTGGCAGAGCCTAATGAGACAGCAGGACTCAGCACCAGCCCACAAGTCCAAAGACACCTAGTCTTGGCTTCAGAAGAAGTGCTATGACTTTGTACCCTTCTCTTACTGCACCCTCCTCCTCCTCCTATCTTAACCCGCTGGACTACTTTGTCTGGTCATACATCGAGAACATGATCTCTCATAACACCAAAGTCAGCTTGATCACAGCCATCCGCCGAGTATTCCGATTTCACAAATTGATAAAAATTCCCTTATTGGATTTTAATTATAAGGTGAAGCTCGAACATGCTAACTAGCCAAAAACATTCACCCATTAATATGGGAGGGGAGACTATCTTCAAATATCATCCTAAATTGGTAATTGAGCAACTGACTTATATTAAGTAGATATTTATAAGTCCCTCTTACCTATTTTTTTTTTTTAATGGAGAGTAGATAATGCACAGTGGATGTGTTATCGGCAGCTCCAGTAACTCTTGCTTCTCCTTTTTTGTTCCTCAGTCCTCATTTCCAATGAGTATTTTTCTGATAAAGGATGAAGAAAAAGCTGCTTTCCAGGTCGGTAGTATTTTGTGAACAGTAGTCTGAGATGTCGGAAATTTTCTGTCTCTATGTCTATCCTTATAGCCATGTCACTAGTAAGGGTGCAGGAGGAAAACATTTCATCTGGCCTGGCGTTATCCGCCTGATAGTCAGGGACCCAAACCTTGGATTAACCACTAAGGAGGCTGTCCTATCAGCAGGTGCAAAGTACTGGTACTAGTATGGCATCGAGAGGCCCCAAATACAGCAGTATTGCCATTTGGTTGATGGATTCTGCACCATGCGGTATTCTCTGGTGGGGCCTCTCGATGCCATACTAGTGGGTAATTGTTACGGCTTTACCTTATCATATGCTACAAAAAAAAAAATTTTCCTGTCTTTTCTCTCTTACTTTCCCTTTCTGTCCTACTCTAACCAAGTATGCCGACCTGTCCCACAAATCCCAAAACCTTAACATGAAATATCTCCAGAAAAAAAAAAAACACAAATAAACCTAGAACCCCATCCTCCAATGTAGACCCCTACTATCATGTTTCATTCTCCGAAATCAGGGGTCTACGTTCCAACCTTCCAGAGGTTGAAACACAATTACAGGAGACAAAACCGGACATATTCTTTCAAAGCGAAACTGAAATAGGGCCAATCACTTCCCTAGATGAGTTCATAATTAAAGGATACTCTAACTTAACATCTAAATCTGACCCTTAAGATGTCCATGGGCATGGAATATGTGCCTACATTAAAGATGGCTTCCCGTGTGGCAGGGATACTACCGGTCAGTACGCAAGCCGTCTAGACCATTTTCTGTCCACTTCCCCTAAGCTATGCTCATGTGCCGTTCTATTTCCTCTAGGATCCTCCAACCACTCCGTTGTATCATAATAAGTCTTCAGACGTACCTCTCCACCGTACTGTATACCGATACTTTATGGCTGACTGGGATAGCTTCCGTACATTCATATCTGATCTACCTCTGCATTCAATGTTTAAAAAGGATGTATCTTCTATAGTATCAGATCTGACCGAATGGTTAATTGTATGCAAAGACCGATTCATACCATCCAAAAAATTCCAACAAAAACCTAACAGCCAGCCATGGTTCTCTCCAGAATGTGCTGCTGCCATTGCGCACAGAAATCACTTTTTCCATAGCTACCAACATAATAGATGCACTGAGATGCTTTCAGGACCGCCAGCAATCACTGTAAATGAGTAATAAAAATGCAAGAGAACTATATGCTCAGTTCGTTAAATCCAAAGTAGCTGAGCAGCGGCTTGGTCCCCAACAGTTTTGGCAAATAACAAATAGGATCCTGAACAGAAGCGTACATTCTATCCCAACCATGATCAATGGACCAGAGGTCATCTCGTCAGCATCAGACAAGACCAAACAATTTGCCAAGAACTTTGCAGCTAATTCTATCCTATGCAACGAAGGCCATGAACTCCCCGTATTTCCTCCTATAACACAGAACATACAAATATCTGTGTGTGAGGTCACCAAGCTAATCAAGAACTTTGATTCCAGTAAAGCAACTGGCCCTGACAGCATCCCAATTATAGTGTTAAAAAAGCTTAACCAGAACTTGCCCCCATACTTACAAAACTGTTTAAGCATTGCCTTAAGGAGAAGTGCTTTCCAACACCCTGGAAAACCTCATCAGTATGCTCTGTATTTAAAAATTCAGGTGATAAGTCATCTCCATCTCATTACAGACCAATAAGTCTCCTGTGTGTCATGAGTAAGTTGCTTGAATCCATATTAAATAGAGAAGTAGTCAACCACCTCAGCAGAAATAACCTTCTTAGTGACATGCAATATGGTTTCCGTTCTGCTAGATCTACCTCAGATGTGCTAACGGTTATATCTCATAAGATTAGCAAATCTCTCGACAAAGGCTTCCTTTCTAGGGCAATTGCTCTTGACTTATCAAAGGCCTAAAGGCCTACTTCACAAAATTTCCAGCTACGGTATAACTGGAAATGTTTTCTCAATCATTAAATCATTTCTCTCTGATAGGCTCATAAGAGTAGTGGTTGATGAGCAGAAATAAGAGGCCCGCAGTATTAATGCTGGTGTCCCTCAGGGGTCCATCCTAGGCCCAACTCTCTTCCTGATCTACATCAATGATCTCCCAAAGCACATACTTAAATCATTCGTTGACATCTATGCTGATGACACGACCATCTACGGCAACACATCAAAGACTGTAAATGACAAAGTTCTCTCTGATTCTCTCTGCTCTGATTTTGAGCATGTGGTTCAGTGTGGGAAGAGGTGGCTGGTTACCTCTAATGTATCTAAAACCAAGCTCCTATATTTACATCATTAACGCTCTGACCCCATCTGGCATCAGTTGAAATGGATGGCTCTCGTCTAGGGGAGGCCTCATGTTTTGATAAGCTTCTGGGCTTGACCGTTACTCCTGATCTGAAATGAAACCCATACATCAAGTTTGTTGCCAAGGTCGCTGGAAAAATGGTGGGATCCTTCTACTGCTCCAGAAGATATCTCACTACTGATGCAATTCTCTATCTATATAAAAGCCAAGTACGTCCAAGTATGGAATACTGCTGCCACATCTGGGCAGGAGCTGCTAAAAACAGCCTATCCTGCCTTGACAGAGTACAAAATAGACTTTGAGACTTAGTGGGGATGCCCTTTTTTCTTCCCTGCAACCTCTCTCCCACAGAAGAGACGTTGCGAGCCTATCTTTGTTTTATCGGTATTTCCATGGCAAATGCTCGTCTGAGCTCCAATCTCTGGTCCCCTTCGCCAATCTTTCACGATAAACATCCGTTTAGCTGAAACCACTGTCAATAATTTTCCTTACTCTTTATCTGTGCCTAAATCAAAACGTATATTCCATGAACAAAGCTTCTTTCTTAGAACTGCACGTCTGTGGAACTCTCTACCGCTTGCCTGTTTCTCACCTGACTTCAACTTGGATGTCTTCAAGTCCATGTCTTATAGGTCAAACAAATTCCTGATGAACCGCTCCCTTAAGTAATGACACTTTATCAAATCTCCAATACTAACGAATCCTACAACACTATCCCATTGATTACTGTACACGCAATAACCCTTATCCCCGAGTGGCTTCTGGGCCTTGATAAGTGGTGACCTCCATGTAAAAAAAAAAAAAAAAAATGTGCTGAACTCCTGCCCGTGCTTGTGGAAAAGGCATGCTCTCAGTTCCAGACCTGTATCGAGGTGGTGATTGAGGATGAAGGCGACTACATTGAATAGATGTCAGCTCTACTACATAATCAAGTTACTGGAATTGATTTTTTCAATAGCAGTTTTAAAATAAACACCGTAGGACCCCAATATGCCATAGTAGTAGGGAAGAGAAAAGGGGATTACCCACTAGATTTCAAAGTCGAGTTTGTACTCTGTCAAAGCGGGAAAGAGTGCTCTGAACAGCATCTCTCTAGATTTGTCCTAAGATGAAGTACTAGTGGCATATTTGGCTTTTAATGTTATTGGTGTTAAGCATCACCCTCCTCCCATACATCATATTTGGTTTAATGTCAGTTTTACATGCTGACATTTTGGACGGCTTTCAAAAAATTTCCAAACTAACTTATCTTTGGTCAGATATGTATTTTCCCTTTTTCTTTCAAGTCCATCACTTTCTGCAAGGTTTTGTTTAGCTTTCCCTTACGAACTGAACCTGTTATTGTAAGTCTTTTACACCCATTCCGGAACAGGCATTTTCCTATTTTTTTGGCAGCTTTCAAAGAAGGGATTGTTATCCTGGGCCCCTAAAATCAACAGAGATTACACCATTCTTGTAATGATTTGGTCCTTGTTGATTTTGTGGTGGGAATTTAGATCTGTGCAGTTCTAGGAGGTCCAGCTTCTCAGGCTTTGTTTTCTCTCTTTGAGAAAGGGTTAGTGTATTGCTAATCGCCTGAAGCGCCATCACCGTACTTTTTGCAGGTCAGAGTGCCCCTCTTCTGGGGTGCTGACTTCTCAATCTCAGTTTTCGACCCTGGTGTCTAAATTCTTGCAGTGGGAGAGAATTTAAAAAAATTCCAATCACTTTGATCGAGACGCAGATGCACAACCAGTATACTCACATCAAGTACAAATTTGAGTCCTGCTAGTTTCAGATTTTGTACCGAAAAACTAATATTTAGTAACATGAAGCAAAGATCAAGTTGTTTCCAACTAAAATCTTTAATAATAATATTATTAAAATCTTTAATAATAATATTAAAATCTTTAATAATGATGTTATTAAAATCTTTAATAATATTATTATTAAAATCTTTAATAATAATATTATTAAAATCTTTAATAATAATATTATTAAAATCTTTAATAATAATATTATTAAAATCTTTAATAATAATGTTATTAAAATCTTTAATAATAATGTTATTAAAATCTTTAATAATAATGTTATTAAAATCTTTAATAATAATATTATTAAAATCTTTAATAATAATGTTATTAAAATCTTTAATAATAATGTTATTAAAATCTTTAATAATAATATTATTAAAATCTTTAATAATAATGTTATTAACATCTTTAATAATAATATTATTAAAATCTTTAATAATAATGTTATTAAAATCTTTAATAATAATATTATTAAAATCTTTAATAATAATGTTATTAAAATCTTTAATAATAATATTATTAAAATCTTTAATAATAATGTTATTAAAATCTTTAATAATAATATTATTAAAATCTTTAATAATAATGTTATTAACATCTTTAATAATAATATTATTAAAATCTTTAATAATAATGTTATTAAAATCTTTAATAATAATGTTATTAAAATCTTTAATAATAATGTTATTAAAATCTTTAATAATAATGTTATTAAAATCTTTAATAATAATATTATTAAAATCTTTAATAATAATATTATTAAAATCTTTAATAATAATATTATTAAAATCTTTAATAATAATATTATTAAAATCTTTAATAATAATGTTATTAAAATCTTTAATAATAATATTATTAAAATCTTTAATAATAATATTATTAAAATCTTTAATAATAATATTATTAAAATCTTTAATAATAATATTATTAAAATCTTTAATAATAATATTATTAAAATCTTTAATAATAATGTTATTAAAATCTTTAATAATAATGTTATTAAAATCTTTAATAATAATATTATTAAAATCTTTAATAATAATATTATTAAAATCTTTAATAATAATGTTATTAAAATCTTTAATAATAATGTTATTAAAATCTTTAATAATAATATTATTAAAATCTTTAATAATAATATTATTAAAATCTTTAATAATAATGTTATTAAAATCTTTAATAATAATATTATTAAAATCTTTAATAATAATATTATTAAAATCTTTAATAATAATATTATTAAAATCTTTAATAATAATGTTATTAAAATCTTTAATAATATTATTATTAAAATCTTTAATAATAATATTATTAAAATCTTTAATAATAATGTTATTAAAATCTTTAATAATAATGTTATTAAAATCTTTAATAATAATGTTATTAAAATCTTTAATAATAATGTTATTAAAATCTTTAATAATAATGTTATTAAAATCTTTAATAATAATATTATTAAAATCTTTAATAATAATATTATTAAAATCTTTAATAATAATATTATTAAAATCTTTTATAATAATGTTATTAAAATCTTTAATAATAATGTTATTAAAATCTTTAATAATAATGTTATTAAAATCTTTAATAATAATGTTATTAAAATCTTTAATAATAATATTATTAAAATCTTTAATAATAATATTATTAAAATCTTTAATAATAATGTTATTAAAAGCTTTAATAATAATATTATTAAAATCTTTAATAATAATATTATTAAAATCTTTAATAATAATATTATTAAAATCTTTAATAATAATGTTATTAAAATCTTTAATAATAATATTATTAAAATCTTTAATAATAATATTATTAAAATCTTTAATAATAATATTATTAAAATCTTTAATAATAATATTATTAAAATCTTTAATAATAATATTATTAAAATCTTTAATAATAATATTATTAAAATCTTTAATAATAATGTTATTAAAATCTTTAATAATAATGTTATTAAAATCTTTAATAATAATGTTATTAAAATCTTTAATAATAATGTTATTAAAATCTTTAATAATAATAATATTATTAAAATCTTTAATAATAATATTATTAAAATCTTTAATAATAATATTATTAAAATCTTTAATAATAATATTATTAAAATCTTTAATAATAATATTATTAAAATCTTTAATAATAATATTATTAAAATCTTTAATAATAATGTTATTAAAATCTTTAATAATAATGTTATTAAAATCTATAATAATAATGTTATTAAAATCTTTAATAATAATATTACATTACATTGTTCTTCTCATCATGAACTAATTTAAATAAAAACTCTAAATTTTTTTGTTCTTTTGAAAGAGAATAATTTTAGATTAAAAAATAAAATAATTTCATATTGAATTTGTCTGTATTTAATACATGAAATTAAGTTGTCAGATTTTAAAAGTTAGGCTTAAACAGCAATGCAGCTGATAAATCAATATTTGATTCTGACTAGCCAATGAAATGCAAACATTTTTCAGTCTGTTTTTTTGTTTTTTTTAGGTGAAAGACTTCCTGTCAATTTCACCAATTACATATTCTATCCGATCCGATAATTCTTTCAGTAAAAGAAACTGACAGAGGTTCACCATTTATTACAAATGAATAATTTTAAATTTGTTACATAGCTATTCAAATATTTCTTTGTATTTATAAAACGCACTTTCTTTCTTTAAAATACACGCTTATCATTTCTTTTAAATTAAAAATTAAAAATATAATCAAGCACATAGATGCATTTAACTTTTACACATTAATTAATAATGCGAATATACATTCTTGATAAACTAAACAATTATTAAACCATGCAGCTGAATTAATGAAAATCTAAAATATAAACGCATTTGTATATTTATGCAATTAAACAAATACTTTTCCTTTTTATTTATTTATTTTTCTTTCCATTATTTATAATGTATTATATTTTTAGTCTCTGACAATTTTTTTATAAAATTTATGACTTAAAATGAATAATATTCGTTCTTTATAAAAGTGCAAAATTATGGCAAAATTATGTTCAATTATTATTTATTTTGTGAGATTAAAAAAGTAATTTTGCTAACAGTGTTCTATATTACTTTATATTTTGCTTAACGATGCTGAAGACAAAAATGTGCTCATCATAAGCCCAAGCACTAATTCTAAGCCCAGAATGTTGGTTGAGAATGACAAGATTAGGGTGGCAACCTAGAAATTGGCTTCACGTCATTATTATGGTGAAGATCAAGAAAACCTTAAATTTAGCTCCATCTTGTATAGAGATTCCAACATAATCAAAATGGTAGCCAGTTACAAATTAGTTTCCAAAAGATGAGAGCATCTATCTATCCACCTACCTATCGTGTGGAAGCGTTTGTACCAATTTTTGGTCTGCAGATGTGAAACT
Source organism: Euprymna scolopes (assembly GCF_053919585.1). Classification (NCBI taxonomy): domain Eukaryota; kingdom Metazoa; phylum Mollusca; class Cephalopoda; order Sepiida; family Sepiolidae; genus Euprymna; species Euprymna scolopes. The sequence continues at coordinate 162,875,421 of NC_136486.1, forward strand.
TGATGTATAAGAGATTTGGACCCATTGGATTAATGGAGAGCCAATTACTCTCCTGGATATGGAACTCTACCAATATCCGACTAACAAGTAAGCCTAGTTTATGTCACCACTTTTCTCTGTAATTTGTTCTTTTTCAATATATCTTTAAAACCTATACCATGTTCCAAGTCGTTTTTCGTGGTGACAATGTGAATCCACATCACTAATATTTAACAAAAACAAGATAAAATAATATCTATTGCCTATACACAATTTTGCAGCTCAGGTCAGTAAACTACAGTTTTACCCTTCTGTCTTGATTTAGAACAGAACAAATACTACACATTGATCCCAGTCCAGTTCAATTTTTTTTATTTACTCTATAATTTTGTTTTTATTTTGAACATTTTTAAACAATTTGTGTTTATTTTCCTAATCATATGGAATGGTAGAAATAAAGAAAGATTGTAAAAATTGGAGAAAACGTTCCTGATAAATCTCTTACTACTTTATTACACATTATTTTCTGATTCCTAGGGATTGATTTGTAGGGACAAATTAGAAAAGGGTTTCATTCATTTCAAAGTGAGCCACATCTATTTCACAGATCCTAAAATAAGGTTTTATTCTGAACCATTGGAAGATTCTGGTAAGTTTGAAAATGAAATAAAAGAAAAAAGAAGGTGGATTAGCAAGGAATGCGATTATTTTTATTATATCCTCTTCAGAAATGTTTGGAAAATAAACCCTGTTAACGGAATTACAGCGATTTTCCTTTTATTTCAATAATTATTGTATTAGTGTGGTTTGCTTACTGAAAAATTATCGTAATATCGGTATGTTTAGATTTGGATATTAAATTAGAAATTAAAAAGTTTGCTTTTTTCTTCTAAAGCACTTTTAAAATTAATCTTTGTGGGATGGGTCATGATGCCCTTCCCTTCGATTTTAATATGTTACAGTCCATATGCAAAAGAGGGATATATAAAAACCTAGCCAGAGATAGGTTATTTTGAAAGCAATTTCTTAAAGTTATACAATGAGAATAGAAGTCGACGACATGGCCGATTCGACAGAGGATTAATTCGGTGTCAACCGTGCCAGTCAGCATTTTTATAGAAATTTTATAACTTTAAAAAAAATTTTTTTAAATCAATATCAAAATATATTCTATATATATAATCAAGATCCAAATGCCACTCAAAGATAAGAGTTAATGAGTTTGTTAGGCGAATAGTGAGGCAACACAATGACGATTGATAAGTTGTTGTAACTGATCTGAATATGGTTGTTTAAGAGGACGGTTCAACGGCCATGTTGTAGTCAACTGTGGAGCAGCTCCATGGTATTGTTTCAGAGACAAATAATTCATAGAGAGTTTGCTTATGCAAGTTCTAGATTACATATATTTATTACAGATAATTTTTTTCTTTCTTCTACAATTATGTTCTTTAAAAAGTTGCAGACTCGATTTACTGTTGGATTGCATTTGCTCCTTATGGATTCTACCTTCTTTTCCATTCTTGCAGTCAGTCCCTACGACTGCAAATCCTAAGTTTTCATATATATACATATATCTATATCTATGTATATATATATATTATCGATTATATAAAGTATTTTGTTGAAATTTGAAAACGTGGATATTTTCAATTTCGTGCAGCGTTCTTTCTGTTTCAACATGGCAAGTCTCTCTACCAAATGGCAAAGAAAACTGTTCTTTTTTTAAGGTGGACACCTGCGTCTTATCGTGAATTCCAGTTTTACAAACAGATGATTCCTTGCTCAATATAATTTCATAACAAAACATTTTTTTTTCTCCCTCTGTAAAACAATTATACATTTTAAAAACTCCCACATCAGAATTTAGACCGATTTTATGTGTTCAGTTTTATGCATATGTGTATATGAGTTTGATGTCTACAAAAACACTTGATGTTATGGAGTTTATTTGTTTAAAACTTTTGTCTATTTAGAAAGAAATATGTGTTTCGTCCACTAGTAAGTTTGTGTTAATTAAATCTAATAATTTTTTTGCCTCGTCTTTGCATGTTAAATGTCTAGGCCGTGTATTGAGAAATCATTTCGACAAAAACATGCACCTGGTGACAAATGCAAGAAACAACATAAATTGATTATAAAATGTACCAAAAATTATTTGAGTAAAAATTATGAACTTGACACTGACACCTGCATGGGAAGAAACAATAAACTTGATCAATTGTCAAAAAGAAAGGTATGGTATTTGATGGGTTGTTTTCGGCAAAAGGTTGCACAGGTGTAACCAAAGTCAAGTCAATTCAGTGATTTGGCAGTGGTAAAATAAAAGGTTCTTGAGGTGTGGCTATCGTGACAATGGCATCAAGGAGGTGTTTCAGGTAGTCATAAATGGTTATATAATAACAGTAAAAAAGAATATTGTTGACTTATAATTTGGGCTGGAAAAGAATCAACTCGTCGAATTCATGTACATGCATTTCCCTCCTAACAACCAACCATCCATAATCCTCATTGACAATAAAGATATATTGTTATATTTTCATATATCCGTGTGTCGTCATTTTTTTTTGAATGCAGTACAAATACAATATGCATCCACTTTTTGAACATTGTATATAAAAGTTTGAAAAGCATAAGCATGTAATTGACAACTTATTACTGTTTCTTGCAGTTATTATAGTAGAAATAAAGCCATACGATTAATTAAATTATGCAATCTGCGACAGTTAATGAGATTTGAACTGACTGACCTAATTTGTCGATAAGAGATGAGACATGCATTCTTTTCATCTCAGCATGGCATACCCAGCAGGATATTAATTAACCAAATAAATAAAAGATCAAAAGAAAATAGAAATTAAAAATTGGCCAAATACAAACACCAAGATCCATTGTTAGAGAAATCAGTTGAGAGAAAAAAATCAAAAAAGAAAAGTATCTTTTGAAATATTGAATTACTCAGCTTGATTTATCAAAAAAAAAAAAAAACTCCAAAAAAAAACAAACGAGATCTGCTGGCAGCGATTGTGTCAGAGTATTTGTTGAAAAACAACTCTGCAAGATATAGGATTTAAACAAAAAGGAAAAACTTTATATACCAGGCATCATATTTATATTATTTGTTTTCTCTTAATTATGGATGTTAATTTCTTGGGACATTAGGAAATTTTCTCAGCAAGATTCTCATATCTCTCATTATTGTTTTTATCATATTCTGTGGCAGACTTCCATACGGAGCAGACATGTAAAACTGGACTCCAAAACGGAAAACATTCAATGAACATAAAATTATATCAGAGTTTGCAAAACACCAACCTTATTGCCAACTAATATGCAGAAGATGTAAAGAGGATATCTTTTATTTTTTTTACACAGTGATCACCACTTATCAAGGCCCGGAAGCCACTCAGGGATAAGGGTTATTGCAAGTACATTACATTAGTGTGGAGATTTGATGAAGTGTTTACTTAAGGGGGCGGTTTATCAGGAATTTGTTAACATTGGACTTGAAGGCATCTAAGTTGTAGTCCGGTGGGAAGCGGGCAGATGAAACAGAGTTCCACAGGCGTGCAGTTCTATATCAAACCAAATAAGGTCTGAGAATATCACTTTCTATTTTAAATGATTTTCTTATTCTAAGACCAAATCTGATGGGTTTCAGTTTCGTTTTAGGAATAAAGTTGAGCCTATTGATCAGGATTTTTCTCGTATGATGACTCTATATCTGTCATAAACACTTTTTGATCCATCTTGAAAACCAATCACATTTGTCTAATCTAAATTTGGATCAATAAGCAAAACTAGATTCTCAAACCTTAGGACAACTAATCTAAAAAACTTCTGAAAATAACATCTGTGACTATGTTAATCCTTAACACATGGTAACCAATTACCTGTACTGACGCGGCTTACCTGTTGAAGAGAGTGGGTCTTGTTACATACAATGCTTGATTCCACTATGAACAAATTCATCTGATGGTCAGACTCTCATCATTCAAAAAAAAAATGCAGTAGAGTTCACACACAGCAAAACAATTATTTACTAAAATAGAAGAATTTCAATAATTGACACAAACCAAAAGAAACCATTTTTTTTAAATCACCAAAAATCAAAAAGGGATTGAAATCTTTAACAATTTCCAACATTTATACAAAAAATTATATGTAAACATTAAAAATATTTGTAAAAAAAAAAACAAAAACAAAGTTCGATGCCGAAATTTATTTATTTGTTCAAAAATGCAAAATAAATCCAAATATTTCAGTCATTTTTCAATGAATTGGACATTGTTTTGCTTTTCTTCATTGTCAGTAGAAAACAAGCTCTCTTGTTGTAAATAGAGATGGTATTAATGTTTTTATGTGTAAATACATGTACATTGTTAAGCTCGTTTGTATTACGTTTAAATGTCGATATTATAACATTGTTTTTCCTATTCTGTATATGTTTGTTTCAGTCCATCATTTAGTAACTGCAAAGTTTGCACAGACTTGAAAAGTCCTTGAATTTTGACTTTTGCATTGAAAAAGCCTTATTTCTATTATTACCTTGAAAATGTTTTGAGATTTATATTCTTTATTTCCAGTAAAAATTTTTGCCGAAATATCAAAAATAAAATCGAAATAAATCTCTCTCCATTTTTACTTTCATTTATAATTTATTTTTTTGTGGGGGAGGGGGCAAATGCGGCTGCCATGAATAAAAGTGATCGCTCCTTCCTTCTAAAAAAGTTTCTTATGTAGACGAGACTCTCCAATAGCAACCCTCCCCCCCAAATAAATTGTGATAACCTAAAATGAAGTTGGACAAAATTGTAGCGATGTTGGTTTGAAATTTAAAAGTCGTAAAGAGAGTTAATATTTGAGATGAAATAAAAAGCATTTAAAACTACTTTAAAAATCACCAAAAAAATGATGCAAAGTAACTTTCATTGGCTATGGCAATATTTATTTATTGTATACTAGCATTTCAGACCGGCGTTGCCCGGGTGTTTGGAGGTGTATGTTTAGCAAAAAAAAAAAAAGCGGTTAATTTTTTTTTAACTTCGACCCCTATTATGACCCCTTAACATTTATTGTTTTGGGCTCAAATCAAGCTATTGAGTTAGACCTGTGTCCAAGGAACCTGTATCTAAAATTTCAAGTGTTTAGATCAAAAATTGTCGGAGGAGTGTGGTAGAGTTCTCAATCGTTGAACTTTGACTCCTGCAGAGCCAAATTTCTGGCCGAAAACCGATCACAAAGATTTTCCCAAATCTCAGTACCCTGTATATCAAATTTCGAGTCTGTAGACTTAAAATTGACAGAGTTATTGCGTAGGTAAATGTACACAGACACACACACACAGACACGTTGATTTATATACATCCAAACGCCGGGCTGAAATGCTAGTATATATATATATATATATATATATATATATATATATATATATATATATATATATATATATATATATATATATATACTACTAGCATTTCAATTTCAGCCCGGCGTTGCCTGGGTGTTTGGATGTGTTTGTTAAGCAAAAAAAAAAAGAAGTGATGGTAGGAAGGCAGGCTTGAACCCATACCGCAAAGCAGGAAAAGAACGGGGGAAAACATCTGACATCTTTGCGATTACGACCACCGCCAAACCTGAAGTGACTTATGTTAACATTAAGGCTAGACAATTGAAAGGAGAGGATATCTTTCAAAAACATCGGCGAAAAAAGCGACCCCTCCCCTGCAAAAAAGTGCCTAGTTGAAGGTTAAGGTGCTAATGTTTTTAGCCAATTTCTTGATATTTGTCGTATGAAAGGTCGAACTTCTAAACGATACTGATCTTGTGAAAATCCGTCGCCTTTGTCGAAAGTTTTAGGCAGACATGCAAACATACATACATTTATATATTGGTAACTAAAAATTTACGACCCAAACCGATGAAAAAGCTTCCCCTATCTCTGAATACCCTTTATGTAAAATTTCCAATGTTTAGACCAGAAAGTGCCTGAGTAATTTGGTAGAGACTGCAGATGTCAATTTTTTTTAACTTTGACCCCTATTATGACCCCTTAACATTTATTGTTTTCGGCTCCAATCAAGTTATTAAGTTAGATCCATGTCCAAGGAACCTATATCTAAAATTTCAAGTGTTTAGACCCAAAATTGTCGGAGGAGTTTGTTAGAGTTCTCAAAAGTCAAATCGTTGAACTTTGACACCTTAACAGCCAAATTTCCGGCTGCAAATGGATTGCAAAGATTTTCCCAAATCTCAGTACCCTGTATATCAAATTTCGAGTCTGTAGACTAAAAATTGACAGAGTTATTGCGTAGGGAAATGTACACAGGCACACAGACAGACACACAGACACGTTCACTTTTATAGATATATAGATTTGCTATTTTTACCATTTTTTCAAATCCCTGTGTATTGTAAAGCACCCCAAATTTTGTTTTGAAAAACTTGAATTTTATCTGAAAAAGGCATTGAAAAATTTTGAAAAGCCTTGAAAAGTCCTTGAAAATCTTTACGAACCCTGAACTCTATAGTCTCATTATACCCTGATCTATTGATGCATTATTTTAATATTATTTATTTCCATCAAATGTATATTTTATTATCAAATAGTTTTGAAATTCTACCAGATATATTAGCTCTTAATGTTTGCTTCATAAGTCTCGAATTATTAAATAATTTAGTTATATAAATTTATAGTAACGCTTAAATTGTTGCATTTTCTATTGTTGCTTCCTCAAATTTCATGTTATGATTCCATCCCTCTCGGGATCTGTGTTGTCATTTTGTCGTTTCTTTGAATCTTTTTTTTAACTTCTTTTTGCCTGCTATTGCATTTCCTTGTATTCTGTGCAGTCTCTTGTTAGGACCTGTTGTTTATATAAATTTATTGAATAGAATTGAGAGATGGTGGTTTATTGAGAAAAGTCTTCAATAATCACAAGTACCACTTAATTATATAGGGAAAAGGCCACAATCTTTACCTAAGTAACTATTAGCTAGCTATATAGACAGACTGCACTCCTGGTCACATGTGAGCCTTAGCAGTTATGTTGAAATATTGTGATGGAGGGTTTGGGCGGGGGGGGGGAAGAACCCCATTTCCGTTAATTGAGGAGAGCAAAACGTCCTGCAACACAAGAGTAGGGAAGGCGAGTAAAATGTAGACAAGTATTTGGGTGATGCTCTCGAGGTTAGCTGTTGTGCCTTTGCTGGCTCTGACATGTGTGATGTGGCGCAAACTGTCCTCTCGGATGTTGCTAAGAAATGACCAAGCAAAGTGTTTGTCTGAAAGAATTGTTACCCGCGGGTACGGACGTTTACAAAAGAGTTGGCTAATATAAGCAATGCAGTGACAGTAGAAATATGTGTGCTAGACAGTTTGTACAGAAATATTTTCAGTCGTTTACTCCGTTTGGGAGCCAACAGTACCATTTCATAATCTTCCAGCCTGTATACTACCCTTTGTGTGTGTGTGTGTGTGACGGCTAACCATTCCTACTGTATATATCAACAGTCTAAAGGACCAGAACACTTTTACATGCCGAACCAACAATTAATTGAAGAACTTTTCTTGTTTCTTTTTGTTTCCAATTTTCGATCGAGGTGAATGACACATTTAAAATATTTAGAATTATTGTCTTACTTGAATATTAATAATACTGCAATCATCTGTGGAGAAACTCAGACTTAATTCAAAACTCCATATCATTAATAACATTAATGTTTAGAAAGAATTCAGTAGAGTAATTTAGATAATGATTTTAAAAAGCTGGTTTTAATAGATTATTGCCTGTTAGAATTGGTTTCCAATTTCATTGTTTTATTTTCAGGAACACCCGCAACAGCTTTGTGAATACATTATTAGAAAGTCCTTTTTTTAATGGAATATGCATTCATAAAGTTATAAAATGTTTTTATAAACCGAGCACATACATTTGCAAGTAACTGATAATTGTTTATTTTTGTACTAGCAGGGTATGGGTGGGGCACCCGGCTTTGCCTGGGCGTAAAATACGCTTAAATATGATATTTTATTTTGTCCAGATTTCATATATTTTATTATAGAGTTGTGATTTCAAAAGTAAAAAAAAAAAGTATTTAGGTGACATCAGTTAGAATCGAAACTGAAACTGTAGCATTCAAAGCTGGTGACGTTACCACTTATCAACGTGACATGCATATGAACTGATTAAAAATAAACTAAGATGAATGTACAAATTGTATAACGATTTTTTCAATTTTGACCCATTTTTGACCCCTTGAAAACTATTTTGACTGGCTGAAGACCCATAAAAGAACAGTCCGTAAAAAAAAATCCAAGCATTTAAAATATGGAGACAGACAGACATATAGCCTTTTATATATTAGATTTTTTACGTCATCCTCGTTAACAATAGACATAGATACTGTGTAAAAAATATTGCCATATGATTTTTTTGTTGACACCCGACTATGGTACCCTGTAAAGTTATAATGAGGGCTAGGACAACAGCATATTCTTTTCATTGTTTTGACTCTCGAGTGTGTATCCGTTGACATTATAGATGCAACATCGTGTTATCAAAACCAATGTGCAAATTAGTTAACTTTGTGACTGGGCATAATATGTTTCTAGTTTTATTTTTTTAGATGAGGATTGATCATTCATATTATTTGGACTACTCTTCTCATCTTCGTTCCTATTTTCACATTTCGATGTAACCACTTACCTTCTTCGGATGTATCTTGTCTAACGGGGGAAGCTGCACAAAATTTACCCCTATGGATTCAATAAAGGGATCTATTCAAAATTCGGTGCAGATTTTCAAGTTCAACAAGTCACATCTTTTTGGAGGTTGAAGTTTTGCTCGTCTGAGCTCAAATCTATTGTCCCTCCTCGTAAAACATTCAGGAGAAACACTCGTTTGGCTGTAAACACTACCAATAATTTCCCCCATTCTTTATTTGTGCTTAAACCATGAACAAAGCTTCTTTCTTAGAACTGCACACCTGTGGACCTCTCTTCCGTTTATCTGCTTTTCAGCTTACTACACTATGGCCATCTTCAAGTCCAATGTAAACAATTTCTTGACGAGCAGTTCCCCTTAAGAAATCCAATTTACCAAATTTACACTTCTAACGATTACTATGATTTTGTCCTTTTGACCACGGAACACTCTTTAACTCTTATCCTCAGGTGGCCTCTGGGCCTTGATGAGTGGTGATTCCTTTGTAAAAAAAAAATGTGAGTAACACTCATAATACACTTGCAAATTATTTAGGACTTCTACCCAGCTATGGCTGATGGAATGAGAGTATGCTACTTTTGTGAATTAAAGAAAGAGTTCTCCGTGTAGATTCCCAAGTATGACAAGATAAACCTGAAGAAGGTCTGAGGTTACATCGACCAAAACGTTATGAAAATGACACTCAAGATGTGAACAGTATTTTGAATATTCCAAATAATAATTTTGCACCTGCATAAGTAGTATATAAAAACATGACGTGTCTCTTGTGTAAAATTGAATTAACTTGAAATAGTTTTGACATTAATTTTAGTGTGAGAAAGGGTCCAACTTTTTTCATTTATTTATTTGAATATTTCACATTTTTTTAAAATTATACATCTTATTCTTATTTTTACCGAGTCATTTGTGTTTTCTTATTTCAGAAATGAATGGATTGAAAGTTCGACCATGCTGCATCGAAGTACTTGAACAAGTTCTTAATATCCTCAAGAAACATGTTTCTAATGTAAGATCATTGTTGAAAAATTACTTTTATTTTTCTACATTCAATTATATATTCCATAATATTATAATTCATCACTATCATTGTATCTTTTCTATGATATATGCACGTTAGAAAAATCTCTCTCTTAGCGATCCCTTAACAGTAAGTATGGTGGAATATATTTCAACTGTCAAGTAGTGATCTTTAGAGAGTTTAGAATAAACGAACAAACGACTTTATAAAACTTGCAAGGAAAAGGTTTATTGAAGCAAGGGCATGATGCCATTTAGATATAGCTAGGATAGAACTCGTCTGCCTTAGCCCGGTAGTTAATCCCAAGTGGGAATTGTAGATACCGGTGTAGGCAGAGAGAGAGTGTGAGGAAATAGTCTCACTGGAAAAGGGGTAGAGTTTTTCTCATCCGGGATCGAAGCAGTTATATTTCCTTAAGGGGGTAAGGAAGATCCCTGTGCTATGCCTTTGATTGGTCAGTTTGTGCCTTATCGCACAGTCAGGGGATGCACAAGAAAAGAGTTCTATTTGTTTCTGCTACAGATCCCTATGGATGCAGCTTTCTAGATGGGAAAGCTGAAGCAAGCGATGTTTAGAGTACATTTTCTTGCCCCCTCCCCCATTTGGAGTCAAGAAAGTGGATCCTAAAGAGTTGCTCTGTCTTGGATGTAGCTGCCAAATAACTTCTCTGCTATGATCCAGAAGTTGGAAACTGAAACGCACATCCACCGCTTAATGCCGGTTTTTGACTAAAAGCTCCCTACCATCATGTAGCCTGACTCTGTCACCAGTCGGCAAAAGGTTTGTAGGGTTGTTGTGATGTAGTCAGAAAACAAACACCTGTGCGTGGGTTTTTTCTTTAGGTGTACAATGTTGCACAGAAGAGTGCACACCTACCATCACGAATGCATGTGCTGTTTCCAATCGCATGCGGATCCAAAATGATTGAAGCAAATAGACAAGTTGCAGCCCTTGTTCGTCATCCTGACCGTTGGGTTTTGAGAGCTACTTGTCTCAGGATGAATAAAATTAATTCTACAAAAAGAACAGTTTTAAACCATTTTTGTATACAAAAGTGGAAATATATTAAAAAACTCTAACAGTTTTGCACCACTTTAATGTCTTGTTATGAAGATTAAAATAATGATAATCAGATGTCTAGTCCTTATTCCAGTTTTTGTAAGAATCCATTACATAAATTTGCTTAGAAAATATCTTATATTTAAAGCTTAAGCATAAGGCTTAAGCATATTTGTATTAAAATTACCGAACTGTTACTGTTTAACTAATTATCAGGAAAAGCAGAATTTCTGGTTAAATTTTCAGTTTTTCAATATGAAATTTCTTTATCTTTCTCGTTTCATCATGTTTTTGCTTTTTCTGATTTTTTTTCCCCTCCATCTTTCCCTAGTTTTGAAATGTTAATTTTGCCATACTTCAAACGATTCATGATGGGGAGAGAAAATGATAAAAGACTTGTTTCATCAAAGAATTACCTTCCTGATACCTCATCCACCTCATATATTTATTTGGGTTCTTTCGCTTGCAAACAGCTATGTTTTTTTGTTTTTCTTTGACCAAACGTATGAATGTTTTAAAAAGTTTATTGCACACAAAAATCGTTGGACTTTCTTGTTACATGAAAAAGCTAATTTTGACGAATTTGAATGCAAAAATAAAATTGGAACATCAGTCAATATTTTCAGTACGAAAAAAAGTGTACATTACCATCCTTTCTACCCCATCCACCTAAAAAAATATTTACATACAATTTGTTTATTTTCTAAACACAATTATGATATAAACCACTCTAATAGTGACTTTGTTGCTATTGGATTAAAGTATGGTTCAGTTTAGTCTATGAGGCCCACCCTCCTAGGCTTTACCTTCTCTTTGGGAAGGGGTTAGCTTATTGCTAATCACCACCCCTACCGGGACTGCAGATGAGGATACTCAAACATTTTTAATATTATATTCTGGTACACTGGTTTCTCAAAATCACACCTGATCTTGTTTTATTTCCTGGCAAGAAAACAAAAAAAAAAATTAATAAATAGGAAACAAGAAATGTAAATTGATTATTTTCTTAATTCTTATGAACAGTAAGAATTTTATTTAAGTTTACTGTTCATCTTCATTTCTGCTTAAATTCTGATGGGTTAGATGTAATAGCTGTGATTTCAGGCATTATGCCAGGCATTAGAATTTTCAAGATATTATTCACAAAAGCTTAGGTTTATATATATGTTTATCTGCATAGAATTCACTTCTAAACTAATGAAACAATTATGAATTTTTTAACACAAGTGAGATATATTTAATGTTATTTACTTTGATAAACATTCAGATAACTCAGATTTTTGTGAAATTTTAACAATAGGTATTCGATATCCATTAATAAATATTTCCCAATTTTATTTATTTTAAAAGGTTTACGCCAGCATATTATGGGCATCCACCTCTATTTAAAAATTCAAAGTTCAGTTTTTTTACTAAATTATTTTGTCTTACAAGAGAGTCACTACTTATTAAAGCCTGAATGCCACTCGAGGTTACCCCATCGCCATTAACAAATTAGGCAAGATTCTCTGAATTTCAAGCTAACAGTTCTTTAAACTTTGGATCATGTAATGGATTTTATCAAAATTGGAATAAGGATTCTGGACATAAGATTTAGTGTCACTATATCTTGATTTAAGTGTTCATGATAAGAAAAAACATTTGGTGCAAAATAGTCAGTTCTTCTTTGTTATTATGGTGAAACCAATGGTATCTACTGAATTGTCTTGTTGCAGTAATGAACATATCCAAAAATTATGAAAAACGATGAGGTCGAAAATTAATTATTAATGAAAATAGTTTTCAAAAAAAAAAAGAAAGAAACCAGAGAGTTTGAATCGTCGCAAAAAGGAGGTAAATCTTTTCTGAAAACTAAAAAATTTGGCTAATTTAGCAAAACTTCATTTTTTCTAATTTTCTTTGAAAACTGTTTTCCTTAATAATTAATTTTCTACCTTATCGTGTTTCTTAATTTTTGGATATGTTCATTACTGCGACATGACAATTTGGCGGATACCATTGGTTTTACTTGAAATTCAATTTTTCAGTTTTTAAATTTTGCTACAGTAACGACAAAGAACCAAATAGTCATGTTTCATGTTTGGGAATTTCATTTTACCCATTCTGGGATTGAGTTTCGTTGAATATATTTGAGCAAGTTAGAATTTTTATTCTTTACTTGTTTCATTATAGTGTTGGCATTTGTTTTCCGCTTTTATTTAGAAGCAGGTACTCACCAAAATAGAGTATATGAAAGTTGTAATGAAATGGTTTCAACAGGACGCACTTAGCTCACATTCTGCACTGTTAATTATTACGCTAACACAAATTTAAAGAACAACTTTAAATGAATCGAGAGTTGAAATATTGGAAGAATTGTTTAATTTCTTATTTTTAGAAATCTTGACATTACTTTTGGAATTTTGACATTTTTGGTTCTGTAATGAAGATAAGCTAGGCTTCCCTCTAATTTTACGGATATTGCATTCGTTTCGTATTGGCATCGGCATTTTGGCTTCATTTGTTTTAAGATCACAAGACGTAAAAGTCACACCATCATTCATATTCCTCATCTCTCATTAAGATCTATATAATCTTTGAGGATCTCGTTTAGCTCTCAAACAAGAAAATACTCGCCCAAAATAAAGCCGGCAAATGCATTTTAAACCAAATTTGGTAATGGTGTAGCCGTTAACCACTGCTGCAGGGTAAGAGGCTGGTAGGATATATGAATATTGGCAAGACCCTAATTTTGCAAATATATTGCCCAAGAGGTTTAATATGTGTGAACAACTTTCATGATTCAGGACAATGATTAGGGATGTAGATTTATTCCTGTGCTAAAATTTTAAGGATGAGGGCATGCAGCAGAGGATAATACATTCTAGAAGATATCCGCAGGTCAAACAAGGGGAAAATTTCAAGTAAGTTGTGAGAAGTAATCAAATTTAAATTTTTATTTTAATCTTTTATTATTTTTTTCATCATATACTTTATGCGGTGCTTAAAATGTACTAAACCATGTGACTAGTGACCTACTGAATCTTGATTTGTTTTTTATATATATAGTCTTCAAAGTTTTTTAACCTTTCAAACTGTAGAAAAAAAACTTATTTAATTTTTAATATTTTTTTATCATTCAGCTTAGTCAGTAAGTCATTTCATCACCTAAAAACCCTGCATCAATTTGCTTTCTCGAATTCACAATAGTCCTAATGCTATTTCAGGGATCATCAGCACTGTTTTGGGGATTTAAAAACAAAACAGCATATTAAACCATGGCTCCCCAGCAGTGTTTATCAAACACTACCTCCCTTAATCACAGAAACAAAAAAAAAATTTGTTCCAGATATTGGATCTACTTTCCTGCTCCGGATTTATTTGGCTAACACACACACACACACACACACACACACACACACACACACACACACACACACACACACACACACACAAAAAGTAGAAAATGTAAAGATATTGTAGATTTAAATTTACAATATTTTATTCAAAACAAGGAATACGAAATAAAGGTAAAAGGTTCCTTATTCCATGGAGTTTCAAAGAAAGGCTCTTCTCCTAAGAGTAAAAAAAGTTAAGTATACATAAGTATCTATTTTTGCTGGTTAACTCAATTTTTTCAAAACATTTGAGAAAGAAAATTGAAAGAAAAAATGAAAGGGAATACTCAGCAAATTCCAACATGTATGGTTATAAATATCTAGTGATATCCAAAAGTTCGATTAGTGAGCCCAAAAAGAGTTCTGTAAGATATCCTTTAGAATCTCTTTAAAAAATAGTCGGGGTTAGAGAAGGAATGAAAAGTCCTCTGTAACTGACATTGAGCCTTTTAAATCTGGATAAGGTTGTAATTCTATAGATATATACTTTTACATTTATATTTCTGCACTTTCGAATTTGAAAAGTTTTTTTAATAATCTTTTCTTATCTTGCGAATTTTGCTCCTTTTATTATATATATATATTGTTCGATGTACTTATTTAAAAAAAATTATCTAGCGCTTCATAAAACAAAAGAATTACAATTTCACTAATTTACGAAACTAACATAGGAAATATATTTTCTTTGCTACTGCTCTGAAATAACATGCATAAATTATATTAAATATTTTCTAGTTCACGTTTATAAATTTCACATGGGGAAGGGGGTGCACATGTATGCACAAACATAAAAAAAATTACACAATGAAATAAGGAAAGAAAAAACTTAGTAATTCAAAAAGAATATTTCATAATACTTTTTAGTTAGCATTTTTTTTATATTTCCTCAGACAATGCCGAGAAACGGGTCCTGCTAGTTATTTGATATTTATGAAAGCCTTTTGGAATTTCCAAATATTTTCTCTCTTCTCATTTTTGCTCGCCTTTTCTAAAATCAACTTAAAACTATTGTTGTATCATCCTTCTGATTCTCTGTTCTCAGTTTATATATACACTTTGATTTTAGAAGGGATACTGGGGAACGGCTATGTGATTAATGGCATAAACTATAAACCTGGGTGTTCTATGTTCGAATCTAGTTCGTTCCACAAAACCACTTGCATCACACCCGCACAAGACCTTGTGTTTACCCTCCTAGGAAAAAGGAAATAAATAAATCGATGTTATAAAATAATTAGCCAAAACTGAAACATTTTTATAAAAGACAAGCTTTAGAAATCTCTGTCTTTCCCCTTTCTCTCTCTCTCTCTCTCTCTCTTTCTGTCTTTTCCACCTTTCTCTTTTTATCTGCCTCTCCCCCTTTCTCCTTTTATCTGTCTCGTCTCCTTTCCTCTTTTTCTTTCTTCCTCTCTTCCCTTCCTCTTTCTCTCTCTCCTCCTTCCTTTTTTCTCTCTCTCCTCCTTCCTTTTTTCTCTCTCTCCTCCTTCCTTTATTCTCTCTCTCCTCCTTCCTTTATTCTCTCTCTCCTCCTTCCTTTTTTCTCTCTCTCCTCCTTCCTCTTTTTTCTCTCTCTCCTCCTTCCTCTTTTTTCTCTCTCTCCTCCTTCCTCTTTTTTCTCTCTCTCCTCCTTCCTCTTTTTCTCTCTCTTTTCTCGTTTTTCTCTGTCTTCCTTTCCTCTTTTTTCTGTCTTCCTTTCCTCTTTTTTCTCTCCCCACCATTCAGTATTTCTTTCTCCCCCTTTTTTCTTTGTCTCTCCCCCTTTTTTCTCTCTCTCGCCTTCCTCTTTTTTTTCTTTCTCTCTCTCCCTTTTTTCTTTCTCTTTCTCTCCCCTTTCTCTTTTTTCTCTCTATCTTCCCTTTTTTTTCTTTCCCATCCTTCCTCTTTTTCTCTCTCTCTTTTCCTTATTTTCTCTGTCTCTCCCATTTCCTCTTTTCTCTTCCTTTTTCTATTTTCTTTTCTCTCTTACTTTCTCATTTTTATCTCTATTTTGTTTACATCATTGATCCCCCATTATTTTTTTATCGTTCACTATTTAAGTTATTTATCCCACCATATATATCGAAAAATATGATTTACTTTATAATCTGATTAATGTAAGGTTGTTAGAATGTCCTGCGGTTTTTATTCACAATTATGTATTTCTTTTTAATGGAAATCGCTCCAAGCAAGTATAAGAGTTGAGTAAAATAGGATATTGTATCCTTCTGGCTCGTAGTGAGTGCAATACAAAATACAAATGTCTGCACCCATGCTGACAAAATTTATAGAAATCATGGGAGGTCACTCTAGTTCCTTCCTGTCTAGGGGAGATTACTCTGGTTGCCTCCTATTGTCAGGGACAGATAACTCTTATACGTGCTCCTCCCCCTAATGACCACAAGACAAATTGTTCTAGTCATCTTCATATGCAGTAAAAAATTTGTGTGACTTTCCGCACATTTGTGGTGATAAATTCCTTGGTATTCTAGTTTTCCAACATGAAGGTTTACTTAACGGAAGAGGACTAACTGGGTGTGTATATTCTCCTGTGGTATTATCAACTTCCATTTCTTCTTCATGCTTGCTGGGCGATTCAATGTTGATGCGCCGTTCAACCTCCATTGCTTCCTCAAGAAATTATTTCTGTGGGGGATCATGGTTTATAAACGGGTTCAAAGTTCTTGGTGTAGTGTAATATGGGCCATCCACAACTGGGTATATTTTTATGGTGAAACCGATGGTTGCACAATGTTACTCTATTGCTCCCATCTACTCACACTTGGTACTGTCGGTTCCCTTGTGTCTCTACGATCCTCCCCGTCTTTGTCCATTAACGTTGGTAGTTACTGTCCTGGTTCTGGATCTCGTGAAAATCTTCTACTTAGTGTTCCTGGGGTGGACGATAATGCTGGTTGTAGAACTGTTTGTTCTGCATTTGCCTCTTGGCCATTACCACCTCTCTTAATTCACCTATTTCTCTCCACTGTTTTCTTGTTTGGTATTTATCCCGTAAAATGAGAAAATAGTTTTTAATGAACCAATCATATAGCATTATGGCTAGGGGCCTGTCAAGGTTTGGACAGAAGTGTTTTGATGGGTTAGAAATGCCCAAATAACCCAATCGTGGCATAGGCGTTCATAACTGTCCGTGTTGTCAGTTAGAATGCACTTTGCGGTTTTAACAGCTAACTCTGCATAATAGGCTGATGCGGTACATTTCCGTATACTCCAGTTCTCAAAAAGGAGTCATACTCAAATGGTGGTTCATGATCGGAAGAAATTTCTTCAGGTGCACTGTAAGTATAGAACCACGTTCTCAAGGTATTGTGTACCGTTTTAGCCCTTCCCAACGTCATCAGAACCACTTCAACCTATCAAGTATATCAATCCACATACACCATAAATTTCTACCTTGTATATCGACAAAGTCGACAACCACTTGTTGGAATGGAAATTCTGGGTCAGCTAGGGACATTAAGGGTTCCTTAGATTGAGATGGTGTGATTGTGTTACAAGTTGCCATCTAAACCTGGCCAGAACAATTGTTGTCTTGCATTTGCCTTGATGTACGGGGTGAAGGGATTTGACTCATAATGCGGTCGCTCAGTGTTGGGAGATTCTATTCTGCTGCTAGGAACTGATGAATCAAATTAATTCACGTTCTGCTATCAACCAATCAGAAACCAGAATTGCTCCATAATTAAACCTTTTTAGCAACCTTGCACATATTTTTTTCATGTCAACACGAGAAGGATCTCTTGCTCTCTGGCTGCAAAATCATGAAGTCCGGAACCTGTACAGAACAGCTCTCCACTGAGAATTCATCATTCCCAGGACTTTTATAGAATAACTCCCATCGGAAACTTTTCTAAAAGTAAATATGGCTTACAACTCAAGACGAGCTATCAAGATTTTGTTGCCTTTCATGGTAATTCCTTCCAGGCAGTATAACTCTTCATGCATAAACCAGAAGACTCGAGCCATGAGTGCGATATCATTACATGACTGAAGGAAGCCATTTTGAATTAGACCTCTCAAAGTCCTGCATTCTTCATCTGTGGCTGCCACAACTACGATCCTTTCTCATGTTCAATTCACCTTCCCATCTTCAGTGTTTCTGAAATAGTAAATGCGATATCGCTGTCTTAATATAGTGTTGCAAGTCCTAACAGTGCCTGTTTGTTTTGAGCATTTGGATACCTATCTCAATCCTTTTCACTATCACTCTCTTTGATTCTTGGAATATGTGCTCCAGTGTTTTGTCCCAATAGCTCTTTCTGTTCTTTGTCTTTAATAACTCTCAGAAGGGAGCCATAACTTTTGCTTGTGAGAAGACTTACGGCACCTGGTTCACGAGTTCAAATAAGGATCTAACCCCAGTAATTTTTGTCCGGGTAAGGAAGTTAAGATTGGCTTGTCATTCTTTTTGTGGATTTAACTTTGTATGCAATAACTAGAAACCCTGTGAATTCTACCTCTATTTCCAAAAAGTGAAACTTGTCTGGATTAAATCCAATTCCTTTCCTGGCGCAGTGATTTATATAGTCAATCATGTGCCAGAATAATGATTCTATTGATTCGTCCCATAGGAGACTGACATCTATATATTGGGTTTTCCGAGTCATGTCCATGGTGATGTCAGCAAACCAATGAGTGTAACCATCTTCTTATACATGGAATCCTTTAGGGGCTTGACAGAACCTATATCGACCCCACTCAGTGATGAATGTAGTGGCATCCTATGCAGCTAGAGATAGCGGTAGACTGTGGTATCCATTCCATGCATCTAGTACCGTTTTTCTGGTGTATGCTGGTATCGCTGACACTTGATTGAATGGGGATGAGGTGTGATGTGTTTCCATCATGGTGGCATCATTCCACTTCTGTAGATCCACTGTCCGCCTTGGTGACGCATCCGTTTTTGGTGTGACCACCATTCATGAACACCAAATAGTCGGCGTACCTACTGATACCAGTTCTATTATCCTCAGTGTGATGTCTCTGTCTATGTCTTGCTTCACATTTTTCTTCCTATGATGGAGAACAGGTGTTGGCGTGTGAACTGCTGTTGGTGTCACATCTGGGAGGAATTTTATTTGTAAAAGTTTACTTTTCATTGTCTGTAGTGGTTGATGTGGACAATATTTGGATGTGCTTGAGTTGAAATGTTCTTTCAGCCATTGTTCTAATTCCTGTCTGTTGGTTTGAATGGGATCCTCTCTGGTTTCTTCAGAACTGGTGCTCTGCACAGGCATCCACAAGGGGTAGTTTCCTTTGTTCTTACAGAGCTGCTCTGCAACAATGATGTTGGGAAATTGGAAGGCAAAAGGTCCAGATCTTTAAATGGTTGTGACAAGTAGAAACCGGATGTGTTGTCTGATACATATACCTTTTGTCGTGTTTCTTTTAACCCCACCCCTATGCACAAAAACAGGACTCCCTTGATGTGTAGCCGGTTGTTGGTTATGCCTCTTATCATGGAACAAGAAAACGTGCTTTTGTTAAAGCAACTCGTTGAGCTGCAGAAAGAGAACATCGAACTGAGGGAAGAAATGCTTCGCAGTTGCCTCTTATCCGGTGGGTGGTATTCATCTGGGTATCCGAGGAGTCTTCGAATCTTGGGCTCGACCGAGCGAATCTCGCCCCCTGTATCTGCAAATGCTTGGATGGAATGGGTGAATGGATTTACAGGTTTCTTTGGCACTCGTCCAAAAGTTGCATGACTCTTGGACATCATAGTTATTTCTGCTGTAACTGAGGGGGGTAATTCTGGGGCACACACCTGAAATTGCTTCCTACCCCACTCGAGTGAGGCATGTTCATCAGTTTTTTATTGTATCTGAGTAGAAAATTAATCCGTTAAAATAAGCAATTCCTCACTTCGACACTGCTTTCTGGATCCTTTAAATTTATGACATACCTTTTTTAGTTGCTCCACCACCCTGCAAATATGGACAATCTTTTCGATTAATCGATTCTCTTCGGTGTAATGCCTTCCTGCAACCCTTGCAATGTTTTGTATATCGTGAAGTTAAAGGAGTCTTTGTCTCCTAGTTGTGCTGCTCATGGTTCAACCTTTGTACACCAGATAGCAGAAGAGGGTACGTAGCATCATTAAAATAGGGAATTGATTTGTCTGTTAGCTCCAAGCAAACCAACTGTAAGAACTTCTGTTCTAATGTCATAAGTAAAGTTACCTTCACCAGTATCCTTCTCTAGTGCTCAGTATTTTGCAACCCCGCTATCATCTGCCTGGCAACCATATTGTCTTAATACTTAATTAGCTGCCAGCAAGTCAGTTCATTCGGATACTGAATACAAAATTCACAAAATTTGGCTTGGCCATGTAACCTCAATAAAAAATGAGTTACCGACTTACCCTCATTCTGTTTCATGGAGTAGAATTTCTCTCGGTGGACTTCTTTGTGCAATCCTCACATGGCCACCAGTCATATCTGATGAAGAAGGCAATCCTCAGAGGCAGAGTTAAGCCTTTCTGGCCTTACATGTTGAAACAGTAACCTGTTTGTTTCTCGTGTACAGGTCTTCTGTAGTGTGTTCCAAATTAAAGCTGGGTCTTCCAATCCACATACCTCATTGTATCATGCCCAGGTGTCCAAAAATAGTGCCCATTCCCCATCAGTTGTATTCAGTTCTATCGAGGGTTATTCCATTTTTTTTCATTCGCGATATGTTGGGATAACTGCGAAGCATTTCTTTTCTCTGTTCGACGTTCTCTTTCTGCAGCTCAACAAGTTGCTTTAACAAAAGCACGTTTTCTTGCTCCATGATATTTTGATAGTGAATATATCCAATGTCCAATGCTGTTGAACAATTTCTCATGCTTTACTATAAAAATCTGTTTGTAGCACCATGTAAGAGTTGAGTAAAGCGGGATATTGTATCCTTGCAGCTTGTAGTGAGCTCAATACAAAATACAAATGTCTGCGCCCATGTTCACCGTATTTATAGAAATCAGGGGATGTCGCTCTAGTTCCTTCCTGCCCAGGGGAGATCATTCCGGTTGCCTCCTTTTGTCAGGGACAGATAACTCATGCTTATACAGCAAGCTATGAAGCCACTTGAAGTAAGGAGCCAACAAGAACTCAAAGACAGAAGATTCCTATTAACTATCTTGAAAAAATATAAAGGTATAGGTAGGAAGAAAACAGTCAGCTGGTAGAGTTCCACAAACCTGTGTTTCTTGGAAAGAAGCTACTGGAATAGGAAGCTGTATTACAATGAGGTATCAAAACTGCGAATTGATGGAGACCACGAGACCAACGAGTCAAACAAGTTGGAACAAAAGAAGCAGAAAATTTATCAGAAAATTCTGAAGAACATGTGCGGAAAACATATTTATAGAAAAGACTGAGACTAGCAACATCACATCTGTGAGAGAAGAGGTTGTAGAGAAGAAAGGGTAGATTCAGCTATGCCTTGTTTATTTCTATAGGCTGATATTTCCTCCCAATGATCTGTACTTATGTCCATAGGAAACAGCACTTTTTTTTGTTTTTTTTATATAGGAATCGCCACTAATCAAGGCCCAGAGGCCACTCGAGGATAAGGATTAATGATTATACATTAGTCGATGTGATTATAGCGTAGTAAACATAAGTACTGGAAATTTTGTAAATTGGATTACTTAGGGGGACGGTTCATCAAGAACTTGTTTATGTTGGACTTGAAGACAATCAGATCGTAGTCAGCTGGAAAGCAGGCAATCGGAAGAGAGTTCCACAGGCGTGCAGTTCTAAGAAAGAAGCTTTCTTCATGGAATCTACGTTTAGGTTTAGGCACAGATAAAGAGTGTGGGAAATTATTGGTAGTGGTTTTGGCTAGACGAGTGTTTTTCATGAAAGTTTGGCAAGGGGGTGGCCATAGATTGAAGCTCAGCTAAGAACTTACCATGAAAATAACGATAAAGCAGAGACAGGCTGGCAATGTCTCTTCTGTGGGAAAAAGGTTGCAGGGAAGAGAAAAGGTCCCCCCCCATTAAGCTATAAAGTCTATTTTGTGTTCTATCAAGGCAGGATAAGCTGCTTCTAGCAGCTCCTGCCCAGATGTGGCAACAGTACTCCATCGTTGACCGTACCTGGCTTTTATATAGATAGAGAATTGCATAAAGAGTGAGATACCTACTGGAGCGGTAGAAGGATCCCACCATTTTTGCAGTGACCTTGGCAATGGATTTGATATACATGTTCCATTTCAGGTCAAGAGTAAAGGTCAACCCAGAAGGAATGAATAATGCACCTGAAAAAAAATCTAATATGTAGTCAAAAAATAAAGAAGACATTAGTTAAAACAAGATGCAAAAATTCAGCTAAAAACCTACAAATATATTTTTTTTATTTTCCAGGATGAAAAAGAAACTGAATTACAATCCAATTTCAAATGTGACACTTTGCCAGTTCCTCCATTGCTACCAACAAAACCTGTTGCTGCGCAATTACCTTCACAACTACATTACATTGGTCAGAACCAAAACATCAGCAGTGGCCAAAGCATCCTCAATGCATGTAAAAGTAGTGCTAGTGGCAGCAGTTCAAATTCCATAATTACTGTCCGTCCCCAAACTTCTAAAAATACCGTCCCTTTGGGCTATCACTTTGATAACCATTCACAACAAAATGTCATCCATACCGCACCATCTGCACCATCAACCATCAGAAACAGGATTCCAGTCCCAGCAAAACAGACTCCAGCAAAACCGATCCCTGCAAAACCAGCTCCAGCAAAACCGGCCCCTCAAAACTCACCTCCCCAGTCGATGGTGGTGATCACAAACCCTCATACTAAGCCCTCCAATCAGGCTTTAAATGGGACAGTACCATCTTCATCTGCTGTTGCTCCTCCTGCTCCCACATATCGGCAGACTCAACCCACACAAACATTCCAAGATACTACCATTATGAACTTGTTAAGAGAGGAATCCAGTTCGAGAAATAAGTTTCTACTTGACAATCAAATATCGAGTACCAGCAGAAAAGTGCTTGCTATCCCCAAAAACATGGAAGGCAATACACAGAAGGTAAGTAATACTTATTTTCTTTTAATTCTTGTCCAGGGTTCCTCCTATATTAAAATAAAAACAAAAATATGTATCATGTATGTATCCGTGACAGAACAAAATATACCCCCACACTAACGTACTGTACATGCAATACCCTTATCCCTGAGTGGCTTCCGGGCCTTGATAAGTGGTGATCCCCTTGTAAAAAAAAAAAAAAAAGAAAGAAAAAAAAAGTCAAGTACGTCTAAAGATGGAGTACTGCTGCCACATCTGGGCTGGAGCTTCTAAAAACAGCCTAGCCTGCCTTGACAAAGTACAAAATAGACTTCGTGGATTAGTGGATGATGCCCTTTTCTCTTCCCTGCAACCTCTCTCCCACAGAAGAGACATTGCGAGCCTGTCTTTGTTTTATCGTTATTTCCATGGCAAGTGCTCGTCTGAGCCCCAATCTCTGCCCCCCCCCTCGCTAATCTTTCACGAGAAACGCCCCTCTAGCTAAAACCACTGTCAGCAATTTCCCCCACTCTTTATCTGTGCCCAAATTAAAGCGTAGATTCCATGAACAAAGCTTCTTTCTGAGAAGTGCACGCTTGTGGAATTCTCTTCCGTTTACCTGTTTCCCACCTGACTACAACTTGGATGTCTTCAAGTCCAACATAAACAAATTCCTGATTAATCGCCCCCTTAAGTAAGACACTTTATCAAATCTCCAATACCAATTATTACTACGATATTATCCCCTTGATTACTGTGCACACAATAACCCTTATCCCCGAGTGGCTTTCGGGCCTTGATAAGAGGTGATCACCATGTAAAAGGATCACATTCTAAAAATTACGTAAATGGATCATGTAATTTTATTTTCATAAAGAAAATCATTTTTAAGTGATAAATGGGAATTCGTAGTCATTACAAAAATCTCAAGTTTAAATTCCGTTGAGTTATCTCCTTTTGCTTTTTCTTTTCAAAATGGTGGACTGTCACTCATAAAAAAAATATTTTATTATTTAAAAAATAAAACTACTTGATTAACTTACATGATTTTGGAATTTGATATTTTCATTTTGTCATGGGTACGTATATCATACAGATTTTTCTTTATTTTTGTTTTTGAATCTAGGGAGAATTCTAGACATGAACCTTTTATTTTTTAGATTTGAAGGGAGTTAGAAAAAAGACGTTTTTGTATCACTATATTCTTAGCTAGATGAAGAATTTGCTGGCTGACATTTTACATCTTTTTATCAAATTTTACGTGATAGAAAGTGCGTCTTGAAGATGCTTTCTCCAGACTTTTCAGTTTTTAAACATCATATTTGGTCAACCAAAAACCAAAGACTATTTCTATAGTCTAAACATTAGAATTCCTTAATCTCTTTTTTCACTTTTACTAAATAGATACCTTTTTCTTTCTTTTTTTTTTTTATCACATTTTCACCCCAAACAAGGTACATTGCCACTTTGGTGTAGGGGGGCTACTATCAGGGGTAACATCTACTGGTGTACTATGTAGGGATTTTGGCAGCAAGGTGTTTGTTCACATTACACTTGAACTTCTGCACGTAAGTACAGTTAGGGAAGCAGGAACCTTGAATGGAATTCCAAGTCTAGCAGTTCTGGGGAAGAAACTACTGGAGTAGAAAGATCTTTTACATCTAGGGATCTCTACTGTGTGGGGGTGAGATTTAGCTTCCTGTCGGGTTTGTCGAGGATGTTTACGTCATGGGGGCACAAGTGATTGCAGT
Source organism: Euprymna scolopes (assembly GCF_053919585.1). Taxonomy (NCBI): domain Eukaryota; kingdom Metazoa; phylum Mollusca; class Cephalopoda; order Sepiida; family Sepiolidae; genus Euprymna; species Euprymna scolopes. The sequence continues at coordinate 162,900,323 of NC_136486.1, forward strand.
TCGTCAGAGCATTCTCCATTAAAATACTTGTAGAACAGGCAGAGGGATGCAACATTTTGTCGATGGGACAGAGGCTGAAGCTTAGATGCCAGTTGCGGGCCTATCAGATTGGCGACTCTCTTTTGAACCTTGTCTAGGAGTGAGAGACTAGTAGCAGATGCACCAGCCCAAATATGACAGCAATACTCCATACATGAGCGAATGGTGGCCTTATAGAGGTACAGAATACTTTCGGGTGTTGGTAATGTTCTAGCACGGTAGAGAGAGCCTACCTTCTTTGCAGCGGCCCTGGCAATGCTTTCAATGTAATTGTTCCAACTCATGTTTCCTGTGAACGTTAGGCCAAGGAGTTTGAAAGATGTATTCTCAGATAAAGTGTCGTTGGCCATTGCTATTGGTGGTAGAGAAGGTTTCTTGTAATTATTAAAGGAAACTAGTTTATTCTTGGTAGCATTGAACATGACCATCCATTTTTGTCCCCATTCCATTACAAATGGGAGGTCATCCTCTACTGTTTCTGCCATTTCTTTAGATATGTGTTCATTTGTTTTCCTGTCATGCCTGTTATGGAGTGTGGTGTCATCAGCATATATACCCATCTCAGAGGCACTTTTGTCGGGGAGGTAATTTATGAATATTAGGAACAACAGAGGTCCAAGGATAGACCCTTGGGGCACTCCCGCATTTATATCATATTGTTTAGATTTATGACTGTCGAGGACAATCTGGATTTTTCTCTTATCTAAGAAGGATTTAATTATGTTAAGTATTCTACCAGTGATACCGTATGATCTAATTTTCCTGAGGAGACCCTCATGCCATACCCTGTCAAAAGCCTTAGATATATCTAGGGCTACCGCTTTGCCCTCCCCGGCTTTGGCCAATGAGTGCTATATACGTTCAGAGATTACAGTGAGGATGTCTGCTGTGAAACGGGCTTGTCTAAATCCATATTGTTAGTCAGTCAGAAGTTTAGCATCTGTAAGGTGATGGATTAGAGCATGGTTAATTAAGGTTTCAAATATTTTGGAAAAAAGTGGGAGGAGGCTAATGGGGTGATAATTTAATGGGTCCGTTCTTTCTCCAGAATTCTTGAATACTGGTACCACAGAAGCAGTTTTCCAACAGCCTGGAAAGCAAGATTCATTAAGGCATTTGTTGTATAGTTTGGAGAGAACTGGAGCTACTTCAGCTGAGCACTTTTTTAATAGCACAGCTGGGATGAGATCGGGTCCACATGTCTTTGAAGTGTCAAGGTTTTTTATGGTAGCATGCACCTGAGCAGGGGTGATTTTCAGATCGTCTAGCGTGGCGTCTGTCCGCATAGGAAAGTCGGGTAGTTTATGAATTTAAATACTTTTACCATTAATGGGCTAAGAAAAGTAGTTATTTGTCTTCAGTTTTAATTCCATTAAAATTAGAGCAAAAAACCTTTGTGTGAAAAGTAAATTTTATTAGAAACTTAATAGGCACTCTCTCTCTCTCTCTCTCTCTCTCTCTCTCTCTCTCTCTCTCTCTCTCTCTATCTCTGTGTCTATATATATATATATATATATGCATATGTATTATAAACAAAAAACAGAAGAGTTGGGTAGAGGTAGGTCCAACTGCGTGCTCTCTTAAATAGACATTAGAAATGTGTTCATATATGTATAAATAGTGTATTCCGCCGTCTGAAGAGTAGCTATTTTGAAATATTTTTGAATGAGAGAATGTTTTAAATTGTCTAAATGATCACAAAACAATTTTAACGAATATGAAAAGACACAATATGATGCTATGATTTTGTATTTCTATTGTCTTGATTTTGTGAAAATATATGAATGCTCGATTATAAAAACTGATAATCATGAAGTTTGAGTCAATCAATTAATTTTGACTTTAATTTTTATTGGTATATTAACATTACTGGATTTTAATATATTTTAATATTTAAAAGTTTTGGTTAAAAAATATTATTAAGGTGTGTATATATATATATATATATATGTATATATATATATATATATATATATATAATTATTTACTCTAATAATTATTAAATACCTACAGACACTAGTGTTTCATCCTTTCGAGAATCTTCAGTGCAAGGTATGGAAATAAAAAATTAAAAAAAAACGTTTACAAGTGTTTTTGATATAGATGTACATAATAATACTTTGATAAGTATGTTTTAACTTAAATAGGGATGGTATAATAAAATTGTGGGGCCTGCGTTCGCGCCTGGCCTCCATAGAATGGAAATAGGCACAAACTTTAATAAAGACTTTTCATATCTATTTGCGTAAGTGTACTTTGATAACTATGTTTCGGTTTGAAGAAATATGATATAATAAAATTATGGGGTGTTCGTTTACGCCTGACCTCCATAGAATGGAAATATGTCACAAAGTTTAACAAGGTTTTTTAATATAGATCCACAGAATATTGTGATAAGTGTTTCAGTGTGAACAGGTATGGTATAATAAATTATAAGGTTTATCTATTTTATTTTTACTTTCATCATATTTTGCTTTGGTTTTGATACCCCCAAATTCGAAGCTATCTCATTACAACCCTTCCTTTTCATAACCTATCATACTTTCATAAATCAGAGTCCATTTTCTGTATGCTGTTTTTGAACCCAGGCAACGATGGGTACCTTTGCTAGTATATATATATATATATATATTCATTTGCGTATGCAACCATTCTCAATCCTCTCATAATGTTCTTCTATGCAAATATATAATTCCCGGCCGCTATAAAGGCAGGACACTGGGAAGCAGTTAGGCAGTGTTTTGCAGATTGTATGTAGGTGGTTTTGGCAGTTGGATTGTTCTTTGTGACGAACCACGAATCTGCAAGAAGCGAGTTTTCTTTTGCCTTATTTTTTCTGTCTCCTTCTTCTTTCCCTACGGTTATTACAGCCAAGAAATCCCTCTCTTCTAGAGGTGGGCGGTGCAGGGTGAAACTGACTATTTCCTATCTTTGTTCCTGATTTCTGCCTACTGCATTTTGCTACAAGCTCTTCCAGCTCAACTATGGCGAAGGTGCGGATGAACAGTGATATCATCAAACCGTTCTCTGGCGAGGGAGATGTAGTGTGGCTGAAAAAAGTGAGACTTGTCGCACAACTTCAACAGGTGGATGATATAGCGAGTCTGCTACCTTTGTATCTGGAAGATGATGCACCGACCCTGTACATGGAAATGGAGGAGGACGATCAAAAGAAGATAGACCTGATTGAGGCCCGATTAAAAGAGGCATTTACCAACGACACGTTTGCAGTATACATAAAAATAAGTATGGTCAGGTGGGCTGGCGAACATGTGGATGTTTACACCAACAAAATCAGGCAGTTGGTTGGATTGACCGGGTTCAGAGGAGATGGCCTAGAGAGACTCACGAAATTGACTTTCATCACTGGGTTCCCTGATGTCATCTCAATTGCTCTTCAACAGGCGCCGAACATCGAAGCCCTGACCATGCGGGAGCTAATGTCAAGACCGAGAATTTTGATGACGACTGGGGAACAAAATCAGGGCCAAGAATATTCCTGTTAATGTGACCTGTTTTAAATGCAATGTTAAAGGCCACCTTGCGAAGGACTGTTGAAAATGTGGAACACGGTGTTACCCGTGTGGTGAGAATGGACACTGGGCTCGGAACTGCTCATGAAACAAGCAAGGGGAAAATGCATAAGTGCCAGTCTCCTTCCCCACCAAAATGCGAACACGACGCTCCCAGTGACAGGCATCCATGTTGACAGAACATGTTGAAAAAAATGTTTGGCACTTATTGATACAGGATACTCTAGGACGATTTTACATGCAGACTGGTGCCGGTCTTGGAGAAAAACAAACATGAATGTCGAAATGATTGGTGGAATATCCCATGTGACCCGTGTAAGAGAACACCTAGCGCAGTTCGGGTTGGAGTACAAGAACCCGGTGCAGTTGAAGGACAGTGCATGGGTGCTGAGATTGGCGGTCGGGATGGAACGTAGTGAACTGCGGTGGAAGCGAGGAAATGCAATTCCAGAGGCTCCCAGTATTGTTACGCGATGAACAATGTTCTCCCTGTGTGGTCAATTGTTGGGCACTTTCTGGTGTGCAGTTGGCTTCGTGTGGCTTGTGAAATACTCAGAAGGAAAGTAAGTTTGGTTACAAAGGGCTGAGATGATGAAGCAAGGGACGCTGGACTGCATCGTATGATGTTCGAGATCTTAGAATCTGTGCAGCAGGACGATCCGGCCTGGGGAAATTGGTGTGTGGACGGCAAAAAGCTGAATGTATAGGTCGATGCTAGCTCCCTAGCAATTGGTGCAGCCTTAGAGACACATGAAACTGTGTTGGAAGACACATGTTGGCTGCGACCTGAAGATGACTTCAAACGCATCAACTTAGCTGAACTGGACGCCGTATTGAAAGGCATCAATTTGGCTCTTCAGTGGCAGGGCAAGGTGCTACACATAAAGACGGATTCTGTCTGCGTATACCATTGGGGCTTGGACATGCTAACTGGAGAGGCACGAGCACGCACCAAAGTAGCAAGCGGGATGCTTATTAGGAGGTGACTAAACACTCTCAAGGAGCTCGTGAAAGAATATGGGCTGACAGTGGACGTGACACTGGTTCCATCAGCACAAAACATCGCTAACCGATTGACATGAGTACCACAGCGGTGGTTTGAGGTGATGAAAAAGAAAAACGGACTTCACCCGGTGATCGGTGTGGTTCACACAGACGAGCTGGATGAGAGTCAAATCATGGCTATTCACAAAGGTAGTAAACATCCGGGAGTGCGATGCTCTACCTACTTTGTCAGGAGAACTTGCCGAACCACGACAAAAGCAACCATTAAAACGATCATACAAAAACGTGAGGAATGTCAGTCCATTGACCCAGCGCCGGTCAAGTGGGAAAAGGGAAAGCTGGAAGTGAATGAGAATTGGCAGAGAATTGGAATGGATATCATGCATTATGGCACCTTCCATTTTTTAACTCTGACAGACTGTGGTCCATCACGTTTCTCTATTTGGAGGAAATTGGCAAGGCAGGACTCGGCAAGCATGATTCATCAGTTGGAGGTAGTGTTGCTCAAAGATAGCTCACCGCATGAAATCCTTTTAGACAATGACACAACTTTCTGCAGCCACATGTTCCAAGCATTTGCACATAAATGGGGAGTTCACTTGCGATTCTGTTGTGCATATGCTCTAGCCAGGAATGGCATAGCGGAACGATGTCACTGTACAGTGAAACGAATAGCGGCTAGAATGCGGTGTCCCATACAGTAGGCTGTCTACTGGTATAACATCACACCCAGAGACAACGTATCTCCCTGCACCTGCCAAAAGGTTTTATCAATACAAAGTTTGAGTAACTGCATCCCCAAGTCCCAAAAACAGCTCTTACCAGGTTGGAGATCGTGTGTGGGTCAAAAGACTGCAAAATCTATGTACCACGAGGTTCGGCAAGGGTGAGGTGCCCAAGATAATCAGCCTTCAATCGATTTTGGTGGACTGCGTGCCTCACCACGTGAAGGATCTGCGCCCTCGCCATTATGTTGTTACATCGAAGGAAGAGGAAGACTCAGACAGTACAATGTCTTCTGAAAGGACGATGGAGAGGATTTTGAGCCATATAATGCACATACTGAAGAAGCGGAACAAAGGAGTACCTGACAAAGATGGATACTGCCCCCCTGCCCTGAGTGTGAAACACCGCCTATTGAACCATGAGAGGCGATAATGGAACAGACTGGTGGTAATGAGGAAAATGGCAATGAGAAAGTGCTGCCCTCGATTCTTCAAAGAAGTACCTAACAAAGATGACTGCCCTCCTGCCCTGTTTGTGATCATGAGATCAGGAGGGAGTGTAGCGGAATTGGCAATAACCGAAATGGAGGGAAATAAAGAGCTTACCTCGGATACATCTGTTGTTGTGTTGCGGATCGAGCGGAAGAGAGTTCCAAGATAGCGTTCATGGGTTTTTATTGCCTTTGACCCCATGCAATTCTCACAGAATCACTTGTACTCTCGCGCAATTATGCAAATATATAATTCCCGGCCGCTATAAAGGCAGGATGCTGGGAAACAGTCAGGCAATGTTTTGAAGATTGTATGTAGGTGGTTCTGGCAGTTGGATTGTTCTTTGTGATGAACCACGAATCTGCAAGAAGCGAGTTTTCTTCTGCCTTTTTTTTTCTGTCTCCTTCTTCTTTCCCTACGATTATTACAGCCAAGAAATCCCTCTCTTCTAGAGGTGGGTGGTGCAGGGCGAAACTGACTATTTCCTATCTTTGTTCCTGATTTTTGCCTACTACATTCTGCTACATCTTCATCTTTCAACTGACAATCTTTCTATTTTATTAACACTTATCCTTGAATAACACTTGACCTTGATAAGTAGTGATCCATTCGTATAAAAATTAGGACCTGCAATATGAGCAGAGGTAAATAATCAAAAAAAGAAATTAAATTTATAAATCCAAATAAATTATAGATATTCCTGATGTATAAAAATGATAAAGATGTTGATTAAAAGATGTTCTTGAGTGAATTCTTCCTAGGCAGGAGTTCAGTTCTAGTTGAGAAATGTAAGAAAAAATTAAACTAAGGTTAAATGTTTAAAAAAAAAAAAAAAAGAAATGCAGAATAAGAACAATCCACACGAGTAAATTAAATAAAAGTTCAAAATTACAGAAGTTACTGATCACTACAATATCCACATGAAGAAGGTCATAAAATACAATAACAAGCATGGTTAATAATTAAGATAAGATTAACAACCGTAAAACATGTCGATAATAAAAATAAAAATCTGTGAAAAATCTATGGAATCAGAAAAGTCTGATGAGTCGCACGACGATGTTCACTTTACACAAGTCTGAACGCTTCTTATGGAACACTGTTTTGCTGGCTGGCTTCTTGACCGACTACAATATCGTTCCCTTCAAGTTCAATGTAAACAAGTTTGGAAAAGTCTGACAATGTTTACTCTATACAGGTTTGAACGCTTCTGCCCTCTCTCCCCAGCAACCTGCTTTTATTTTTCCGGAACACATCTTAAAATCACGTGTGAAACGTGATTTTTCAAGAACTGTGTGAGACCGTAGGCATTAAAGGACCACGGTCGCTATCTTGGATCTTTTTGTTTTCCTTCTCAGCCTGCAGGACAGACACGAGCACATTTTTGCGGTAAACCTTCTTTATTTTCCCCACATCTTAATTATTAAATTCTTTCTCTCTGATAGGCTTATAAAAGTAGTCGTTGATGGGCAGAAATCAGAAACTTTTAGTATTAACATTGGCATTCCTCAAGGTTCCATCCTGGGCTTAACTCTCTTCCTGATCTTCATAAATGATCTCCCAGATCACATTCTTAGATCATTCATCGACATTTATGCACATGATACCACAATATGACAACACTTCAAAGTCTAGCAATGACCAAGATCTTTCTGATTTTCTCTCTTCTGATCTTGAGAACATTATGCAATGGGGAAAAAGGTGACTGGTTAATTTTAATGCATCAAAAATCAAGATTCTCTCTTTTCATAATAATCTCTCTGCCCCCCCCCATCATGTCTCGATTTAAACTAATGGCTCTCATCTTGGAGAAGATCCTGGTCTTGACGAGCTTCTTGGACTGATCTTCACTCTTGATTTGAAATGGAACACATGCATCAAATCTTTTTTTTTATTTTTTTATTAAATTTTCACCCCAAACAAGGCACATTGCCACTTTGGTGTAGGGGGCTACTATCAGGGGCAACAACTACTGGGGTACTATGTAGGGATTTAGGCAGCTAGATGTCGGTTCACATTACATTTGAACTTCTGCACGTCAGTACAGTTGGGGAAGCAGGGACCTGGAGTGGAATTCCAGAGTCTAGCAGTTCTGGGGAAAAAACTACTGGAGTAGAAAGATCTTTTACATTTAGGGATCTCTACAGTGTGGGGGTGGGATTTAGTAGCCTGTCGGGTTTGTCGAGGGTGTTCACGTCATGGGGGCACAAGTGATTGCAGTTCGTCAGAGAATTTACCATTAAAATACTTGTAGAACAGGCAGAGGAATGCAACATTTCATCGATGGGACAGAGGCTGAAGCTTAGATGTCAGTTCAGGGCCTATCAGATTTGCGACTCTATTTTGAACCTTGTCAAGGAGCGAGAGATTAGTAGCAGATATCACTAGAAAAATGTTTGGATCACTCTACAGCTCCAGTAGGTATCTCACCGCCAATGCAATCCTCTATCTATATAAGAGCAAGATAATTAAGTACTATTGCCACATCTGGGCAGAAACTGCTCGGCGCACCCTATTCAGCCTTAATAGCATTCAAAACCAGCTTCAAAACCTATTATGCCCCTTTCTCTTCCCTACAATCTCTTTCCCACAGAAAAGACGTTGCAAGACTGTATCTGCTCTATCATTATTTTCATGGCAAGTGCTCGGCTGAGCTTCAATCTGTGATAATGGTTAATAACTAAGATAAGAATAACAATAAAAAAACATGTAGATAATAACAAGTCTACTTTCTGCTGAAATGATTAGTATGGGAACTGCAGCCTTATATACGCGACTCCCCCCACCCCACCCCACCCGCAGGGAAAGTGCACTGTTTGACGCTATTTTACCACAAAATTCAAGGCATATGAAGAGTTAATGCCATCTTAATCTTCAAAGTGCTTTTTATTTTTTACTGTAAGTTTATTATTTATTAAGGTACAGAGCGACTAGAGGATAGGTGTTAATGTTAAGGTTTATGACTACAAGTATTTCTAGACAACAAATCTTGAACTTCAAAATCTATATATTAATATGATAGTGTGTGTGTTATTTTCTATGTCATGCTTACATCTTTTTTCTTTCGAGTGACTGGCGTTTAGTTGTTATGACCTTCCATTTCTTGTAATAAATAATTTTACCAAGTATTCTTCATAAGTTTTGGTTTCGGTTTCGATTATAGCTGAAGGAACTCAAGTTATGTCTATATATATATATATATATATATATATATATATATATTTTTTCCTCATAAGTTTTGGTTTCAGTTTCGATTCAAGCCGATGCACCCAAGTCATATATATATATATATATATATATATATATATATTATAAATCACAGCTTTATAATATATAAGAATTCATAGAAAATCGACTCTGTAATAATATATACAAAATCTGCATGAATTAAAATATCATATTTAAGCGTACTTTATGACCGGGTTATGCCGGGCGTCCCTGCTAGCTCAGATAAATTTAAATTTCCTTATGATGAACATTTAAAGACTTTTTACCAGTGCATCCTGACAAACCCACCACTTGTATTTTATCAAAAATATTCAGGAAGCTGAAGAATTGATGTCTGGGAAAGTCCGATGATGTAGAACGGTAGAAATTGACAGTACATTGACTCTCGACAATAATATGGTGTTACCTCCAGATTTATTGATATACGAAACCACCTATTCTCATCACTGTTCACAGAAATATTGGATATTAAGCTGCCGACGGCAGAATCAGGCAGAATTTCCTTATCAGAATCTCTGGTTTCGTCTCTTGGATATAAAGTGGGTGGCTCAGGATGTTTGAAGAAAGAGAGAGAGAGAGTGATGTGCAACTCTAGCCTTTGGGTGGTTTGCTGGGTTTGGTGTGTCTGATGAAGGTGGAGAAGGGTAGATGAAATCTAGAACTTTTGTTGGCAACTTCATCTTTGCTTCATCCTGTCTTTTTCCTCTCTGTTTTTTTTTCCTTACCCACCCCTCCTCCATTATAAATTTTACCTTTTTGTTTCTTCAGTGTGTCTTCTCTGCTCCGCCCTTGTGCTCATGTGTGTGTACTTATTATGACTGTTGTATTCGGCAAGGGTTAATTTAGAATGAGAGCATGAATGTCTGAAATTGTTTGCCGGAAGAATAGTATTTAGGAAAAATTCAAATTATAGGTAAAACTTTTTCCGTGGAGAATTTAAGTTTCCCTAGAGAGGTATTTTATAAGAAAATGGATAACGTAAAATATATATATATATATATATATATATATATATATATATATATATATATATATATATATTGTAAATAAATATTAACAATTGTTTTTACACCTACAGACACTAGTGTGTCTGATAAGTCCTGCAAAAGGGATATATTCATTTTAAGTTGCTGAGTGGGCTTGGCTACGATTTCAAGTAATTATCTGTTAAATCGCTTTACTGAATGAGTGTTCGTGGCTGGAGCTGGTATATCCTTAATGTGAAGTTTTCAGCTTACCCTTCAAAGTCTCTCCCAGGTGGATCTGTCAGTCAGCATTTATAGCTTAATTCGTCAGTGATAGTCATGTAAAGAGGAACTTGGATGTACTCATATTCATTACGTCAGTTTCATGCTAACACAATCATCAGTGTAGGAATTGATAAGTAGAGCTGATCAGCAGATTCAAACTCTGTAACAGATTTGGGCTCTATTATAGCGAGCGAGTAGTGTAGATAAACATGCTGTTTGTACATTTAAGCTTGAGGTATTTAGAATAAAATGGTTTTGAAACAAATAGTAAAAATTTGACTATAAAGGAATTTAAAAAATTAATAGATCGATGACAATAACAAATATTACCCTCATTTCTAAACGTCAAAGATGACTCAATTGTCTGGGGTCGGAATTCTGTAGAATAAAGAAAACAGTAGATTATATAGTAACAATAGAAATTGAAAAGACTAGACAGAGAGAGTTGCGGAAGTGAATGATGGGACGCTTCAGACGTGCAGTTCAGAGTTTGGATTCAGTTATAGAGTTGTTCACTTGGCAAGAGCACCAGATTTTTACGTTATGACTTAAAGTGTAAAACTGAGAACTTAGCATTGTGATCACCACGGTGTCAATAAATTTGAAAAAAAAACAAACTATGTTAGCAATTGTGGAAAAAAAGTATGACTGTTTATTGTTTTTTAAAGAACCATCTCCTGAATGTTTACATTTGAACTGTTCTTTTAATTATACATACGCTTTGCAGACTGGAGTTAACAGCCCATTATAAAGCACTGTCTCATGTCCTAGTCATTGAACTGTATATTGTATGCGTTAAAAGCCCACCCACGCATGATACATTGATATGCAATATGTTGCAATGGACATTTATTTATTCACACAATGACAGTGAAGTGTGTACTTTATATATAAATTTAAAGACACACATTGGCGTCTGTATATACTCTGTATGCAATACAAAGTCACCCTTACCTTCATAAGCTAACGTTCTACTTCAAGGCCACCAGCAATTAACATAGGAATTGAGGGAAATTATGCACCTATAAATGCCAAGTAAGCAGGCATATACAGTAAGTTAGAGAGTATTCAATGTCAGAAGATTCATTTGCCCTACAGTTTACATATAAAGTCTATGACAGCATAGACACGGCACTGTCCCTCGACACTAGCGCACAAATACATGTATTTGGTAACTTTAATGTCCACCACAAAAACTGACTTGGATTCTCTACTTACACAGATGCAGCGGGCAGCACAACTCATAGCTTCGCTGTATCTCACTCCCTATCACAAATTGTTACGTTTCCAACCCGTTTCCCTGACCAGGAAGAACAACACGCATCACTTCTAGACCTGTTTTTGACCACAGTTCCCGATGACTGCATAACGAAGGCCCACAGCCCACTCGGGAACGCTGATCATGCAGTGATAATGGTTGAAATCGTCCTAAACTCTAGAGCCAAAACTGAAGAGCCAGTGCTCAAAACAACGAGATGTTATAAAAAGGCTGACTGGGAAGCCATCAGGGAACTAATCAGAGATGCCCCATGGAGAAATATTTTTTCTCTCCCTGCTGAACAGTGTGCAAACAAGACCACTGACTGGTTCAAAACTGCAATCGAAGCGCATGTTCCCATGGGTAATTTTATAGTAAGCCCCACTCTCCCCAATGGTTTACGTCGACTTGTGCAACTGCCATTGCTCAAAAGCAGCATGCATACCGTAGGTTTAACCGACATAAGTCCAGTTCAAACACACTGAAGTATATAGAAGCTAGAAATAACGTTAAGAACGAAATAGCGACAGCTTAGAGAGAATTTACGGAAACCACTAAAAAGCGCATCGAAGCACAAAAACTAGGAACTCGAGACTTCTGGAAAATCTACAACAGTGTAGTAAATAATGGGCAATCAACAATTCCGCCACTAACCAACAATCACGAGGCTGTCTCCTCAGCAACTGACAAGGCTAAGATGCTTGTCAGTCTGTTTGCCTCAAACTCCACACTGGACCCTTCCAACCACCCTCTACCTGACTTTCCTATGTGGACAGACGCCACGCTAGACGATCTGAAAATCACCCCTGCTCAGGTGCATGCCTATCATAAAAAACCTTGACACTTCAAAAGCATGTGGACCCGATCTCATCCCAGCTGTGCTATTAAAAAAGTGCTCAGCCGAAGTAGCTCCAGTTCTCTCCAAACTCTACAACAAATGCCTTAATGAAGCTTGCTTTCCGGGCTCTTCGAAAACTGCTTCTGTTGTACCAGTATTTAAGAATTCTGGCGAAAGAACTGACCCATCAAATTATCGCCCCATTAGCCTCCTCCCACTTTTTGCCAAAATATTTGAGACCTTAATTAACCATGCTCTAGTCCATCACCTTACAGATGCTAAACTTCTGACTGACCAACAATATGGATTTAGACAAGCCCGTTCCACAGCAGACATCCTAACTGTAATCTCTGAACGTATATACCATTCACTGGACAAAGCAGGGGAGGGCAGAGTGGTAGCTCTAGATATATCTAAGGCTTTTGACAGGGTATGGCATGAGGTCTCCTCAGGAAAATTAGATCATACGGTATCACTGGTAGAATACTTAACATAATTAAATCCTTCTTAGATAAGAGAAAAATCCAGGTTGTCCTCGACGGTCGTACATCTAAACAATATGATAAAAATGCGGGGGTGCCCCAGGGTTCTATCCTTGGACCTCTATTGTTCCTGATATTCATAAATGACCTCCCCGACAAAATTTCCTCTGAGATGGGTATATATGCTGATGACACTGCACTCTATGGCAGGCATGACAGGAAAACGAATGAACACATTTCTAAAGAAATGGCAGAAACACTAGAGGAAGACCTCCAATCTGTGGTGGAATGGGGACAAAAGTGGTTGGTCGCATTCAATGCCGCCAAGACTAAACTAGTTTCATTCAATAATTACAAGAAACCCTCTCTACCACCTATAGCAATGGCCAACGACTCTTTATCTGAGAGTACATCTTTCAAACTCCTTGGCCTAACGTTCACAGGAAATATGAGTTGGAACAATTACATTGAAGGCATTGCCAGGGCCGCTGCAAGAAAGGTGGGCTCTCTCTACCGTGCTAGACAACTACTAACACCCGAAAGTATCCTGTACCTCTATAAGGCCACCATTCGCCCATGTATGGAGTATTTCTGTCACATTTGGGCTGGTGCATCTGCTACTAGTCTCTCGCTCCTTGACAAGGTTCAAAAGAGAGTCGCAAACCTGATAGGCCCTGAAAATGCATCTAAGCTTCAGCCTCTGTCCCATCGACGAAATGTTGCATCCCTCTGCCTTTTCTACAAGTATTTTAATGGTGAATGCTCTGACGAACTGCAATCACTTGTGCCCCCACGACGTGAGCACCCTCGACAAACCCGACAGGCTGCTAAATCCCACCCCCCACACTGTAGAGATCCCTAGATGTAAAAGATCTTTTTACTCCAATAGTTTCTTCCCCAGAACCGCTAGACTCTGGAATTCCATTCCAGGTCCCTGCTTCCCCAACAGTACTGACGTGCAGAAGTTCAAGTGTAACGTGAACCGACATCTTGCTGCCCAAATCCCTACATAGCACCCCCGTAGTTGTAGCCCCTGATAGTAGCCCCTACACCAAAGTGGCAGTTTGCCTTGTTTGGGGTTAAAATGTAATTAAAAAAATAAATAAATAAATAAAAAAAAGGTTGATAATTTATCTGCATATATATATATATATATATATATATATATATATATATATATATATATATGTGGAATGCCTCTGTTCAGTCTCAAGAGACAATGGACACCCCTGTAAGTGTAGTTGTGCATGTAATTGTGAGGCAAGAGTTGCACAGTCTACAACCACATTTCTCCTGAATTGATATTGATTGTGTCCAGTATCAAGGAGAGGCTCAGGACTGACTGGAAACAATGCAGAGATAAGCAGAGAGCACATATAGCACGTGGAATTACCAAATGGTTGCTCACTTTAGTACTGACCAAGCTCAATGTTGCTTAACTTTTGTGATCTGATGGGAACCGGTGTGTCAACGTGATTATTCCCCCCCCCCAAATACACACCACATATATGTGTGTGTGTGTGTGTGTGTGTGTGTGTAAAATATACAGATAAATTATCAGCTTTTTTGTAAAAAATCTTGATTTTTATGAAAGGAAAAAAGCCTAGAATATTTATATTATTTCATAAATTTATTCATACTATAAAAATTTCAGAATCTCAAATCCTTTTAAACTGCAGAATTTACATGCATTTCAGGGATCATAGGATCCTGGGCGTTCCCTATTTACTTATCTCCTCATGAGGACAGCGTTAGGCACAAGGTCAATTTTAAATGTGGGGAAAATACTGGTTCACCCATCCTTAAAAAAAAAAAAACGCATTCTGAATTAAAATAAACATTTCCTTTGTCTAGAAGGATTTCTCTATCACTAACCGGGAAGGGAATAGACTTGGTGAAACATCAGAACATATACTACACTTTCTTCTTAACCAAATGGACAATCCTATCATTATTGAATCAAAATAAAAATTTCAAAAAAACGTGAAGTTTTTACTTCAGCAGTCATTTTCTTGGTTGGTTTAGATCTAAATATGGTTTACCAAAAGAAGCAAACTATAAAAAGTAATAAATGTTGCAATCTTTCATGTCTACTTTATTGGAAAGCTCGCTCTATCTACTTGATATTGCCCGCAGTCATTTTACTTTCATTTTGTAAAGTATAATTCTTTTTTTTTTTAAAGGAACTGAAATATGTTATAATAAATTTATTTTGTGCTGTTGCTGATTATCTAGACCTTTTGCTCATTAAAAACAGGCAAAAATTATAGCCCGTTGACTTAGAATGAGTGTTTTATGCCAAATTATCTGATTAATGTTTTAATGTAAACTAGCAGGACCTGTGGAAATTCAACAGGGACTCGCTCATATGTAATATGTTGATGTTGGCATTCTGTTGATGTTCAGTGTAAATGGAGACGCTCTGATATTATTGTAGCGATTTTGTTAAAACTGCAAAAGTATTTATCTAAGCTAGCAGGGACGCCCGGCATAGCCTGGTTGTAAAGTATGCTTAAATATGATATTTTAATTCTTGCAGATTTCGTATTATATTATTATTGATTTCATATTATATTATTATCATTAACTCTATAGTTAATGTTCTATCGATTTTTATATATCATTATAAAGTTGCCATTTCAAAATTTAAAAAAAATATATCCATATGACTTGGGTGCATCAGTTTGAATTGAAACCAAAACCAAAACTTATGAAAGAAAAAAGAAAAATATATATATATATATATATATATATATATATATATATATATATATATATATATATATATATATATATATAACTTGATTTCCTTTGGCTATAATTGAAACCGAAACCAAAACTTATGAAGAATTCTTGATCAAATTATTTATAAAAAAACATAGATGACTTAAGTGCCATCAGCTATAATTGAAACCAAAACTTATGAAGAATTCTTGATAAAATTATTTATTGCAAGAAATGGAAGTGCATAACAATTAAATGACAGTCACTCGGATGTAAGCGTGACACACAAAATAAATAGCATACATGCAATCCTATTAATATATAAATAATGTTGAATAAAAAAAAACATGCATAGAATGAAAGAACATGCACACATAGGTGTGTGTGTGTTTTTTTTTTGTTTTCTATTTTGGAAACTTAAAAAGTAATATTTCTTATCTTAAAGAGTTTTAATAAAAGAATTTTGTAAAATCAAATTATTGAAAATTAAATTGTGTAAAAAAAAAAAATTGTTCGTTATGTTCTTGAACAGTGGCTCCTTTAAAAATATTTTAAGACAGAGAGAGAAAGAAGCAGACATAAGGAAAAAAAAGCAGCTAAATTATTCTTGACCTTTTTAACAATAAAAAAAAAACATTAATTTCTTGACGATTTTGGAAGCAACAACGAAAACGTCCTTTAAATTTCGCTTATCATCAAAGGAGCTAAAATGTTCCTGGCCTTTTTGCCAAACAAGCACATTAATTTCTTGATCATTTTCAAAAGAAAATTAAAAATAACGTAGAAAATATTGTTTATATTCGTTCTTTTAAAGTAACAGGGAAGCTAATCTTGTCCTACTACCATAACATACATGTAAACTTTCTAAAGTCCATGGTGGTAGTGGAGAGTGAATAGGTCATCTCAGAACTATGGTGTCTGGAACTTCAGTTCCAGGTAGCGTCACCCAAAACATGTTGGTCTTATGCTCAGTGGTATTAGGACCACAACCTGACTAATCAAGGCACTGGGTGAAAACGAGGAAATGTCCGATCCAGTAACTGGCGGCTTCAAACTGTCTGTGGATAATTTGTGGGCAAAGAGTCATTCCCCTAATAGCAATATACATACAGCTAATAAATTTGTTACTCCCAAGATAGTTTGTATATTCCTCCATGCCCTTAACACAACATATGATGAACTCTTGCATGTTGTTCACATGTTGTCCTCACTGTTGCAATGATGTGAGTGTCAAATCAGCAAACTGGGATGATTGTGAAATATAGAAAAAGTTAAGTGTTTTGTGTTTATTACAATGTTAGGACCTTGATACAGGAAGAAAGCCAAGTACTAACAATGTACTCCCTCCTCAACTTCTATATTTACATAGCCTGCCTCTCAGAAGTCACTTCCTGATACAGGCTGTTGTAAAATCAAGGTATATTGGTTATGTATGTAGCTTCTTTAAACAATGCATTAAGATGGGGAGAGAAGTAGATGTAAGGAAGAAAGCAGCTAAATTATACTTGACCCTTTTTCAGCTCTACCACAGTGGTCCAACTGATAATTCTGCTTTTCATGGATTTGCCTCCGTTCTTAGTGACCATGGCAATGCACAACTCATTGTCTAGGAACCAATTTTTCTCCATCTCACTTGTATCGGCTTGAAAGTTTCGGTTCTCAATGTTTGTGTCGTTTCCATCTATGTCCCCAACCTTTACACTGACCATCAAGATAACAACTCAATCTACAATACCTTACAGGTGACTCTTAACTGTGTACCCTCAAGTGATCTTCTAATTATTGCAGGTGATTGGGACGTCAACATAGGCGACATCACCAACAGTTATATTCTTGGATTATTTGTGACTGGAGATTTGTGCTAATTGTGAAAAAAATTATCAGCTTTGCGGCAGCAAATCAAATAACCATGTCCGGCATTTTCAATATCCCTGGTGACAATGTCACAGCTTACCAATCGACCATTTTCTTGTTAAGTGTCCTTGGTTGTTGCATGTTCAGGGGTGCAGAAATCAGTAGCAAATATGTTACCTATCATGTATTGAGATGGGCAAAACTGCATCTTCATCTCAAAGTTGTGTGCTAAGCTTCTTACCTACATTTCAAAACTGAATAGTAAAGAAAGCAATGATGCATTCCACATAAACTATTTGATCAGCCAATCGGTCCCAAAATACACCAATCTGAAGATGTTATCTCAGATGAGCTGTGGAAAATTGTACAAGTCTAACATCAAATTCGTGATGTTTGAGATGCGTGGAATCACCAAATGAAACAATGAAAAGACAAAGAAATACGGTGTCCAAAAGTCACCGAAGGGTTGAAAATCTTTATCATTTTACCATTAATTAATAATTTTTTCTATATTTCAGATATTTTACAGATATTTTGGAAATTAATTATTCAAAAGCATTGAACTGTGTATGCAAGTTGTGAAATTGTTTGACTAAAATCAGGCAATGCTTTGGCAGCAATATTATCTCTCATTATGGCAATATCAAATGGCCGTCACATTCCCCAGACTTGACTAGCCCTGACTTTTCCTTGCGGCGATATCTTAAAGAAAAGGTTTGTGTTAATAAATCCCAAACCCTGCAAGAATTGAAGGAAAACATCGGGAACAAAACAAGGGAATTAAAGCGCAATCCAGGGATTCTGCAATCTGTCATGAATAATGTTTTGGAAAAAGCACAAATATTCAAAGCTGAAAATGGGCAACATTTAAAAGACATTATTTTTCATAAATAAAGATTGTTTGAATTTCGTATTTTTTAAATTTCTAAATGTCTTGGTCAGATTGTGTTAAAATTACAGAAAGATATCATCAAAATTAAAGAATCTATTTAAGTTCCAAACACTTCAGTGACTTTTTGGACACCCCCTGTGTGTGTGTGTGTGTGTGTGTGTGTGTGTGTGTGTGTGTGTGTGTGTGTGTGTAATTAATTTCTTTTGGATAAAGAAATTCAGCAGAGTGCTCAATTTTAAAGAAAATCCGAAAATAAGAGCGTATTTACATCTGTATATATATATATATATATATATATATATATATATATATATATATATATATATATTTTCTTTTTTTTTTACAGAAAGTTTTTAGATGAGACAAGTCATTGGTACAGTCGGTTTCAAACCCAATAATTAGAGCCGTTTTAGATTCCCATATCAAGCTCTCGTCAGCCAATACTCATCTATTTTATAACCGGAAGTGGAAATATATATACATCACAAGTTCACGTTTAACTCTTGCTTTGCGACCCTCCCCCCTTTTTATTTATCAGATGGTGATAATTTTATTAGTTTTAAAATTAAATTATATGAAATTTGAAATTTTTTGTTAAGTTCCTTTAATATTAAAACAAAAACTAATTTAAAAAATTTTTTAAAAGTTGTTTTTAAAATTTTTTTTCAAAATTTAAAACTTAAAATTTATCTCAATGTCGATTAAAACGTAAAATTCCATTTAATTATATCGAAATGTATTTAAAAATTCGTTTAAAAATTTCAACTCTTTCAAGGTTTGGAGGGGGGAGGCACCCATCTAGCCTAAGAGATTTTTCTAAGATATTAACCTCAATACTATTGTATTTTTCCCTATAGTGTTAAAATTGAACTAGATTGTAAATTACATTTATAAAGTATGGTTTTTAAAAATTATATAATACAATAATTTAAAATCTATATATCATATGAGTATCTAAAACGGTCCTAATTATCGGGTTTGAAACCGACGGTACCAATGACTAATCGAAATTGGAATCAGGAACCGGAAAAATAATAACGATTCCTTTAATTATTGGTTTACCCTCCCAATACAACTAAAATCTACCCCACAAGTGTGTTTTTACATTTAAGATGTGTTTTACGGTAATCAGAAGAAAATATTCATTTTATAATCAAATATTTAGAGATTATATATATATAACCTCCAGAATGTGAGAGAATATATAATTATTTTTACAGTCACTGCGATAAAATCTGACAGTGGAATAAACTTGTTGGATTTCGCCACGGTTTGCTTGATCTGTGTGAGTTATAGACTTTTGTGCGGCATGTTTTCTCAGTTGGTAGACTGCTTGCTTCGCATGCAAGAGGCTCAGGTTTCGAATCCCAAGTTTGGATGTGTCTAACTGATGAGCCCAAATGAGGGCGAAACTTTAGTCTTGGACTGTTTGTTGGCTGTCATGGCTCTTGCGTGATGGAATTATTCCAATACAATTAGTGATTCCTGGTTGTAACATCACCTAAAAAATTTTACTTTTTAAGAGGAGAGGGGGATTTATTGGAAAATTGTCATCTGCTTTGAAATCTAGATATAATTTTCTATTTAATTTTGATAAACTTTTTAATGTTTTCCTTTTATGAATCATATTAAAGATTTTTATAATCTCATTGTGAGATTTTCAGCGATAAAAAATAAGTTTTAAAGAAACAATAAAAGTAAAAAAAATAGTTTTGGTGTCGAAAATTAGGTAAATATTTTTCCGATTCTGATACTCCAAAAAGTTCCAATATTTCTAATTCCAATTACGATTAACCGTTTTTACACTATCTCTATTATATAAAAGGAAATTTGTGTGCGAGTTTGCGAGTAGACTCCAAAATGTTTGGACGATTTTTATGAAATTTCACGCAGATGTACATTATGTATCTGGCAGTGTTCTTAGATAGGTTTTGTATTGGAATTTCTTCAAGTATTGATAACTGAAAAATACTGATAAAAAGGGAACAAGCGAGTTTGAATAAAGTTAGCACCTTATACAGCCTAAAACCATAAGTACATTTGAGAAGTTTTGTTACCACACAAGCCAAAAGGCCCGACATATAAATGAACAGTAGATTCTTTGATATGACAAGGGCGCGTTTGAAATGGATATTTACGTTTAGAGAACAACTGAACCATAATACTTGACTTTTGCATTTTTAATTTTAATTCAAGACATTTTTATATATAAAAATAATATCATAAATTCAACAGTAGGTTCTCTACAATATAATGTAGACTACAATGTATTGTGGACTGAATCACTCTAGGGTGCACTGCGATGGGTCTTCAACTAGAGCAGGTAATCAATCGATTTGATTGAAAAATGGATGATTTCACCAATTTTAATGACAATAAAATATGGGAATATGAAACATTCGTTGATCATCATTCAATCCCGGGCAACGCAGGGTCTCCCAGCTAGTATATATATATATATATATATATATAATTTCCCGTTGTTTGTTCTAATATTTTCTGATATGTAGCTGTATTGTTGTAATAATACCTTCAGATTATGAATCTGGTAATATTCTCTTGTAACAATGTTTTATGTCTGTGGTAATGATGTCCTTAGAGACTGATATTAATCTATCTTGACAAGTCTCTCGCGTCATATTATCCTTCCACAGTGTATACGTAATGACATACTATCTTCTTGCTTAAGTCATTTATGAAAATATTCTCTCAAAAAAACGATGTTTTCTTTGTGATTCTAATCTACCACTTGTTCAGACTGACACACAACCTTTAAGAGCATTTCATCATTTACATAGTCAGTCACATGGATCATTAAAGACACAAAAGAATTTGCATATCTCATAATATATAGCATGCTACCCCCCCCCCCCTCCCGTGAAGTAAATAAAGGGTTCCGCTCGAAATTCTGTTCACATTCCCGAGTTCAACGGAAACATTCCCGACAAGATACACCTGAAGAAGGTCGGAGGTTACATCGACCGAAACGTTGTGAAAATCACACTCAAGATGAGAACAGTAGTCCGATGAATCCAAATAATATGAATAACTAATCCTCTTCTCAAAAATTCAGAAACATCAGTTAAGTTGATGTTTGATTCCAACTAGGCAGTTGTTTGAAAATTATCACTGTTATTTGCCAAAAAATATATAAATTCCAATCGTTTTCATCGTTTACATGTTATATACGCCCATATAATTCTTTAAATAGCATACACTGTGTGAGATTCACCATCTATATATAAATGAGTAGCGTGTGTGTGTGTGTGTGCATCTCTCCTACAGCTCACATCACTGGACCGATCATGATCAAACCTGATATAATGATGGCCCCCTACCTAGGGATGGTGCACACCATTTTTCAAGGTCGGGACTTCACTAGTTTCTTATAAATGTAACATTCAGAATATGCAAGTATTCACATTTTATAACATAGTCTTCATGTAAATAAAGTGGGTTTTATATTTACTTATTCACAATTCCTGAATATTCTATGTTAAAATTACTCAAATTTATACCATGCCCGTGAATTGCAAGGAGTCCACATAATTACAGCTTTACTTTTGTTTGCAATCAGAGAAAAAGAATAAAAGAAAACAACTTAAACATGGCCGACATTCCATGAGTGTTTCTTTAGAGAAATTTTCTAGAGAAAGAGAGAAATATATATACATAATGTTCAACCTGTGACTTTGTGGACCAATACCACTATTTATTATTTCTTGGATTTTCTTTAAAAAAAAAACAATCATAAACTGTGATATATTTAAGAAATGCAAATAAGTTTTTAATCCAAAGTTAATATCTCTGATTAATTTTTTTAAGGGAATTAGCATTTAAGGCTCTCAAGAAATTTTAATTTGTTTAATTTAAATTTCTAACTTTTGAGTATAATTTTCTACTGTAACCTGATATATATATATATATATATATATATATATATATATATATATATATATATAAAAATTATTATTCATATCTTCAAGACTTAAATGTTGGTATGTAGTTTCGATTATAGGCATCATTTCATATACTGTGTTTCATGAAGGGGAAGTAAAGTGACTTAAAAATGTATAATTTTTTTATATAAAATATAAACATTGATATATTAATAAATCAATGTTATAAAGTGTATATTTATATAAAAACTATACTTTTTTATATAAATATATACTTCCTAACATTGATTTCTTAAGTAATAAATGCTAAAAATTTCAATAAGATCAGATAATTGTCTATTTCTTTTTTTTTTTTTTGTGGATTTTTATGAACATGCAAATTAATTTTTTCATTAAACAACAAATTACTTTCACTTTCACTTTCCATCCCTAGATTTATCTATTCTTTTTACATAATTAAAAACAATGTCTTTCTACTTATGATTAATACAGAAGAATGACTATTATCTAATTTACATAAATATTTATGGTGTGTATTGTGTTTGTGTGTGCGAGTTCGTTCCGTATAGACTTCGAAACATCTGGGCTGATTTTTTTTTAAATTTCACACAAATGTACTTTGTGTCCAAGAGTATTCTTAGACGGGTTTGTATTGGAATGCCTCTGATATGTATCGATAATCAAAAAAATTTGATTAAAGAATGAACAATCGAATTTTGATCAAAGTTAACACCCTTATACAGCCTAACATCACAAGTTCATTTGGAAAGTTATATCACCACACGAGTAGAATAGTTTGGCGTATAAAAACCACAGTAGGTTTTTTGATAAGACAGGGGCACATTCAAAATTATTGTTTCTGTTATAAGCACACTTGAACCATGATACTTGACTTCTGCATTTTAAACTTTAATTCAAGTCATTATATAAAAATGATTTTATAAATTCAACAGTATGTTCTCTACAGTGCAATGTAGACTAAAATGTATTGTGGACTAAGTCACTGCAAGAAGACATGTGAAGTTTCCTCCTGGTGCAACTAGAGCATGCAATCAATCGATTTGATTGAAAAAAAATGGACACTTTCACCAATTTTGATGGCAAAGTATTAGAAGTGTGAAATATTCGTTGATCCTCATTCAATCCTGGGCAATGTCGTGTCTCCCTGCTTCCTGGTAGTGATTATATCTTTGTGTCAATTAAGCTACAGTTTTCCACATTTCATTCCTCGTAGGGAATAGTCAAACTAAAACCTGGAAACATCTATGTAGCTTAATTGCTATAAATATATTTTCATAACATATAGTATGTGACTTTATGTGTGTGTGTGAATGGTTTCTACCAAACTACTTTGTCAATTTTTGATCTACAGACTTATAGGGGATTCGGACCTGTAAAATAAATTCAATATGCTTTTTAGCTGATAAAAATAGTTCCTCAGGAGTTAAAATTGAAACATTGGACGTTAACAGGCGTAAATTGACTTAAAATGTCCCTGTATGCATGCGCAAATATACAGTTATATATTTAAGTTGTTTATGACGTTTCTGAATTTTTTAGATGAGGATTGGTTATTTGTATTATTCATCAGACGACTGTTCTCATTTTGAGTGTGATTTTTCACAATGTTTCGATCGATATAACTTCCGACCTTCTTCAGGTGTATCTTGTCGGGCTCGGGAATGTTTCTGTCAAACTCAGGAATGTGGACGGAATTTCGAGCGGAACCTTTTATTTACTTCATGGGGGTAGCGTGCTGTTGTTCCATCAGCCATGACTGGATAGAGGTCCTAAGTAATTTGCAAATGTATATTTTTTCGATTGTCCACACTGAGGACTGAACCTTCAACTTTCAGGAGAATATCACTTCTACAATTGATTTTTCCCCAGTACTCTAACCACTAAGAACTGTGTATATGAAATGCCATGTAAATGTGGAAAACTATACAGAGGTGAACGTGTCGTCCGTTGAAAGTACGGTTAGAAGAACATCGAAAAGCCGTAGTATATGGAGAGACTGAAAAGTCAGGTATAGCTGACCATATCTGGAAAGAAAAAGGAAACCATCTACCATTCTGGGACGAAGTAAAAATTATAGACAGAGAGGAACGGTGAAGAGTAAGACGACTGAAAGAAGCAGCACTTATGCTGGGGAATAACCAACTGCTAAGTAGACCTAGTATAGAATTCGATACGATATGGGAACCAGTAATTATAAACAATAGATAATATATACAAGTAAAAAAGCACACACAAATTAATATATAAAAGTAAAGAGATAGATATACATTAATATATAGTAATAATTAGTAATAAATGGTGATATTTACAACTAGAAATAAAAATATGTTTAAGGCTCCTAAAATTTGTACTAGAATTGTCCGCAAGAACCCGTGGCACAGTGGTTAGAGTACTGGGAAAAATCAATTGTAAAAGTGATATTCTTCTGAAGGTTTGAGGTTCAATCCTCAGTGTGTTGCGAATTACTTAGGACCTCTATCCAGTCATGGCTGATGGAACAACAGCACGCTACCCCTGTGAAGTAAATAAAGAGCTCCACTCGAAATTCCGTCCAAATTCCCGAGTTCGACAAGATACACCTGAAGAAGGTCGGGGGTTATATCGACCGAAACATTGTGAAAATCACACTGAAGATTAGAACAGCAGTCCGATGAATAATACAAATTAAGTTATTTAATTTGTAAAGATTTTATATGCATGTGGACTTGGCTCAGATAATAGCAAATAATGCTGGAGAGCTAAATGTTTTCGTTGCGATTCTAGTCATTTTCATAAATTTTCTATTATATATTGGTACAATATAATAATAAATACGAAATTTGCATAAAATAAAATATAATATTTAAGCGTATTTTATGACCAGGCTATGCCGGGCGACTTGCTAGTATATATATATATATATATATATATATATATATATATATATATAAGCTGGACGCGGCGTTGCCCAATTGTAAAATATGCTTAACTATGATATTCTAATTTATGCAGATTTCGTATTCATGATTATAGAGCAAATTCTCTATTGATTATTATATTGTACCCAATATATAGTAGGGATTTGAAAAGTAAAAAAAATATGACTAGTGTCATCAGCTAGAATCGAAACCAAAACATATAATGCTCCAGCTTTAATCATAATTGTTTGAGCTATCACTAGATCGATCATAAATAATTAAAAATAAACCGACTTTAACGTATAAATGTATATCTTTGCGCAAGTTTTTTTCACTTTTTACCTCTCAGTAGCTATTTTTACCAGTTAAAAGAATGGTTCACATAAAATGCAATCATTTGACTGGCACAACTCTGCAACCTTGAACAAAATGGACACACACACTCTCTCTCTCTCTCTCTCTCTCTCTCACACACACACACATAGTGAGTTTTATAAATTAGATGTAGAAGATTTGGATAAAATCTGAAAAACACCTAGAAATATAAAACAATGCAATCATATTAACTCAACGCGGATTCTTATTTCTTCTTTATTATCAAATTTCCAAAAAATGACAGATGTTTAAAAAAAAAAAAAAAAAAGAGCAAAGGAAGAGAAAAGAAAACAATGGACGTTTTGTTTCTCTTCAAACTAATGTTATTGTTTCAATTTCGTTTCTCCACAACAAAGAAATAGTAAAAATAAATTCTGTTTATGCCAGAACTCGTTTGTCACTTTCCATCAGTGCTCAAAACTGTCTTATTTTTCCTTTCTTTTTTCTTCTCTGTCCCATATTTTCTATACTTTCCTTTTTCTTCCTTTCTCCTTCCTTCTAACATTTATATCTTCATTTATGTACCCCCACCCCCATGAGGGCAGAGGTACATACAAAGTCAGTTTTTTATGTGGATAAAAGCCTGCTCCCCAAAATGGAAACTCTGGCTTGGGATAAAAAATAAAAAATTCTCAGTAAAATGATTTTCTGATGGAGTGCAGAAAAGACGATGTTTGCTATCAGAACAGATAATGCTCCTAACCAAAAGCATATCTATTTTGTAAATAATTTTTTTTGTGTGTGTGTGTGTGTGTGTGTGGATGTTCAATAATTTCTGATAATCATTGCTACGTGAATAAGAATTTGGTAAGATTGAAATCATCTGAAGTATAATAGCTGAAGAAAAAAGTCTTTTACAATTTTGACGACACTATAAATGAATAAAGCATATTTCCAAATTCTTACATTTTCCAAATTATATATACTAGCAGGGTAACCCGACGTTGCCCAGGATTGGATGATGATAAACGAATGTTTTACACTCCCATATTTTTATTGTCAAAATCGGTAAAATCGACCATTTTTCAATCAAATCAACTGATTCCCTGCTGTAGTTGGTGACCCATCGCAGTGCATTGAGAGGACATTTCATATGCCTTCCTACAGTGAGTTAGTTCACAATAAATTGTAGTTAACATAGCACTATAGAGAATCTACTGTTGAGTTTATAAAATTATTTTTATATATAATGGCTTGAATTAAAATGCAAAAGTCAAGTATCATGGTCCAATTGTGCTTTAAATGGAAACCTTCATTTCGAACGCGCCACTGTCATATTAAAGAACCTACTGTTGATTTTATATGTCAGGTCTTTTAGCTTGTTTTGTTATAAAACTTCTCAAATGCACTTGTCATGGTAGGTTGTATAAGGTGTTAACTTGGTCAAAATCGCTGGTTCCTTCTTTCATCGGATTATTTCAATTATCAATACTTAGCCAAGGCATTCAGATACAAAACATATCTAAGAACATTGCCAGGTACATAAAGTAGCTTTGTGTGAAATTTCATAAAAATCAGCCCAGCCGTTTCGGAGTTCATAAGGAACAAACTCGGACACACACACAAATTTCCTTGTATAATATACAATAATAATATATACATAATAATAATTATATACAATATATATATATATACAATGTATATATATGTTTGTATGTGTATATGTACTGCGTGCGTACTTATGTGTATATATTTAAGACTGACGTGGTACCTTCTCATTGGCTATACCTCCTCCTCCTCCTCCTCCTCCTCCTCTACCTTCCTTCCTTTTCCATTCCCTTTTTCCCGTGCATCCTCATACTTTCACCACACCGATGAAGACTGAAGGATGGGTCGAAATTTATGTACTTATAAAAAAAGTTTTTTTAATTTTTTTTTTCATAATATTATTTTGTATTCCTGCACGTCACCAATTGAAAACGAATAAAGAAAAGTTATAAGCTTTTATACTTTTCGTATTCTTTTTTATTCATATATATATATATATATATGATAATAAAAGGATAAAATCTGACGGTATGGATTAAAAATGGAGGAAAAACCAAATTACTGAACATTTACTGTTTCATGCAGAAAATAGGTAAAAATCCTACACGTTCCAGTTTTAGATATTTTCTTTACTCTTCAAAAAGCCCACAAAACATTGAGTAATTTAATTTTCTTTTTCCATTTTTTAATATAATGCATATATTATATTTAATCTATAATATAAATCTCACCTGTCTGTTTAAATGTATGTATGTCTGCCTAAAACTTTCGACAGGGGCAATGGATTTTCACAAGATCAGTATCATTTTGAAACTCGACGTCTCGGACAACAAATATTGAAAAATTAGCCAAAAACATTAATTCCTTCGCCCTCAACTGGGCAGTTTTCTACAAGGAGGGGTCGATTTTTTGCAAGCCATTTTTGCAAGTAATCATATCGATTGGATTGACTATGTCTAATTTTAACGTTCCGAACTTCTGTTTGTGTCATGGAGTCACAGTAAAACGTTAGATTTTCTTTCACGTTCTTTTTTGCCTTTATTTCACGGGTTCGAGCCTGCCTGCCTACTACCACTTTTTTTTTTTTTTTCTAAACACACACCTCTAACCACCCGGGCAACGCTGGGCACCCAGGCTAATATAATAGTAAAAACGAAATCTGCATTAATCAAAATATTATATTTAAACATATTTTACGACTGGGCAATTCCAGGCGACCTGCTCGTCTAGTATATAAAGGGCAAAATGGGCACGAAAGGCTTTTTGTGTCGGTTAGATTCTGCAGAAAGTTTTGCAATCTTCCCATATCATAATATCTCACATTCGCAAACGGACACTGTCTGTATCTCTTCTTTTTTTTTTTTATTGAGTAAAACAAAATTTCCACTGTGCTGTCGTCTCCAGTGTTTGTTTGTCTTTTTCTGTATAAATAAAATGAAACTATTGGAACACAACTGCCTTGTCTTCGAGCCAGGTAGTATCTGTTCTGTAATTGGTCCTTGGTCAATGTAGGGGAAACCCTTCATACTGAGACAATTACTATTTATTTGGATACTGCCAGAGTGCCCCATTTTTGAGGGAGCTGGTTTTCCCCGCACATTAAACTAATTTGCTTTTGTGGGAAGTTTAAAAGCAACGCCATTTCATTGACTACGTTATATTTGAATGTTTTAGACTTCCGGTCGCGTCATGGAGTAGCGGTAAGACGTTAGATTTTCTTTCAGTTTCTTTTCTGCTTTCGCATAATGGGTTCGAGCCTGCCTGCCTACTACTACTTCTTTTTGTGCTCAATACACAGCTCCAAACACCCGGGCAGCGCCGGGCACTTAGGCTAGTATTATATAAATCAAGTGTAAGAGAACAAAACTCTCAGAAAATTCACCAAAATCCGATTTTTAAATTTTTTAATTTTTATTTTATTTATTTATTTATTTTTATTTATTTATTTTTTTTCAGCATACAATTATTTTGATTTACCACGAAGAATATATTGATCCTGGTGGATTTTGCAAGAATTTTGTTACCTTAAATTTGATCTGATGTAGTTTATATAATATTAACGTATTTTTTTTATTATTATAACTCTGGTCTTATGCTTTCAAGCTATCGAAAAAACTTTGTATTATTAAAATCTGTATGCACCGAATTCAATGAGAAATGTGTCGTTTTGTGTCCAGTCCATAGCATCATATTACCTTCTATACATTTATTGAATGTTTTCTATGTGGGTCTGAAAGGTGTTCTCAGCATTGATCGGGTGGGAATGCATATAAACAAAATAGCATTAATCAATCAATCACTTATTGTCTCTATTGACACACTGTCAACAATTCTTCTCTCTCTCTCTCTCTATCTCTCTCTCTCTCTATATATATATATATATATATATATATATAAAATTAAACAAAATTTCCATGGGCAAAGTTTCTTTCCTAGAAATCCCCGCTGGTAGAACACAATACAACAAGGCAGCTTCCTAGCTGAATACAACATAGTCATTTTCATGTTTAATGTAAACAAATTTCATGTCCAATGTAAACAAATTATTTTAATCAAATTCTGCCCAATTACAACTATTATTACAGTATTGTCTCACCGTTCATTTAACTCTTATCCTCAAAAAAATTCTAGTAGAGTATAAATATACAATAAAATAATTTGCCAGTAGTAAATATTGGAAAAGTTCACATACTAGCATTTCAGGACTCCAACAATGGTTGACTATTTAGATTAAACAGAGCTGTTGTAATGTAGGTCAAAATAAATAAAATTAGTACACTATTTATAACAGTTCCAAGAATTTAAACACCACCAATATTACTTTATATGATAGTTTCTAAAATGATTTGAAATATTTTATTTTATACTTTAATTGATCCCAAAAAGTTTTTTATTTAGTGCACAATATATATATATATATCACAAATAGAAGTCCAGCAAGAAATTTTACTATTAAATATACAGTCAGTTAATATAGGATACAGAACGTCCAAGTATAATTTTTTTATACCGTTCATAGCATCAATTCTTAGAAGGTTAATAGTATATAATAATTAAATAAAGTAGAATAAAACAAAGTGCAGATTAAAATAACGAGATAATAGACTAATTTGTAGTGAAGATAAAGAAACCTGATTAAGGTGAAAATATGTAATCGATTATCATAATAAATTGAATCAAAGTATAAAGTACTAATCGATATGTATATCATTATAATCGAGATAATACCTTTAATATTTAATTCAATATGGTATCATTAATTATAGTCAGGACAATAATAAAATAGGGCATATTATAAATAAAAAAAATCAATCGATAACTATAAAGTATAACAAAATATAACCGTAGAATTAGAAAAATAATATATAAATTGGGTTTGTATTACTGTACACATAGATTCGAAAAAGTTGTCAAAATACAAATATATAACAAATAAATATTATCAAAGGCAAGATAAGTTACTTTTCTACTAAACTGGATACATTTTTTGTGTTTTTATTCAATGTAACATATTTATTAAGCTCGAAAATCATGCAGTGTTTACCGATGTATTGGAAATTTCAAAATGGCGCCCGACACTCTCTTTAACATGGTAAGTTTGGGAAAAGGTGTTATGAATAATAAACTAGACAAAATACTATTAAAAAAACACCGAATATATGTCAACTTTCGTCACGGTAACATATATTGAGCGAATTTCTAACAGTATTTTGTCTACTTTATTATTTATAACATTTTTTCCTGAATTTACCGTGTTAAAGAGAGAGTCGGGCGCCATTTTGAATTTTCCAATACATCGGTAAACACTGCATGTTTTTTCGAGCTGAATAAACATGTTACATTGAATAAAAACACGAAAAATGTATCCAGTTTAGTAGAAAAGTAACTTATCTTGCCTTTGATAACATTTATTTTTTATATATTTGTTTTTGGACAACTTTTTCGAATCTATGTGTACAGTAATACAAACTCTATAAATCTATAAGAAAAATAATGTGTGTGTGTGTGTGTAGAGATAATGTATGTTAAATTCACATAACAGCTTCTAAAATAAAGGCTCCGTTCAGTCTTGACAAACTATGGATATCTACTGTAAGGATGCTTGCATGTGAAACGTTTGCAACAAGAGTTGCGCAATCTTCAACCACACAACTCTCGAGTCGGCATTGTTTAATTCTAGTGGCAAGTAGAGGCTCGGGACGACTGAAAATAATGTTGATAAGCAAAGAGAACATACAGCGCCTTGTATTCCCAAATGGTCACCCATCTAGTACTGACAAGGCTCACCGTTAACTTTGATGATCTGACAACAACCAGTGTGTCAACATGATCGCGCCATATTAACAGCTTCTAGCCATTATTTATATCATATTGTTGAATATTTTTTTTCACTTTTTTTACATATATATCTATAAAAGTGAGAATGTGTGTGTAAGGACACTTCTCAATCTATATACTCAACGAAATTTTGATCTACAGACTTGAAATTTGGTACAGAGGGTATTCAGACATGGAAAGCTTTTTAATCGGTTTTCATCTGGAAAAAAGGGCTGCACATATTTCTTTACCTATTTTTGAGATGATGATTTTCACAAAGTTCTTATAATATAAATTGACAATATCTTTTCTGTTGAATAACATGACACGAAGACGCAGATACAAAAAGATGAAGTTGTTTGTTTATTCCATTTCGACCGGTCAATGGCTTTGAATCAAGGAATTCAAGTCTTTACATGATTATTTCTTCTTCTAACCTTCGCTTCCAAGGTTCGATGTCAGCTCTGTCTCTGACTCACTCTTCTCACTTGTCCCTTGACTGACTGACTGTCCGACTGCCTGACTGCCTCATCTAACTAAATTCAAAACTCCTGACGTCATTGCATGACCAACATATGCATATTAGGCACATGGCATGACATGCCTCCGTGTTTAAGCGTGCATTGTTACTCACATGTTTCAAACCGAATTCTATGACCTACTTTACAAATATGTTTAATATTTTCTATTGTTCTGATCTAGATTCCTTATTTTAATTTCATTTCATTAACAGAACAAAATTCATCATTACATTCCTTTCTCTATAAACAGATATTTAACTATTTTATGTGAACTAAACAATGGTAATTCTACATTCCATTTTCAATAACATTCTGTATTTCAATAACATTATGTATTCTGTATTTATTTTAACTTCTGATCGGAATTCTCAATTCCGAATCTAGCTTCGAAAGTTCGAATCCTCGACTATCCTATCTTTTATTTACTCACTTACAAGAACAGGCGGCTGTTCTTTAACACTGTTTGTCAATTGTTTTACAAATGCACGTGCGTGAATGGTCCACATGACAGATTATTTATGTTAAGACTAAGTAGATTTGAAAACACTTTTTAAAGATCGTGTCAAGCTGGCCTAATGGTTATTGCACTTGACTCACTGTCTTTGGGTTTCGGTTTCAATCTCAGCTTGAGTATTTTTTTTTTACTTACAAGAAATGAACTGTTTTGAAAAAACATAATACTCGCATGCACATGTCTCAGTTTCTTTTCCGTTTTCATTTTTTACTTCATTCTTTTTTTAAGGAATTTAACGTCACATTTAATACCTACGGTGTTTCTGTTTATTATAAATAAGAATTCTGCTTTAATGAAAATATAATATTTATTCATATTTTAGGCAATACTGGGCGGCCTGCTAGTTTAATCTATATATATAATGGGCAAAATGTTTGTGTTTGTATGTCAGCCAAAAGCTTCTGACAGACACGTTGGAACCTGACCAAACCAGTATCGTTTTGAAGTTCGACGTCTTGAAGACAAATATCGAAAAACTTGGCCAAAAACATTCATTTCTTCACCCTCAACTCGCCAGTTTTCTATAAGGAGAGGTCAGTTTTTCCGCCGACAATTTTTGCAAGTCATCTTTTTTTTTCAAATGACTTTGCTTAATTTCAACGTTCTCAACTTACGGCTGGCCCATGGACGCAACGGCAAAGACGTCAGGTCTTTTTTTTTTTCCTCCTTTGAGTTATGGGTTCGAGCCTGCCTGCCTACTACCACTTTTTTTTTGTTTTGATTATTTTTTTTTACTCGACACACCCAGGAAACGTCGGATTGTTTTTTTAAATTTTTTTATGTGATTTTTTTCCGTTCATTTCTTCTTCCCCCCCCCCCCCCAGCGCCATTCAATATCCTTACTACACGACCTCTACACACCTGGGCAATGCCGGGTACTCTCGCTAGTCTATAATATAAATCTCAGTCATCAGTTTATGCAAATGTATGTATGTACGTTTGTATGTCTGCCAAAATCTTCCAACAGACGCAATCGATTCTAAGGAGATCAGTATCTTTTTGAAGCTTGACGTCTCAGATGACAAATATCAAAAAATTTTCACCTTCAACTGACCAGTTTTCTACAAGGAGCGGTCAGTTTTTGCATCATCATCATTTTCGCCATTCATCATATCGGTTGGATTGACTATGCTTAATTTCAATATTTCAAACTTCCGATCAGGTGAGAGACATCGGCTAAGACGTTATGTTTCTTAACCTTTTTTTTCTTCTTAGTGTTACCGGTTCGAGCCTACCTGCCTATCTGTCTGCCTACTACCACTTTTTTTACACGCTCTCCCCCGGAGTTCCTTACTACACCATCTACACACACTCGAGTACCCCTACTACTGTTGTTTTGACCCCTCCCCCATGTCTTTACTACATCACTTAAACACTCAGGCAATGCTGGGCACCTGCGCTAGTCTATAAATACAAAAGTGAAAATGTTGTATGTATGTATGCATGTATGTATGTGCGCTTTTTGTGTATGTCTGTAAAAGGTTTTTTTCGCTGGACTTCTCGGTCGGCTCATTCCTTAAAACTTTTTATATCACGTCTAAATGATAATATCTAAGAGTTACGAACGAGGGTCGCCTACTTATTTAATTTGCCCAACTTTCACACGCTATTTTTTCCAGATTTTTAGAGCGTCCCGTGTATCTTTTGCTTTTCATTATAAAACAAGCGAAAACTCAAACATCACACGACTTAATTTGCTCGCACCTGTTAATTTCATTTTATAAACCTTAAATTAAGATGCTTTTTATTCCTTATCTCTCATGGCCAAGATGGTTAGGTATCAGGGTTTTTTTCGATTTCGTTTCCACCTCCACGTCAAAGGTTCAGGTTTCAAGCCTACTTTCCTAATAAAACTTTTTATTTACACCTCCAAACACCTGGCCAACGTTTTCTTTAAAAACATGGATGCTTTGATCACCCCCCAACACACACACCTACAAACACTCAGGCTAGTCTTCTATATATATAAAAGCGAAAATGTATGTACGTATGTATGTTTGTGTGTCTGCTAAAAACTTTCAACAGACTCAACAAAAATTCACAAACTCATATACGAAAAATATAAAAAAATTGTCCAAAAACGTTCATTTTTTTCACCCCGAAATCGACAATTTTCGACAGGGTGTCAACAAAAATGGTCTTCGCATGACAACGAGCGGTTCTACGCATGCGCCAGATGACGTCATGACCTGATTTACTTTAAATAGTTGAAAAACTGAAAAAATTTCATGTACGTCGCGTTAGGTCAGTTGATTAGCGTGTTAGTTCATTATCTAAATGTTTTGGGTTCGAATCGTGGTGTGAGATGTCTTCTTTTTTTTCGATTTTTTAAATTTAAATATTGAACCAGTGTTATTTAAGCCATTTAACACGTAACGTTCGTTTTTTTTTTTTTTTTTTTTTTTTTTACTTCGCTTATCCACCCCCGACCACACACCCAAAAACACCCGGGTACCCACTGATTTTTTAAATTTTAATATCGAAACAGGCTTATTTAAGCCATTTTTCACGTGTTCCTTTTTCTGTTTTCATCGTTCGTTTGCCTTACATTAGTTTTTTGTGTTTTTCTCGATGATTTGATTACCCCTCACGCTTAATTAAAACGTTGTTTTCTTTTTGTACTTCGCTTATAACAAACAAACCTACGTCATCATCGTCATCATCGTAATGCTCGACGACTTCCGGGCGCGTACCTGTCAATTTGGGTCTTAAATAAATTCAAACATCTTTCACTAACTCATTCTGGCTGGCTGATTTTATTTTCAAACTTCGCCTCAAGGCTTCGGGTTCGATCCTACCCCCCCCTCCCCCCGGTTTCTTTTTTATTTAACACTACAAACACCCGGGCAATGCCGGATACCCCCGCTAGTTAAATATAAAGCGAAAATGTTTGTGTGTGTGCGTATGTGTCTGTGTTTTTGTGTATGTCCAAGAAAGGCTTCTTTCCGAGAACCGATCGGTCGCCTCACAACTTCTTAAAACTTTTTATGTCACGTCTAAATGATAATATCTACGACTTGACAACGGTGGTCGCCTCTCTATTTAATTTGCCCGTCTTTGAAATGTTAAATATTCAACATTTTCGGATCGGCATGTGATGCTTTCGTTTTTTGGTATAAAAAAAGTGAAACTTGATTCAAATCACTGACCCACGGCCAGTGGTCTCTAGAAAGCGATGTAACGTTTGGTCAATGTCGGCTTCGTCATATCAGACGGTTGCTTTCATTTTGAGATGAGACACTCCCCCTAATAAACAGGGAGCTGGTTTTCCCCAAAGTTAGGTAAAAACAAACAAACGGGTTATTGACCTCATTAAAAACTGTCCCGCAGAAAATGTTAACTGAATAGCTATTACTTAAGATGTTAGATGAATGTTAAAATGTTAGCTGAATAGCTATTGCTTAAGATCACTGCATGTGCATTAAGCTTTTTCGTGTAAAAAAAAGAAGCTAACAGACTTGCGGTAAATAAAACACTGTCCCGCACTCAAAGTTCACATCATTAACTTGTAAAAAAACGGGCACCTGCCAGTTAGCACTTTTTTTTCACACTTTACTATTTTCCAACTGCACGTCAAGGCTTCGTTTTCTTTTTAAACAACCAACGATTTTTCTTTTCATTTACCCAAAAACTCACACACCTACAAACACCCGAGCAATGCCGGGTACCCCCCGCTAGTCTAATATATAAAAGGCAAAATGTGTGTGTGCATGTTTGTATATCCTACAAAAACTTTCGACCGAGGAGGCGGATCCTGAAGAAAATGGTATCGTTTTAAAGCTCCATCCTTCAGATGACAAATATCGAAAAATTAGCCTAAAATATTCATTCTTTCACCCTCAACTGAGCAATTTTGTACAAGGGGGGGTCGCTTTTTTTCGCCGACATTTTAACAAGTCATCATCTTCTTTTTGATTGACTACACTTAATTTCAGCGTTCCGAACTTCTGGTCGGGTGATGCAGACATCGGCTAAGACGTCACATTTTTTTTTAACCTTTTTTCTTCTCCTTTGCATTGTGGGTTCGAGCCTACCTGCCTACTACCACTTTTTTTTTTTTTTGACACCTTTGCCTACTGTTGTGTTGATTCCCTGCTTCCCGCTTCTATCACTTTTTTACCCCCCCCCAGGGTTCTTACTACACCACCTACACACTCCCGAGCAACGCCAGGCACCTTTTGCTAGTATAAAATAAATCCATCCCAAATGGTCATCTGTGAGTAAAGAATAAGCATTGTTACTTTATTTCCACAGAATCATAAAATATATTAAAATACATTTTTATTTTACAAAAGTCAATAATATAAAACATTTAATTTTAATAGAAAATATAATTTTTTATTCAATAGAAACAAAGCGATTTAGAATTTTAACAATGTCTTGTGAACACAGTGAGTCACTATAGTCTGTGTGAGACAAATTTAAAGTGGAAGTTAAATTTCTTGGTTTTGTTGAATGGAAACCAAACTAACATGCCCCCCCCCCTTCATGCCTCGTGGTAAAATACGCTTACATATGATATTTAGTTTATGCAGATGTCGTATTTATTATTACTTTTAAAAAAAAAACTTAATTTTATATCTATATCATTAATTGCTAGATAAAAGATAATGTTTTTAAATTGCAACAGAATGTACATTACATAAAATAAATCCAAGGTAATATTTTGATTCAATTTAAATTAAATTTGTATACCTTACTTTGTAAAATTTATAAAAGTGCACTTTGAAGATAAATAAATTTCAAATTGAATCTTGTACCTTTATTTTTAAAGCCTATAGTAAAAACATTTTGTTTAACAATTTTCATGCCTTGGATGAAATGCTTTTCTAACTTGTATCTTATCTTTTTAAGATTATATTTTAAAACTCTTCTTCTCTCTATTTCAGTTTGTTTTTCTCCTCATACCACAACTCATTTTTGCAACCCCCTCTTTGTATTGTTACAGGTCTGAATATTCTCTCTGTTTCAGTTTTTATTTCTCCTCACACCACAACTCATTTTTGCAACTCCCTCTTTGTAATACAGGTCTGAATAATGAGACAATCTGAATTTTTTTTAACAAAAACTTTAAAATAACATTTTAGATTAAATATTTTTAAACTTGTTTCAGAATAAAAAATATCTATAAAAATTAATAAGGAACATATTTCATATAGGTTTCATTAACAAATATTCAGTACATAACAAGAAAAATAGAGATGAAATTTCAAAAGGACTGTATAACTGGTTCAGGTCAATAGTAGTCCTCGCCAGTGAAAGTCTTTGTTATTCTATTATTATTATTTAAAACATTTTGTGTCCTGCTCTTTCGTGCGAGGACTAATTGGCAAAGCCGAATGTTTTTCTCCTCTTATTTCTTTTCTAACTATTACAATCATTATATCTTCTATTTTATTATTTATATTAGTATTATTTATTGCATTAACTAATATTTTAACTTATATATTACTAGTTTAACAATTTCATCATTTTTCATATTATTTATATTTGTCCTTATTACATTATTTTTATTATTTATCGGCTCAGGATTATTATTTCTTGCTTTTACTATTTAACTTTTATATTACTACTAGCGGAGGGGTGGGGAAGGGGGTACCCAGCGTTGCCCGGGTGTTTAGAGGTGTGTGTGTTTAAAAAAAAAACGTTGGCCGGGTATTTGGAGATGTAAAAGAAAAAAAAAAGTTTTAGCAGGAAGGTAAGATTGAACCCCCGAAGCCTTGATGCAAAGGTGGAAACGAACGGGGGAAAAAAGCCAGGCACTTAACCATCTCGGCCACGAGGGGAAAGAGATTGGTAGGCATGTTAACTTAAGGTTTATAAAATTAAGTATACAGTTGCAAGGAAGTAGTGTGATGTTTGACCTAGCTGCAAGACAGTTACTATTTCCCCCGCCCTATCATTCGCTTTTCGAAGACGCGACGAGCTGGTAAAAGTCAGGCAAATTAAATACACACGCGACCCGCATTCCTAAGTCGTGGATATTACGATTTAGACGTGATATAAAAAGTTTTAAGAATGAGGGAGCCAAGCGAGCAGGCCCCGGAAAAAAGCCTTTTGCAGACATACACAAAAAGCGAACATACATACATATACACACATTTTCGCTTTTATATATATAGAAGATAATAATATTATTTTTATATTGTTACTAGCAGTTCAGCCCGGCTTTGCTCAGGCCCTATGTACTGTTCATAACTTTGTGCATGTATATATATATTAAAATGTTTGACTCATGTCCAGGTAACCTACATCTAAAAAATCAAGTGTTTAGACCCAAAATTGGCGGAAGAGGTTAGTAGAGTCTGCAAAGATCAACTCTTTCAAATTTGACCTCTTGGCAGACAAATTTCCACACAAAAACTGATTAAAACCTTCCTGCATGACTTAATACGCTTTATGTAAAATTTCAAATGTTTACACCCAAAATTGGCTGAATAGTTTGCTAGAGACTGCAAAGGTCAAATCTTTTGAACTTTGACCTCTTTGAAGCCAAATTTTTTATCAAAAACAGATTAAAAAGCTTGCCCTATGTCTGAATGCACTTTATATAAAATTTCAAATGTTTAGACCAAAAATTGGCTGAGTAATTTGGTATAGGCCGCAGAGGGCAATTTTTTAAACCTTGATCCCAATTTTGGCTGCTTAACATTTATTCTTTTGGGCTCAAATCAAATTAAAAAGTTTGATCCCTGTCCAAGTAACCTACATCTAAAATTTCAAGTGTTTAGTCTCAAAATTGGCGGAGGAGTTTGGTAGAGGTCAAATCGTTGAACTTTGACTCCTTGACAGCCAAATTTCTGGCCGAAAACTGATTAAAAAGATTTTCTCAATCTCAATACCCTATATGTCAAATCTCGAGTCTGTAGACCGAAAATTGACGGAGTAGTTTAGTAGAGAAATGTACACACACAGACACACACACACACACACACACACAGACAATTTTTCTTTTTGATATATAGATTATTATTATTATTATTATTATTATTATCATTATTGGAGGGCAGGATTATTATTCCTTATTTTTTTCCAAAAGTCATATGTAATTTTTTTTATATTCATTTTGGTTTAAATTATCATCACTTACGTACTTTATATTTTCACTGTATGCAGATCTTTTAAACGCATCATTATAATATTGCTTATTTTTATTTATTTTATTATATTTTATTATATTATATTTTATTATTATTTATTGTAATATTGCTTATTTTATTATTTACTAGAATTTCAGCCCGGCGTTGCCCAGGTGTTTGGAGGTCTATGTAAGCAAAAAAAAAAAAAAGCGGGCAATTTTTTAAATTTTGGCCCCTATTATGACCCCTTAAAATTTATTGTTTGGGGCTCAAATTAACATAAAGTTAGGTTCATGTCCAAGGAACCTATATCTAAAATTTCAAGTGTTTAGACCCAAAATTGTCGGAGGAGTGTGGTAGAGTTCTCAAAGGTCAAATCGTTGAACTTTGACCTCTTAACAGCCAAAGTTCTGGCCGAAAACGGATTACAAAGATTTTCCCAAATCTCAGTACCCTGTACATCAAATTTCGAGTCTGTAAACTTAAAATTGACAGTTATTGCGTATGGAACTGTAGACACACAGACACGTTTACTTTTATAGATATAGATTTTGTTTTTGATCGGCATACGATGATTGGATAATTTATTTATATTATTATTCTGATTTAGCTTATGGTGAACGATAGCTTTGTGAAATCATCCAGTGTGCACAAAGTGAGCAAGGTAACATCTCCAGAGTTTTAGTAGATATGTATGTGTCTGTGCATGTAAACAGATGCACCCATTTAAAGTCAGCCGAAGTATGTATCCATTCCATTGATAAAACCCCGCACACAATCGTACATGTCTGTATTTAAAATAAAAATTCGACATAATAAGGTTAAACGAAGATAAAAATTCAAGTGGAATAACACGGAAAGAATTTTATAAAATATCGATTTTCTTTTTTCTTCTTTTTTTTTCATTAAAGTAAAAGAAAATGAAAAATAAGCCCCCCCCCCTCGTGAACCCCCCCCCCAAAAAAAACTGGTCTTCCATCTTCCTTCATCCATTCCGCTTCCTCTTTTATTTAATTCTCTCTTCTATCCGTTACCTTCACCATCACCATCCTAAAACTAAAAATGCAACTTTTTTCATGTTTATTTTTTAGATGCTCCTAAAATCTGAGTGAGTCTGTTGGTCTGTCCCACTTCAGTTTAAAATATCATCTTCATCTTTAAACGCATACATCGAATGAACGCATTTTAGATGTGTCTGAGCAACTCTATAAATGACTCTGCCCGTCAGTTGTTCCATCATATTTGGTCTGTCACACCTAAACTTGAAATCACATTTTCAGCGCTAAAACTGCCGTATTTTAATTGTGTCCAACCATATTTATAAAAGGGTTTGTTCAGTTAGTTGGTATGTCACGATTATATTTGAATTATTAGGTTGGTGCAAAAATAATGTCATTTTTATATATTGTTGGAAAAAAATCACTAAAAAACGACATTATTTTTGCACCAACCTAATAGCAGTTTTGTCTTGGTCTGGCATACTGAAATTTGAAATGACATTTTATCTTGGTCTGTCACGCTTAATAGAATTTTATCTTGATTTGTCAAGCTTAAGTTTGGAATAATAATTTCGTTGTTAAATGCACAGAATGAATGGCCGCATCTTAAGAATATTTATCTTTTCTTTTTTATTTTTTACCTCATTTCTTCCCGTCCCTGTGCGTGTACATATCCCCCCCCCCTAGCTTTATAAGTGGCTGCAAGCTACAAGTCCATTTTAAAAGTTGTATCTGTATTTGAAACCTTCAACGTTTATCCATTTTGACTGGAATGAATTTAGCCGCGAGCCGTCTTCAAAAGCGTCGCCTTTTGGTTACTAAATTCCTGCAGATTTTCAGGATAAAGCCGTCAAAAAACTGCGTACAATGGCGTACAATCTTCTTTATGCAATTCCTCTCGGTGATCGACAAAGCCGGAACTGAAACCTTTTTGAACAAAAAGCTTTAAACCATAAAGTGATAACAAAGATATCAATTGAAAACGTTACTCACATCCATCCCTCCTCTCAATTCAGAGTTTGTCTGTCTTTTTGGTTTTGTTTGTTTTCGCTTTATAAACTGATTTTTATTTGCCTCTTATTCTTATGATTTTATAATAAACTACCGTTTTTTTTAATATTCAATTTTAGTTTTATTTGCTTTTTTTTTTAAATGCAAAGGAAATTCATGAAAGATTGTTTTTTTTTTTGTTGTTGTTGTTTCCTTTATTTTTATTTTTGCTTTTCTTTTCTTTTCGTGTCATTTTTTTTTAACTATCTCTTTTTTCCTT
This sequence comes from Euprymna scolopes, assembly GCF_053919585.1. Classification (NCBI taxonomy): domain Eukaryota; kingdom Metazoa; phylum Mollusca; class Cephalopoda; order Sepiida; family Sepiolidae; genus Euprymna; species Euprymna scolopes. The sequence goes on from NC_136486.1 coordinate 162,942,022, forward strand.
TTCATCCATTTTTTTCTTTCTCTTGATTGTGTCTCTCTTTTTTTTTTTTTACTTTTTTCTTGTAAATTCTCTTTTCTCTTCATTCTTTTATCGCTTTCATTTTACATCCAATTTCTTATCTCCTTTGGTTCCTTTTTATCCTTTTCTTTTTACGACCTACTTCAACGTAGTAAAAACACCTCCAACGGCTTTCGGTACAAACACCCCCAACCTCCCCATGTTAAGAACGGCTTTCGAGGTTGAGGGGGTGTTTATTCCGAAAGCCGTTTTTTAAGATGCGGTAGCTGTGGTGTTTATAATACGCTGAGGCACGTCGTAAAAATTTACCTTTTTCTTTTCTATTCTGATTAGTCCACCTTCCTTTTCCCTTTCTACCTCTTTAATTCTGTTTATTTCCCTTCGTCTCTTTTTTCTCTTACTCTTAACTCTTATCTTTTCTTTCTGGCGGCTTTCTTCTCCTTTTATCCTTTTCTCAGTTTCTATTTTACTATTTCTCGCCCCCCTCCTTTCTTTCTAACTAATCTCCTCTTCGTTCTCTCTTCCTTAACTCTGCTCACCTTACCCCCCCTCTCTCTCTCTCTCTCTCTCTCTCTCTCTCTCTCTTGTTATAATCTTCCCGCTTTTTATCTAAGCTTTATCCTATACCCCCTCCCTAATTTCTGAATACAATTCGTTAACTCCCCATCACCTTTTCTATCTTGTCATTATTTATCTCCGTCGTTCTCTCTCTTCCGATCTATCCTCACTTTTCGCTCTTTCCTCATCCTGCTTCCTTTTTTATTTTATACTAAACTCCCCCCACCCTCTACAATATAATCTGAAAGGAGGAGGAGGGGATGACGCTCTGCGGCAGATGTAAACACTTTCTCCATTTCTTTTATCCAAGAAAAACTTAAGTATTTAGATCAGAGAAAAAAAAAGATTGTGTCATAAAATAATAAAATAGGACAAAATATTTTAAAAATCTTCAGAAAATGTTATTTTTCATGCAACTATTTACTTATAAGAATACTTTAGAAAACCTACAAGAAATAAAGAATGAAAATAAGAGAATTTAGATTTGAAAGATGTAAATAAAAGATGATTAATAAGATAAAGAAGGAGAAAATAATCTATATATCTATAAAAGTGAGAATATGTGTGTTAGGACACTTCTCAACCTATATACTCAACGAATTCGTAATCTACAGACTGGGCATTTGGTATATAGCTTATTCAGAAATGTGGAAAACTTTTTAATCAGTTTTCATCCGGAAAAAGGCCTAAGGGGTCAAAATCGAAGAATTGTTACGTGGTATCTAATCGGATTTTTATCTGTTTTGTCAACTATTTCACGAATGCACACGCATGAACTGTTTACATGACAGATTCCGTATGTTAAAAATAAGTAGGTTTGAAAACATTTTTAAAGAACATGTCAAGCTGATCTAATGGTTATCGTACTTCATTCACTGTCTTTAGATTTCGGTTTCGATCTCAGCTAGAGTATTTTTTTTTTTTTTTACTTAAAAAGAAAAAACATAAAACTCGCATGCACATGTCTCAGTTTCTGTATGAATTAAAATATAATATCTATGCTTATTTTACGACCGGGCAACGCTGGGCGACCTGCAAGTAAAAGAATAAAATTTTTTAGAAAAAATGTGTACATAGTCAAAAACTCTAACTTATATTCACTCTTTTATTGTTTACAAAAAATGTTGGCTGTTTGTTGATGGCGACTTGTGTAATGTGATTTGCTGGTGGCATAGATTTTTTAAGTTCGAAAAAAAGAATAAGATGAAAGATTTATCTTTAAATATGACAATACATTCCAAAAGGAATGATGCCGTTTTTTTACTTTTTTTTTTTTTTTCAGAATATTTTTTTATATAGTCTTTTTTTTTTTCCAGATTTTTTTTAATCCTTCAAAAATCTCAAATTTATTCTTTTAACTTAAAATTTCGTATTTATTCTAAAGTTTATACATTTGTTAAGGTCAAGCTTTTAAAAAATGTTATTAAAACAAACAAAAATGGTTTTGCTGTGGTATCCTACACTCTAACCAATTAAAACATATGCTTCCTATGCATATTTTCATGAACAGACATTTTGTTATACTCATCGTAACATTCTATGTACGGCACAGTCACGTTGACACACCGGTTCTTACCAGATCACCGAAGTTAAGCAACGTTGAGCCTGGCCAGTATCAGATGGGTAACTATTTGGGAAGGCTAGGCGCTATATGTACCTTCTGAGAAGGTTGGGCGTGAGGCCAGTACCCTCACCCCGGAAAAAAGAACTCCTTGCTACAAAAGCATCTACAAAGTTGTGGATGACCTATTCCCCTCCAGGGGCTCAAGGCTTTGGATGGGATGGGATGGGATTCTGCTCCATGTTGACAGTCTGTGAGGATGTGTGAGATCGTCGCATGGACAATGAGCATCTTGTACATATCCCCACTTGTTTATTTGTACTGATGCCAACTTGTTTATTTGTACTGATGCCAACAAGAGGCTTCTGTTCCATATAAGGAAGAGTTGAAAATGATTTCACAAAACGATTTTTGTAGTAAATAAACACTTAACACTATATAAAATATTAATATCACAGAATGATAATCATATATTCTTATTTGATTACAAGCGATTCATTTTACACTTAATTTTATATATATTAACGAGGGTCATTTCAAAAGTAAAGCCTCCTATTTTTTAACGACCTTTTGTGCTCCAGAATTTATTTTTCTATATAGTCACCACCACTTTTGCTGAAGCTGCTCGGGGATAAGGGTTATTGCATGTACAGTACGTTAGCGTTGAGATTTTATATAGTGTCTAACTTAAGGGGGCGGTTCATCAGGAATTTGTTTATGTTGGACTTGAAGACATCCAGGTTGTAGTCAGGTGGGAAACAGGCAGACGGAACAGAGTTCCACAGGCGTGCACTTCTAAGAAAGAAGCTTTGTTCATCACACTTATAAGATTAAAACGTTATCCACGTTGTTTTGAATTCAATTATATTTGGGAGGGGGCTGTAAACACTGCAATAAGTCATTTTTATTTTTTAATTTATGTTTTTGCAAACTTTACATATCTTTATTTGTTTTTCTTTCCGAATATATTTTTCATTCTATATAATTAATTTTTTGGCAGTTCTTTTTTAGGAATACCCATTCGCCTCTGAAGAGTTGTTTAGTGATCTTTTGCAATTCAACGAAACACGTGTAAGGGATAATACAATGAAAATTCAGGTATCTGCATAAAAACAACAAAACAGTGTGAATTAATTCCATCTTTTTACATTTGGAATGTTAACTAATAGTATGTGGGTGGGTGTCTCGCGTTGCTTGGTCGTACAATACGCTTAAAAATGATATTTTAATTTATGCAGATTGCATAGGTATGATTATAGAATCATTGCTCTAGTGATTATTATATATTATAAGAAGTAATTTGCCCGGTGGACTAATTTGTAAAAAAAAAAAAAAATAATAATGATAATATTGTTTATCAAATTCCGTGTGTTTGTTGACAATATCATCTCAGCTGATATTTGTGTTTGACGATGGATGCCCCAGAAAAGTCACTTCTGATTAATGGGTAGTTTTAAACTATGCAAACAATGAAATGACTTGCGGCAATTTTAAATAGTATGTCTTCTTTTATCGTAAATTGAACTCATTAATAAGAAAAAATCAAAATAAAATGCTGAGGTACACCCAGGCTTGAACTGGGGACCATTCGATCTGTAGTCAAATACTCTACCATTGAACTATATATCGAGATAACAATAGTTTTTTTGTTTGTTTTTTTTTTAAGAAAAAATGATTTGCTGAGAATTATATCTTGCAATAAACTAAAACATGATATTTTAATTTATGCAGATTGCATATGGATTATTATAGAATCAATCCTCTATTGAATATTATATATTATGAGGAATAATTTGTCCACTGGACTAATTTGCAAAGAAAATTAAAAAATAATAATAATTTCGTCCAACAAATTCCGTCTGTGTTTGTTTACAATATCACATCTGATGATATGAGGGATTGACGGTCTTAAAAATAGTCTTTCTTTTCTTATAGATAAAAAATAATTTTTTCAGAGGAATATTTTAAGTTACACCGGTGTAACTTAAAATATTCCCCTGTGAATTTTTTAAGTTACACTGGTGTAACTTAAAATATTCCTCTGTGAATTTTTTTTTAATCTATAAGAAAAGAAAGACTATTTTTAAGATTGGATTTTTTTCGATTTTCGATACATAATCCATAAATTTCTGTACAAAACATCTAAGAACTATATAAATTATCTTTGTGTGAAATTTGCAAAAGATAAGCTCAGCCATTTTAGAACCTGTGAAGAAGGAACTCACACACACACACACACACACACACACACACACACACACACACAAAGTGACTTTTATATAATAGTAGAGATAGAGATATAATGAGAGAAAGGCATAAGCAACTTTATATTCGTGCTACTAAAGCATTACAGGAAACCTTTAGAGTTTAAACTTTATAAATACGATATTACATTTTCAGATTATATCCTGAATAAATATATATAAGAATAGAAAACCTCCAAATACAATTTTAAAAAGCAAAACAAAAACCATAAGCATATACATGAATAAAGTATACATGTTGTTGAGAAGAATTGCTTATTATTATCGAGGCAAGTAATTCTTGTAAAGAAAAGAAGTTTTCGACTTGGAAACTCATTAAAAGATTTCTGATTTTGAATGCCATTTTGTTGAAGATGATAAAAACATGCCATCTGTAATGATAGACATTTGAAAACAATTGTTATACAACAAGTGAATTCTTCCAATAATATTTTGCAATAACTTTCTTCCGTTATGAAATCTGCACATTCTATGACCTATTTGGTCAAAATACATATATAGTATACAGGGTGGAATGATAAAATTGTTACCCTAAAGAAAACAACTACAGTTTTATTTAAAAACTTTTATTGAAAAAAATCAATTCAGGTAACTTGATGATGTCGTAGAGCTGACATCTGTTCAATGTAGCCGCTTTCAGCCTGAATCACTGCCTCGATACGGGTCTGGGACTGGGAGCATGCCTTTTCCACAAGTACCTGCGAATACTCGGCAGATGGCGACGATCAGACTCGCTTTGGTGTTGTGTGAGATTATGTTGGTAATGTTCTCAACGTATGATCAAACAAAATAGTCAAGTAGGTTCAGGTCAGAGGAGGAGGGTCCAGTAAGAGAAGGGTACAAAGTCATAGCACTTCTTCTGAAGCCAAGCCTAGGTCTCTTTGGACTTGTGGGCTGGCGCTGAGTCCTGCTGTCACATTAGGGTCTGCCAATGGCCACCTGATTACACCAGGGAACCCCTACACTCTTCAGCACATCCAACTACACTTTCGGGACAAGATCAAAGTGTAGTATCTGTTCTTCAGATGCTGCACTTCTATTTCTTGTTCTCTTTCGGTGGAGGAGAAATCCTTCACGACTGAGACAATTTTTATTTTTGTACCTTTTCTCCACGTTAAAAAACGACCCTGGTGTCTAACTCTGTCCCGTGGGGAGGCATAGTAAATAGGTACACTTTTATGTTGACTTTCAAGCCGACTTTGAAAAAGTGAGATTACATGATGTGTCCCTCACTTGAAACCACACCAACTGTGGCTGGAAACTTTGTTTTCATTACTCCGGGCACGTCCCTGTTATCCAGATTTGCATTTTGAGGGTGCTGGCAATGGTCCTGTTGTCATAACTTGGATTGGTAGAGAGCATGTTGTACAGCGGTGCATCTCCGATCTCACTTGTTAAACACTGTGTCACTTTCAGAAATGATAGAAAGCTCCTATCGCTCTTGGGATTTGTACACAGCTGGCCACCAAAATTGAAAACCGGTTTTCATCAAACAGAAATGGAATCATGTCGTCTTTTCTAGAGCGACAATTTTATCATTCCACCCTTATTCAATAAATAGATTGATGAAAAAGAAAAGTAAATGTTAAAACATTCTCAACTATGCCTATGTTAAAACAACCGTAATCGAATCAATAGACTTTTAATGTTTAACAGACATTGTCATCAAGTGTCTAAGGTCGATTTGTACATCGATTTGTCAGGACAACATGGCATAAGGATACTTTTCCCTACAAGTATAAATGGCATTGGTGCACTTTCTCCAAGTTGTGTTGCTTTTTGATGACACCACAAAATTGGATATTCCACCAAACTAGGTGAATTCTTGTCCTGAAATCAAGTGAGACCAAAAGAAAGATATGTAATAAGTCAATAAGTGAGAAGAGCTTTTAACTTCTTTTCTAATTCGACATTTGAAAACTGTAACGTAATAACTGAATATCTATGTATCTCATATAGATATCAAATATTAGCCCCAGGAAGGGGGCCTTATTTCATTTTTTAGAACTTTTGTTGAAGTAAAACGAAACCAAAAAAGTAATTTAATAACTAATGACCATCAACATCTTGTGAGCGACGAGCAATATCTGATGAGCTCCCAAAATTTAAACCTAAAAATTGTATCTCAACATCAAAATTGTATCTCAGCATCCAAATTGTATCTCAACCTCGAAATTGTATCTCAACATCAAAATTGTATCTCAACATCAAAATTGTTAAATATTTTTGACAAAACTGTCTTGCAAATGAAAGAGAATCACAAAATAAACCTGCTATGGAAATGGCACAAAAAAAGTCACCAAAACTACACCAAGACTTTTCATTGCAAAAAAAAAAAAAAAAAAAAAATAGGCCAACCAACAATGTGCCAAATATTTTGTGGCTAAATTCACCCAGGACTATATAGATAAGAAAAGCTCTATAGACTGGCTAAAATGAAGATTGTGATCAGGAGAGGATTATAATGGTTACCCAAGATCAAGGCTTGTTGACCAATGCTTTTAAAAAGATAAGTGGTCTAAAGCAATGACAAGTGCAAGTTCTGCAACACAGAAGTAGAGGGTGTGAGCCACCTGACATCTAGCTGTAAGATTCTGCTAGAAGGATGGCTACTGTACAATGCGACACAATGGTGTGTGTAAATGTCTCCACTGCACCATCTGTAAAAAGTTAAGCATAGAATGTAGAAGCAAATCTTGGGAACATATATGTGAAAAACAGTTGAAAATAAGTCCTACACCATCCACTATAACTATGCAATTTCTATGGCTATGTACCTAGAAAACGGAGTTATTAAATCTGCCATAGTGATATGGAACAAGGAGAAAGAAGCAACCTTAGTAGAAGTTAGTGTCCACCATGATGCTGCATTAAACATAAATGAGAAAGAAAAAGATAACGAAATATTAAGCTCGTATGCACAACATGAAAAGAAACTGGAATCTTGGGAAGATCTCCATCATTATAGAAGCAACCGGACTCATGAAAAACAATTTTAAAAACTATTTAGCAAGCATACCCGGTTAATCAAGTACAAGAGATATACAAACAATTACACTTAAAGGGATGGTTAGAATCTTAAAAATATTCTTTCTGTTGGAATGGATGAGATAGTGCGTTTGGCATCTGGTAGGATGCTCCATCCCCCGCTAAGAACAAAATGATAGGAATGCCGAAAAAAATGTACTGCTATTGAAACAAATGTTATTTATTTAACGCAATTAGGAACATCGAAGATTTTAAAAAAGAAGTGTGATCTGCACAGGATTCATACCTGTGCTGTATAAATTAAATTTTTGATTCCATATCTATGTATTAATAATTATTTTTATACCTACAGACTCTAGTGCTTCATGCTTATGCAATAATCAGTGTAGGAAGTGATAATTACTGCTGGTCAGGAGATTCAAACCTAATCTCAAAATCACTCATGACTCTGTAAGCTAACATTTCATCTCAAAGTCACCAGCAACTAACCCAAGAATTGATGGAAATTAAGTGCCTATAAATGCTGAGTATGTGGGCATACATAGTAAACTGCAAGAGTATTCAATACCCGGAAGTCAGAATGTTGTATTTGTCAAATTTGTCGCTAAAACCACACACACTATATATAACAGAAAAATATATAACAATAGAAAAATGCGAGCATGCAAAGGACGTTGTTAAAACTGGAAAAGAAAAGGATAAGATATACTAGTAGAAAATATAATAAAGTTATAACTTCAAATATTGCAGCATTAAGAATTGATTATCTATTTAATTATAAAACTCAAATGACCTTGTAATGGGTGTTGTAACCCAACATCCGGTTTACGACTTCCGGTTGCGCATGCATGCATACATAAACATAAACCCATAACAGCAAAAACAAATAAATACAAATCGCTACTTTTGCAGAATTTGACCTGCGCACTAAAATATAAATGTTATTATTTAGAAATTATTATTTAACATAGCAAGGGTGGGGATGTTTTGCAACTATTCTGCATTAAAACTATACTGTCGCAATTTTCTTACAAATAAATCAATTTTGACCCGTTGACAACCATAAGAACAATTTACAACGGCGATTTCCCCACCACCTTCCTTTTTTTTTTTAATTTATTCTCCATTTTTTCATACACCTTTCTTAAAAACATTCATACATTTTCTTCTACACTACCAACATAAATAAATAACCCCAAAAATATGTTTTTTTAATATGCGTTACAAATAAGTAGTCAATGTGACAATAAAAGTATTGTTTTACTGTGTACATTTTCAGTGTCCCAATTTTTTTCATGCTAAAATTATCCAAATAAACAATTGTTAATACTTTCTGCTTTTTTTTTATATTGTTCATTTTTAACGCAATTTTCTTACAATTAAATCTACTTTACCTGTTGACAACCATAAGAGCATTTTACAACGGCGATTTACCCACCACCTTCCTTTTTTTTAATTTATTCTCCATTTTTTAATAACCTTTCTTAGGCATTCATACATTTTTTTCAAGTGTCATGCTCATACATTAATTCCATAGCTAATATAACATACTGACCCAACGGGTCACGGGTAGTCTAGTATAATATCTTGTTCTTTTCTTTTCCAGTTTTAACAACTAGTCCTTTACTTTTCATGCTCGTATTTTTCTATTGTAATTCATGATTTTTCCAGGCTTCCAGTAAATTCACTTGTTCTTTGTTTAATTTCAGTCTTAGTTTTTGCCCCCATAAACATAACATACACATGTAATAATAATGTACAGCACTCGTCTGATTTCAATAACCCCCCCCCCAATTATCTCCCTTTCATTTTCTCTGTTTCACTTGTTACTTCTCTTTTCGTGAGAGCGATGAAATGGTAGCAACAGTAGTCGCTGAAGCGACGTGGTTGCTATGGAAACCAGTCTTAAAACACGTTGCTCATCTCCTTACGCTTTTTTTTATGATTTTGAACACCAGCAAATTCATCATAACTTTTGTTTTACTGAACGAAAATTGAAACAAAAATTTTCTTATGAAGACACATTTGATTAAATACAACACAGTTTTCTTCTTTATTTTTGTGTTGATTTTCTCGATCTGCCAAGCATTTTTTTTTTGTTTGTTTTCAATTAGTAAGTTGTGTATTAGGCTGTCGAGTGATCTTTTGTTTTTGTCAACCATTTTTCTCTAGCGCTTTCGATCATTGATCTTCGGCAGGAGCAATTTGGTTGTTGTTAGAGGCTTTTTTCTGGTTCTTTTTATATGTAATTTATTTATTTTGCTTTTATTTATTTTGATTTAAATCGTCTATTAGAGAGGGACCGATAAAGAAGGGTGCGGTGAAGTCTATTATTTATTTTTTATTTGTTTAACTGGCAATCACCTTGTTCTTGGTGTTAGAAGTAATATATATATATATATATATATATATATATATATATATATATATAGTATGATTTATGCTTTTCTTAACTGTGCTCTACACATAATAATCAGCTGAAAAGCTGGATGTTGAGACTGGTCAAGTCGTGAAAGTTCAATTAATTATGTATAATGAATTATTATCAATTAGTATTGTGTTTCAGAATTAAAAAAAAAAAAAATGAGTTGATTTGTCAAATAAATCCAAACCTGTTTCTGCATGCATTTTATTATATATCTATAAAAGTGAGAATATATGTGACTGTGTGTGAGGACACTTCTGAACCTATATTCTCAACAAAGTTTTGATCTACAGACTTCAAATTTGGTATATAGGGGATTCAGACACGTGGGAAACTTTTTAATTGGTTTTCATCTGGAAAAAAGGGCTGCTAAGGAGTCAAAATTGAAAAATTGGTATGTGGGGTTGTCGGATCTTCATCGATTTATCAAGTGTTTCATGAATGCACATGTGTAGCTAGAAAACATGACAGCTTCTTTATGTTAAGAATATATGAGTTTAGAAAACACCATAGAGGAAGATTCGGAAAGCCTCAGCAGCTACACCTGATGTGACTTTTGATTGCAGCTGCTATGGCCAAACCTGCTTGTCCCGCATTGGGCTCGTCAGCCACAAGCGTGTCTGCAGTCAACACGGAAAACCCACTTCATAGAATCTTCGTTTGCAAGAGATATATAGATCGTGTCAAGTTGGTCTAATGGTTATTGTACTTGACTTATAGTCTTTAGGTTTGGGTTTCGATCTCAGCTTGAGTTTGTTTTTTACTTACAAGAAATGAACTGTTTAGAAAAAAAAACGTTTTTTCTTTTTCTTTTTTTTTTTTTTTTACTTCATTTTTTTTAAGGAATTTAACTTTACATTTAATACCTACGCTATTTCTCTTTATACTAAAGAAGAATTCTGCATTAATTAAAATATATATTTTTAAATTTTGTTACATAGAAACCACCACTTATCAAGGCCCGGAGGCAACTCGAGGATAAGGGTTAATGGATATGCATTATGTGATTATAGCGTAGTAAACATAAGTAGTGGGAATTTTGTAAATTGGATTACTTAGGGGGGGACGGTTCATCAAGAATGTGTATTTTACAACTGGGCAACTTGCTAATATATATATATATATATATATATATATATATATATACATATGTGTGTGTGTTGTTTTGGTAAAATGTTTTTTTCATTTATATTTCAGTCTTTGTGTATACCAATCCTTTTTGTTTAGAAGCTCAATGTATGTTAAATATATATAACAGAGCATATATAAATTTTATATGTAACTATACTGTTATTCTTTTATATATACATATATATATATACACCAGAGAAAACAATGGAAATGGTCCTGAATCTTTGTGTATCCCTCAATGTGACAAATATCAATATGCCCTCTCAAAACTTAAGATGTGTATACGATTTGAATGAAATTTTAAATATTATAAGACACTAATTCAGATTGGTTCAAGAATTTAAGTTTCTTTCGACTAGTATATAGAGAGAAATGAGGGAAGGAAACAATAAAAATAAAATATGATGTTTTGAACATAGGATATAGTGTTTCTCATTAAATCCCAAGCAATATCAAGTCTTCCTACGAGAGGCGTTCCAAAGGTAATGCCTCCTATTTTTTATTCTGCCCGAATGGATCAGAGGGGACTGCAAATTGCATTGTTATGATGACTGAACGTATGCATTCATGAGCTGAAAGTTTCATTTTCTGTTGCAGATATTGACGGTGTGAGATTCTAAGAAAGCAACCCCTGTCATGTGCGTATGTCAGAAATAGACATGTTATTGAATTCCTAGCAAAAGTACATTGAGAATGGTGGTAACTATGTAAAAAAAAAAAAAAAAAAAAAATTGTGAGGTACAAAAGGTCGCTCGTTTTAATGATACCACTCCCGTCTTCGTAGCTCTTCAACCTTTTCAGTTAAAAATAGGAGGCTTTATTTTTGGAATAACTCTCATATAATATATATAGGCAGCAAGTCATTATTCAACCAGGTTTGATTAAATATGACAATCTTTTCTTATATTTTCCTGGTTGTTTTCTCGAAGTGACAAGCAATTTTTTTATTTCGGTTGGTAGATAGTATAATGTGGCTCCGAGTGTTCTTGTTTCGGTCATTCTCCAAGCACTTTGGATCTCTTTATCATTTAAGGAATAATATTTTAGAAAGAGTATTCCTTTGATTCTATACATACATATATTTTTCCAACGTGTCTGGCAGGGGAAAAAGGATAAAGAAGGATGTTAAGTTTATTATTCATTTGTTGTTGTATTTACATATCCATTTTATTTAGTTACTCACAGGGAGACCCAACGTTACTCGGGATTGAATGATTATCAACAAATGTTTCACATTTCCATATTTTTATTGTCAGTGAAATCGCCTATTTTTCAAGTAAATCAATTGACTGCCTAATTAAAGATCCATCGTGGTGCACTGGGACGAAGCGTCACATGCCTCCCCACAATGATTTAGTCCACAATATATTGTAGTCTACATTGCACTGTAGAGAATCTACTTTTAATTGTATAAAATTATTTTAATATAATGGCTTGAATTAAAGTTTAAAATGTAAAAGTCAAATACCAACTGAGCTCAAAACAGAAATATTCATTCCGGACGCGCCCCTGTCATGTCAAAGAACCTATTGTTGATTTTATATCGGGCCTTATGGCTTGTGTGGAAATAAATCTTCTCAGATGCACTTGTTATGTTAGGCTGTATAAAGTGTTAATTTTTATCAAAATCGCTTGTTCCTTCCTTCATCAGATTATTTCAATTATCAATACTTATTGAAGACATTCTGATACACAAAACCTATCTAAGAACACTGCCAGGTACATAAAGTACTTTCGTGTGAAGTTTCTTTTATATAATAGTAGAGATTATTACAAGTTATTATATACTAGCCTGGGTGTCCGGCGTTCCCCGAGTGTTTAGAGGTGTGTGCTTAGCAAAAAAAAAAAAAAAAAGTAGTAGTAGGCAGGCAGGCTCGAACCCATACCACGAAAAAGGAAAAGAACATGAAACAAAAAAAAAAAAAAACGTGACGTCTTTGCCGTTGCATCCATCGCCAAACCGGAAGTGGCGAAGGTTAAAATTAAGGCTAGTTAATCGAAAAGAAGGGATGACTTTCGAAAATGTCAGCGAAAAAAGCGACCCCTCCTTATAGAAAAGTGCCGAGTTGAGGATGAAGGAATTAATGTTTTTGGCCAATTTTTCGATATTTGTCGTCCGAAGGGTCGAGCTTCAAGACGATACTGATCTTGTGAAAATCTGAAAATTTTAGGTAGATATACATGCATACATTTCAACAGACAGGTGAGATTTATATAATAGATAATTGTAATATTTATATGTTATATGTAATTGCTTGTAAACAGAAAAGCCAGCCTGTGTACACGTTATTTGATGTGTGTACTATATTTGTGTTTATCAACCTGTTCAAATCTGTGTTTATGTTCTCTTGTATGTGTACATGCACAACTGTACTTTTTCTGCCACTCATTTATTTCACCACAAGCATTCCAAATGATGTCTTGACCGCATATGCATGCTCACACGTGCATGCCAACGTTCAGTTGATTGGATTATTTGATCCTCAGCATCAAAAACGTGAAGATCTGATCTTCTGTTCACCACCCCCCAAAAAAAGGAGGGAAAACTAGCATGTTGAAAAACATCAGAAACTGTAATCTCTCTCAACAAACGTTTTTTTGTTTTTGTTTTTTTTATCGCTCTTTCCCTCCCTGTGTACCCACTCATCTTTAAAAAAAAAAAAAAAAAGTCATGACTCCCTCCTGTTTGTTCACTGACTGTTCCTGTGAACTTCAGCCATTTGTTAGTCTTTGGGGTGGAGCCCACCTGTTGTGCTTATAAAAAAAAACAAAAAAAAAAAACACTCAAAACTCATAGCATGGTTGATTTTATGAAACAAAAAAAAAAGTGTGTATGAATATGAATGTATATCTGCTTATATGATTTGCAATAAATATGTTACCACTTCTTTGAGAAAATCATCCAAGTACACAAGAATTGCAGTTGTGTGGATTTAGGTAGCATTCATTCCTTGAGACATGTTTAATTGAATAAAATCAAGATTCTGTGTCTATTTGAGCTGTTCATAATTTATCCTCAAACTTACATAAATCAGACTTGGAATTATTTTATATATTATTTGCAGCAAACTAAAATTTAAACAAATTTCCATAAATTTATATATCATTATATGAGAAAGCTATTAGCAATGTAGCAAGGGGATAGTGACGTGACATATAAAAAGAAAGAAAAAAAAAACAACGAAGATCATAATAATAATAATCATAATTAGATTATAAATCTCCGTATATCTATTGATTTTTTTAAGATCTTTCACATATATAAATCAGTAAATATGACTTACTGTTTAATATAGCCGGGATGGTAATTCCGAGAAGTTGCTCTCTTTTTCAAAAGGAAAACAAACCAAAATTATGCAATAAAAACGAAACCAGGAATACTGATACAGGGGAGTTGCCAAGCAGATAACAAGGGAGCAGTGAATATATTAAAAATTATTTACCTTTTTTTATTATTAGAGCTTTTTTGTTAATTTAAATATTCAATTTTTATTAAAATTATAATTCTTATATATATATATATATATATATATGTGTGTGTGTTATTGCTATGAAATTTGAATATGTGCATACCAACAGTATGACGGTATCATACACACACAACTGATTTACATCTTGTTCTGTTTTATCCTGATGCAACCATGAAGGTGATTACTGGATATTCAGGACAGTCATCATACAGATAAACATGTAACAGTGAATTTATTAAAATTTATTTATTTTATTTCTATATTATTAGAGTTAAATAAAAATAAAGTTCATTTAAATATTACTTTATTATTAACATTATTATTCCTATTCAATGAATTTATAGATTTTAACTCTACAAGACACAAGCAGCATTTCTTATGAATTAATGCGGATCCTTGTGAACCATTTTCCAAGTCCTGAACATAAAGTTTCTGTTCTTATTCACAGAAATGTAAGAACTTACAAATTTTACAGAAGTTCAGACAAACATTGTAAGTGCAATATTTCTCGACCATAAACTGGTCCCTGTATATTGGATTTTAAACCGCCAGTACCAATGTTTTTTCTGACTTTCTGTGTATGCGTGTGTGATTGTGTGTGAGTGTGTGCTATACATGGGGAAAGAAAGTCATAAAAAAACCCATAAAAACCTTCACCAAATGAACCAAAAGCCCCCTCTTTGAACTTAACTTTGACCGGACACTACCAACACTTACTGTTGGGGACAGACTGTCTGAGACCACATCACTCTGAAAAAAATATTTAGTATCAGCAGATGTAAAAGTAACATTTCAAACTCCCACTTTAAAAAAAAAAAAACTTTTTACAAAAATATCTGAAGAGAGCGAACCTAAGCTTGAAACGCGTTATAAAAATATTTTAAAATAAAAATATGATAAAAAGCTAAAAAAAAAAACACAATTGTTGATGGCTACACTCTTCTAAATAAATATAAATATATATATATATATATATATATATATATATATATATATATATATTAGTAAATAAATATTAACAATTATTTTTATACCTACAGACACTAGTGTTTCAGGAGATTGGAACGCGGTTACAAAACCATCTTTGATTTTGTAGACTAGCAGCTTTCATTCAGGCCACCGGAAATTATCACAAGAATTGAAGTGAATTAAATCCCTATATGCCATCAGCAGGCATTTATAGTAAACAGAGACAGTATTCAATGACAGGAAGCTAGACTGTGGCATTCGTGCTAAAGTTTGCTCTTTTTTTTCCCTCAGTTCCCAAAAGATGATTCAACTTTAATTTCTTAAAGGGGCTTTATAACTTATAATATGTTTAAAACGAATACTAACAAGTATTTTTATATCTCTATATATGTGCATTATGTACAAGTATTGATTTCTTCTAGAATGATAGGAAGACTTCATTTTGCTGGTTAGGACTCTGGTAGAGATTCTTTACGAGGATGTCTGGGCCTGGATCATTGGTTTTCACTAATGAATAAACATGAATACATTCGTACTGAAAATATATGTAACTCATATTTACATCAGAATGCATACCTCGGAGGAAGAGAGAGAGAGAGAGAGAGAGAGAACTACTGATAGCTTTTAAGACCTCACATTTTCTTCCCATCAGTTCAAGAATCCCTTGCAGCATGCTATGTGAACACATGGTTTCTGCTAGTTCCAGTTATATCTTTCATCTACTCTTTCCCATACATGTCACATTTAAATTTTAATTCTATGACAACCAAATTCTGGTCACTGCCGTTTGGAGTGAGGTGTCTTAAGGACTCCATAATGAAACATATGTTACCTATTCTAAAAATAAAATAACTTGTCAAGTATAATAAGAATAGATTTCGAAGTTTTCTAAAAATGTTTTATGCGTGAAGAATATCCAAGAAGTGTAAACTCGTGGTTTGTGATCCCATTTTAGTTTTGGGATCATTGAATGCTGAAACACAGTGTCTGTTGTCAGTGGTTGATTACAATTAATATCATTGGCAAATAATATGAAAGTGTTGCAAGCCATGTAAAAAGACAGAAAATATTGCTTCTATGTGAATGTTTTTCCAAGGCAACTTTAAACTTAGATATAGTAGACATTGTTAATTGGGCATGGTGTTCCATTGCTTTTCTTCTGTTGAGGTGAAAGCAATGATTGTGCACCTTCTGCAAGCAACTGCAAAGATCGCAACTAAGTGTTCGAGTGAAGAACTTTAAAAGTAGATTATCCTGTTGATGATGTTGTATGAAGGCATCAGGTCCTCTTGCATCCCTCGTGAGGACAGATTTAGTCTTTGAAATTGTTTTGTGTAGAGAATCCCATCTTGTAGAGCCACCATCTTGGTTGCTTATAAACATGCTTCAGGTATACGCTATAGTTTTGAAGATTACACTAATTAAACACAAGTCTCTATTTTACTCGAAAAAAAAAAGGGAGAATTGTGGTTGCATTCATTACTCAAATAGATCTGATAGAATTTGAATGATTCCAAGCGATCTGTTAGTGGTTGAGCTACCTGAGTAAGGTCAAAATATGGTGCAGATGATACCTGCTAAATTTTAAGTTTCTAGGTTTGACAGCCTAAAATTAATAAGTAAAGGCATTGATACATACACTTCATATAAGCATAGATCACTAATCATAGCATTTTGTAATTTTATCAATTTTGTTGGCTAAGCCAAATATGTTTATTTGCACGCATATCTCATGTTGTATGGAAATAATAGATTTGTTGTGGGCATAGAAGTTTTTGTTGAAACTTTTTTTGTTGTTTTTGTTTTTCTTTCTGATATGCAAATCCTATTAATTTGTTTTAATATTTTTTTTATTGATTGTAAAAATGAAATCAACAATTATCACATGTTTCTCATTTAAAAGAATTTATTCTTATATGATATTATGATATATTTAAAAAAAAAATAATTTTCAATAATTTACTTTATTTTTTTATAAGAAACTCATAAAATTAATTTAAAAAACAGAAGTTTTGCACCACTTTTATGTTCTTTTATGGAGATTAAAATTGAGATATGTTTATGTCTAGAATGATAATAAATTTTATTTCTAAAATTTTTACATAATTTTTAATTCTAGAAAATGGCTCAAATTTAAGAAATTGAAATTCAAGAAATCTTACTTAATTGATGTCTAATGTAAATTTGAAATATTTGAATTTTCAAATGTTTTTTGATCATATTATTCCCTTAAACATTTCTTTTATGATCATATTATTCCCCTAAATATTCATTTTTTTTATCATATTATGCTACTAAAAATTCATTAAAATACTCCAAAGAAACTAGAATTTTGGGATTATGTTGATGTCTAACCTCTATTTAAAATAGCACAATATCAACTTTTGCTGAAAACTAAATTAAGCTAAATACATTATCATCCCGTTACATTTATAGTATTTGTATACTTTAAAAAATATTTTTAAATATTTTGAAATTAGATCGTAAAGTTTGTTGTACGAACAGAAACTCTTCCGGTGTCACATGATAGCTTAGTTGAATCTCGTGTCTATTCTAGTAACAACCGATTAATGAACTTGGAGTCAAACTCCATTAAGCATTCATAATAACCATTAACACAAACTATATAAAGCCTACTACCTCCAGTAATATATAACGAAATATCTAGAGTTAATGAAACAGAAAACATATTGAGTTTTTAACTTCAAAGATTTGTATTTTTTTTTTTTGCACTAATTTTCAGTTTAAAAAAATCTTATAATTTTCCTTTTTAATTAGTAAATTTAATTGAAATGTTTGTTTAGTTCTATGAACTTTTATTGAAAAACATTTCCATTTTAAAGTATCAAATCCTCAAAATTAGAATAGCACTAGCAGTTCAGCCCGGCTTTGCTCAGGCCCTATTCACAACTTTATGTGCATGTGTATATATTAAAAAGTTTGACTCATGTCCAGGTAACCTACATCTAAAATTTCAAGTGTTTAGACTCAAAATTGGTGGAAGAGTTTGGTAGAGTCTGCAAAGGTCAACTCTTTCAACTTTGACCTCTTGGCAGTCAAAAACTGATTAAAAAATTTGCTGCATGTCTGAATACCCTTTATGTACAATTTCAAATGTTTAGACCGAAAATTGGCTGAATATTTTGCTAGAAACTGCAAAGGTCAAATCTTTGGAACTTTTACCACTTGACAGCCAAAATTTCAGCTAAAACCCGAATAAAATGCTTGCTCTATGTCTGAATACACTTTATGTAAAATTTCAAATGTTTAGACCAAAGATTGGCTGAGTAATTTTGTATAGACCACAGAGGTCAATTTTTTTTTAACTTTGACCTCAATTTTAACCCTTAACATCTATTGTTTTGGGCTCAAATCAAATTAAAAAGTTTGATCCATGTTTAAAATTTTAAGTGTTTAGACTCAAAATTGATGGAGGAGTTTGGTAGAGTTTTCAAAGGTCAAATCGTTGAACTTTGATCCCTTAACAGGCAAATTTCTGGCCAAAAACCTATCTAAAAGATTTCCCCAGATCTCATTACCCTTTATGTAAAATTTCGAGTCTGTTGACTTAAAATTGACAGAGTATTTTGGAACGGAAATGCACACACACACACACACAATTTCATAGATATATAGATTTCTTTTGGGTTTTGATAATTATCTCCCTTGCAAATCATAATTTTATTGTTAAAGTTGAAAGAGCTGGCATGTTTACAATCTATTACTAATGGAGATTTAGTATCTGTCTGTCTGAAGCCAAAACTATACTATTCTTTAATGCTCAATTTAGGAGAAGTAATATCTGTTCTGTTGTAATGAGATTATATTCCCAAGCATTAATTCCTCCTTGGGGACGGGGTAGTACATGTTCATTCATCATATTATTGTTATTAAATATAATAATCATAGGATATTACAATTATAGGATGATCCAATGTAGAAAGAAAAGTACCCGTCATTAACCTTAAATCCCTTTAATAAAAATGAATTTAAAAAATGGGAAAAAACTGAGACATGTGCATGCAAGTATTGTTTTTTCTAAACAGTTCACTTTTTGTAAGTAAAAAAAAAAAGTACTCAAGCTGAGATTGAAACCAAAACCTAAAGGCAGCGAGTCAGGTACGATAACCATTAGGCCAGCTTGACACGTCCTTTAAAATGTGTTTTCAAGCCTACTTATTCTTAACATAATTTGAACAATTCATGCATGCGCAGTCATAAAGCTGTTAACAAACAGATAAAAATCAATTTTCCAAGTTTTTTTTTTGTTTTTTTACAAGGTGGTCACCACTTATCAAGGCCTGGAAGGCACTCAGGGATAAGGGTTATTGTAAGCGGAGTTTGATCCCTTAGCAGCTGTTTTTCCAGATGAAAACCAATTAAAAAGTTTTTCACATGTCTGTAGAAAAAAAATTCGTTGAGTATATAGGTTGAGAAGTGTCCTCACTCACACACACACATTCTCACTTATATAGATAAAATATTAATAGTGATAGCAGAAAAAGTAGTCCTTTTGCAATTGTGATCCAATAACCACCTTCGCGGTTGCATCAGGATAAAACAGTACAATGTATGTCTAATCTTTTCTACCAATCGCTACCACACTTGATTAACAATCCTATTTTAGCTGCCTTTGTGTGCCTTAATGAACAGCATCCTCTCCATTTTCTACTAACCTTACTTTCTAAACTTATTTCCACTTTTTTGTTATAGTTTTTCCTCTTATTTTTTCCTCATGCTTGAGGGTGGGGAGAGGGTGTTGATAGTATCACCCAATAATGAATCTAAGTTGTTGATCATATATTCATTGAAATCCAGCAAAAGCATCCAAACATGCAAAGATTACATAAAACTCCCTTTCTAAACTTGAATGATGATAGAACTGTTATCTGAACCACTCTGAGAACTTGTTTGTCCCCTGTTATATCGCCAGCAAGGCTGGAACCGACTTATACATCTAGTAGAGTGCTTTCTCAGATGCCTAATTAGTCACCCATCGAACCACTGACCAGACCCAACATATCTTAACTTCAATCTTCTGACAAGAACCTGTGAGTCAACATGATTTGGATCATAAATGTAAAGTATTAAAAACAATAGTCATTTAATTCAAATGTTAGTTTAGTGATGTGAATTAACTCGTGAGTGCGAAAAAATGTATAAACTTCCAACCATAGGGTCTGCTGTCATTTATGAAAAAATAAACATTTTCTTTCTTTCTTTCTTTGCTTTTCTAGGAGGTAGAATTGGTTCCTGGTTCCGGAGTAAAGATTCCAGAGTCTGAACTGATTCGTATCCAATTTAATGCAACAAGCGCCAATGATCCAGCTGTTTTAGTCATTGCCCTGCTACAACACTTCTTTTCTGATGAAGTCCTTGCTCAATCTACAGCAACGTCCTGTCGAGGAAAGGGACGAGCCAAACATTCCACAGCAAAACCTCTCAACCAACGAATAATGCAAGCTATTCGACGTGAGTACAGATTTTGTTTTACTCATACCAATGTTGTTACTATGTCAATCAAATAAGGGATTGTGGAGCTAACTCTACTTCAATAATTAAGTGCTTGGTGGTAGTGATGATGATGATAAGGAGCAGCATCATCATCATTCATTTCATAGGAATCAAGAGATTATATTTAGCATTCATTTCATTTTCTAGTTAGACTTCTTTCTATAAAAACATTGGGTACTTATGAGAAGGTTACTGTTATAGGGTTAAATGGTAATAAACGAAAGGAAATGAACATGTATTCACATAGATTACAGACAAAGACAACTGTGGGTGGCTGTACCCGATCAGCTTGGTCGCGGGCCAATCTCAGACTGCCGAGCACCGGTACTCGATACCAGAAGTGACGTCACCAAAGGAAGTGACGTCATGAGATAGTCCATTAATCCCATGGAGGGGCGTCTCCAACAAAAATGTTTCTGCGGAACAAACTTGGCAAACCCAGCTTGTCAGATTGTGTTATTAATCACATAGCCATGATCACCTTCCTGATAATGCTAATGAGTTTTATGAATGAGCAACTGATAAATTGGTTTGGACCAACACTACGGATATGTATATCGGGCAAAGATAGAGAGTCATCTAAAAAAAAAAAAAAAAAAAGAAAATTCTGACTTTAGCCTGTTTTAAAAAAAAAAGTGGGGAACTTCTGATTCTGACTCTCTGCATCTGATATAGTAGTATCTGTGAATCGTAAGCATGAACCAATTTTTAACTTTCAATACAAGAAAAGGGAAAGAAACAAAGGAAATAATATTCAAACCAAAGTACTTGCTTGTACTTGTTTTGGCATTCACGCTAGAGCAGTTGGTTCAGCTTCATCCAGAGAATTTACTGCCTCCTGAACAAATGTAGACTGTCTTGTGTCCATCACAGTAGCAGATATGAATGTTAGCCAATCAATGTTTCACCATAGAGGCGAGGACCCAAATCAGCTCGTTATCCTGTTTCTCTGTTCTCAGCCAGGTTTCCAGCTGGCCTTCACATTGTCTTTTCTAACCCTGAGGAGGAGTTGGTTTAATGGCTTTGTGGATGAAATCATCTGGGTGATGATGGAGGACATGATCAAACCAACGAAGACATCTCAAAAGGAGAGCTTCTAGAGAGGATAAACTGCAGTGAGAACCAACAACAGCATTTGAGATGAACTATTGCCAGCAAACAGAAAGGATACCACATGGTCGTGATCGAACACCTCAAACTTTCATAGTTCTTGATGAGCCGTTCCTCTTAAGTAATCCAATTTACCAAATTTCCACTACTAACAATTACAATGATATTGCCCCATTGACTACTGTACACTCATTAACCCTTATCCTCGAGGGGCCTACGGGCCTTGATAAGTGGTGACTCCTATGTAAAAAAAGAAGAGAAAAAAATTAGTTTCGTGTTTTAATTTCATAGCTGTTCAGTAAAATGATATTAGACTAAAATGGATGTCCACCAATTATCATCTTGAAACTGACCAAGACACGATGCTCGAGTTTTTAACTTTGAAATTTGGATACAAACTTTAGATCTCTTTCATTACTTTTAGAATCAACATGCTTATAGACCCCCATTTTTATAAATATGGAAGTGTTAAGAGTGTTGCGATAATTTTTATACTTGTACCAGGGATCTATAATCTATTATTAACCAGTGGACCAAAGGCACTATGAGATCGTGATACTATCAACATCTGCCCCCCCCCCACCGCTCCCAAAATATTAGGAAGTAAAAATAAAGAGGAAAAACTATGACAAATTTATCAACAGAACAAAAGAATAGGAAGTAAAGTTAGTAAACAATAGAGGGAAGTGGTTCACAAACACAAACACAACTGAAATTGGATTGTTAATCAAGGTGTGGCAATAATTAATAAGTTTACATTTGTGATTATTTACAGCCAAAAAAATTTCTTTTAATTGAAATTTCATTGTAAAAATTTTTTTTTCTACTTTTGCATTGCTAAAGAAGTATTTCCTTTCACGTTTGTATTATTATTAGCTTTGATAGTTGTCGAACGAGGAAGCAGATTATCATTTAAGCTAATTCGGTAAGCTATAGGTATTCCTCTCTATGAATAAAATAATGGACTTTTATGGACCGTTTTTAATTTACAGATATTTGTCTTAACTGGCCACAATAACAAATTAAAATATATTTTTTGTTTGATCATCTATCATAGTCTCTCACACTAATGTCTTTTCACACTTTTCATGCAATTATGAGGCCAACAGAAAGCAGAGCGAACCCTGTTGATTCTAATTCAGATTTTGTCTTTCCCCTACCTTGTGAAAGTGAAACCTAAATATTTGAAGTCATTGACTTCTTACACGTTAAGGGTTATAGTGCCTCAATGTGGTAGAAGGATGTTGGCGGAGATAATTTTCGATTTTGAGTGTTAATTTTCATTTGAAAAGAAATCCATCTTTCAACCAAATGCTGCATCTACCAGGTCCTTGTTTGCCCGATCCTACTCTACAAGTGTGAAACCTCGCCCCTACGTATAGCTGACATCTAAAGGCTAGAAGTCTTTGATAGTTGGTGTCTTTGACACATTCCCAGGATTTGTACTTCAACCACATCCCAAACACCACAATCCATGCTTTATGTAAGCGTCCTAGACTTGGAAAAGTATTTCTTATCAGGAGGATCTGATGGTTTGGGCACATACGTTGTCATCCACCAACTAACTTGATTCATAAGGCATTAGCACCAACACTTACAAGGACAGTGAAAGAAGAGAGGTGGTCAACGGAGAATGTGGCTCATAAGTCAGTGCTGATTTGGAGACTATGATTGGTTTCCATATCTTCAGTGTGCGATGATAGAATCGTGATGCAGTGAATTCACTTGTAACTGGATCAGCTCACGTCAGATGAATGCCGTCACAGGTACAAGTACACTGTTCAGAAGAAGCCACCAGCAGAAGAATGAACGCAGAAGAATATTTTTCTTCTTCCTCTCATATTTATGAACATACTTCACTGGATAGTCACCATCAAAAGATACTTCTCACATGTTAACCATCATTATTGTGAACATTGTTGTCACTTGAATACAAATAAAATTCTATCTATCTGATCGAGCTCCTTGCCAAGACCAATGTGACTCTTTCTCTCTCCAGACCTCCCTGTTTTCCATCAGCTGCCTCAAATATTTAGGATCACAATTGGCGTCAGGTGCAATTCGCTGGATGTATGTGAATCTAGCTCATCCTATGCTCGTGTGCCTGTGCCGTGGAATCTACAACGACACATTTCTCACCAGCTCTTGTTTGCTCCTCTGCAATGATCAACAAATCGTAGATGTCGCTTCCTGATGGTAGTAGATATGGCAGGTAAGTTGCCATAAAGTTGCTGCTTCATGGGATGATCTTGCCAAGATATATTTAACACTGTTCATAGCATACAGGTGTATGTACCAGCTAGTTTTCTTTCCACTCTATTGGTGAGTGTTCAGGACACAAATTTAACTTGACTAAAAATGTTTTTGTAATCAAATTTTTACATCATTTCTTTGTATTTTGTTACTATTTGCAGAATTTTCAACAAGTTATTCCGAAAAAATCAACCGAAGTATCTCTGAGACACAAGTCAACCGGATAACAGCAAACAAAATTGGAACAGCTAAGATGGCATTGAAACGGCGCCAGGAAGATCATTCTTTGAGTCTTCATAGTCTAAATCGAAACAAAGTGAAAAGACATTCCAGCACCAGTAGTTCCTTAAATGCTGACGAGATTTTGAACTTTTCAGACGAACAGTTGAACTTTGTTATTAAAGTGGAAAATGAGGAATTTTACCAACCATTAACATGAAAAGAAAAATAAATTCTGAAACATAAATTTATTGTGTATAATGCATATTTTTTATATAAAGTCTATTAAAAGTTTAAAAATTTCAAAAACAAAATCGTCTTTCTCTCATAATTTCAAGATTATTTCAGAGTTCTGGATGTAATAAACGTTTTCTTTGTTTCATAAGAAAATCAACAAGAAATCGTTTCTTCACAAGTTTTTTTTATTTCAGTAGAACAGAAGATATCAAATGAAACCAGCCAATTTCCTCCAAAAGAGGGAGTGTGAAGGTGGTATTAAATACACAAGCAGTCACCAGTCACATGTATATCCCGGTCAGAGGGGATGATGACGTTCATTTTTGGAAATTTTTGCGTACAGCACCTGGTATTCCCAAATGGTTATCCATCTGGTACTGACCAGACTCAATATTGCTTAACTTTAGTGATTTTACAAGGAGAAATGATGTGTCAACATAATTATGAGGTATAAGACAATGAAAATGAAGGATTGGTAACGGTTTTATTTTACCAAGTCCATTATTTTTTTTAATAAAATAGTTTGTATATGATGTACAAACATACATTACATTGCCCATCCCCAAGGACGAAGTAATAATTGAAACTGGGAGGATGATGATGACAACAGAACAGATATTACCCCATTCCCAAATAAAAAGGTAATGTCTGCAAGGATAGTAACCTGACTACAGAACAGCCCCTAAATTGAATATTGAAAGATAGTATGTGAACAAATTGAATTTATTCAATTAGCTACAACCGCTGTCTATAGTTTTCCTTTCTCTTTCTACCTAGAATTAAATGAAACTTCCAGGAGAAAGATTTATTTCCTAGAACTGCCCGTCTGTGGAACACGGTTCCATGGGAGTGCTTCTCAGTAGACTACCACATGATCGTTTTCAAGTTCAATGTAAGTAAATTCTTATTGAACCTCAATCTTAAATAATCAAATTCTGCCCAACTACCACCATCGTAAACAATCATCACAATGTTGTCTTTAGAGACACTTTAGTAAAAAAAAAACAAAAAAATTAAATGGTAGTAATACTATAGGTTCGACTTTAGCTTTAATCTTGATTAGAAATAGAGTGGTGGATGCTAATCTGTTTCTTTTAATTTGGATGAATTCTAGAACAGAAAAAAAAATCATTTAATAATAATTTTTCAAACTAATCCAATGAGTGTGAAGACAACTGAGACCTTCAGGAAGCTTGCTGTCAGTGAGAAGTCAATGGCACACGGCTGTTGCAATAATGCGAAGTCATTTACTAAGATTATCAAAAGAGATGGAAAGTACCATAAATTTTGGGAGATTTGTTGTCGACCAGACTCCAAGTATTAAGTTGACAAGAAGATTTTTGCGGAATTTTTAATTTTGATTTCAAATAATATATTTTCAAATAAGTTTTCTTTATAATACCTTTATTTTATATATCATTTTAGGAGGGTTTTTTCGCTCTATCTCATCACTTAAATTACAATCGTTTAAAAACAATTGTCTTTTTAGAATATTGAATACAAGATGTAAAAAAAGCAAATTCGTATAATTTTCTTATTTCAATTCAAACTAGGTCAAAAAGCTGCTGAAACAGCTCATGATATTAATGAAGCATTTGACCCAGGAATCAATATTGAACGTTCAGCAAAATGATGGTTTAAGAAATTTCATGGCAACAACGAGTGTTGAAGATGATGAGTGTAGTGGTTGGCTATCGAATGTTAACAACAATTAAGAGCCTTAGTCAAAGCCAATTCATTTACACTTGTTCGAGGACTTGCTTCTGAATTAGATGTAACATATATGATGATTTCTAACCACTTTAGAGAGATTGGTAAGACAAAAAACTTGGTAAATGGGTGCCTCACGAATTGAACGACAGCCAGAAGAAACACTGTTATGAAGTATCATGTTTCCTTCTTTTATGCAACAAGAATGACCCGTTTCTTGATTGGGTTGTCTTACGGTGAAAAGTGGGTTTCTTTACAACAACCAACGATGCTAAGCTAAGTGGTTAGACAGCGATGAAACACCACAACACTTCCCAAATCCAGAGTTGCACCAAAAGAAGATCATGCTGATCGTTTGGTGGTCTGCAATCGGTCTACAACCATTAGTTTTTTTAATGCAGGCGAAACCATTACAGTGAAGAAGTACAGCCAACAAATGGATGAAACGCATCAGAAACCGCAACAACAACACCCAGCGTTAGTCAACAGAAAAAGCTCAATTCTCCTCCACGACAATGCCTGCAGAAGTTAAGTGAGTTAGACAACAAAACTCTGCCTCATCCACTATACTCTCCAGATCTCTCCCCTACCGACTACCACTTTTTCAAACATTTTAACTTTTTGCATGAGAAAAGCTTCAAAAACCTAAGCTATATCAAAAATGCTTTCTGCAACTTCATCACCACCAGAACGCAAGATTTTTATGTTATTGACATAAATACACTTGTTTTGTGCTGGCAAAAGTGTGTTGATTCCGATGGTGCTTATTTTGATCAATAAATTTTTGTTTGAGCCGAGATATGTTCATCTAAATTTAAAAATTAGAAACCACAAGAACTTTCTTGTCAACGTGATAACATAACTAGTTGTCGTCAGTTAGTATTATATATATATATATATATATATATATATATATATATATAATCTCTGATCACCTGTGTGAGAACTCCTAGTGAGTACATATTATTATTATTATTATTATTATTATTATTATTATCATTATTATTATTATTTATATTAATATATTAAATACGATAGCATGTGTGTTCTTTTGTGTGTCACGCTTACATCCGGGTCGTTTAATTGTTATGAAATTCCATTTCTTATCTTTATATTAATATCGTAATTCGATTCGGCGTTATCATGCTGCACATCCCTAAAAAAAAGGAAAGTGGAATATTCCAAATAAACCTTGTCACCTCTTAAAACAAAAAAATTGGTGTCGCTGTGGAGGCAAAGCTAATAAAAAATTATTTGTTCCTCTTGGCCTTTTGGCCAAGATCAAAGTGTAGTATCTGTTCTTCAGATGCTACATTTCAATTTCTTCTTCTCTCTCAGTGGAGGAGAAATTCTTTACAACTAAGACAATTTTTTGTTTCTTTTCTCCACGTTAAAAAACGACCCTGTTGTCTAAATATGTCCCGTGGGGAGGCACTGTAAATAGGTGCTATATTTAATGTAACAAAGTTTTAATATTACAAAAGTAACTGGGAAAAGTAATTTCTGACTTAATTACAAAATGCCCTGGAAATGTTTCTTCTGATTAATTATAAAATGCACTGGAAATGTCTCTTCTGATTAATTATAAGATTCCCTGGAAAATGTCTCTTCTGATTATTCTTTTTTCGTTTACTTGCCTCCCCACAAGGGCCGAGTTGGACATGAAGTCGATTAAAAATTTTGGGGGAACCAGCTCCCCAAAAGGGGAACTCTGGTCAGTAAAAAAAAAAAATTGTATGCGGAATGAAGGATTCCTCCTCCATTAACTAAGACCCAAAAAGTGGGATTTAAGTCACTGGAATGCTGAGACTGATACTACACTCAGAAATTCATTTTGAAGCAATGGTAGCCTAATCTCTAACCGTGTAAATGTTTTTATGTATTAATTTCGAAAAGCTGCTGAAACAGTTTATGATTTAAACATTACTTTATTTCAAGTATATTTTAAACAGTGGGGTGACGGATATAAAGTCAGTCCCAGAAAGGGCTGAAACAGTTTACTTTTTAGACATTACATTATTTCATGTATATTTTTAGCAGCGGGGTTGGGGATATAAAGTCAGTCCCGGAAATGGCTGAAACAGTTCACAATTTAAACATTAGTTTATTTCATGTATATTTTTGGTGGACATGAAGTCAATCCCGGGGTTGACTGAGATAAGTGCAAATATATATATTATCAGAAAGCGTCGCCCAGTATTGAATGAGATAGGTGGAAAACATATAGTAGCAGAATACCCAGCATCGCCCGGGATTGAATGAAATAGGTGAAAGATATATACTAGAAGAATACTTGGCGTCACTCGGAATTGGATAAGATAGGTGGAACATATATATTATGAGAATACCCGGAATGATTGATGTGTTTGTAATGAAATAATCAGCCAAGGCAATATATCAAAGTTATTATTTAAGTAAGGGGGAGCAACATTTTGGATTAAAGTTATGAAAATTATTGTCGAAATTAGTAAAATATCCAAGAATTATGAATAATGATGAAATGTGAATTACTTGATTGGTGTGTTTGTAATGAAATAATCAGCCCAGACAATATATCAAAATTTTTATATTAGTAGGAAGGGGGCATAATGTGGGTTTTTAATTATCAAAAATGATTGTTTAAATTAGTAACATATCCAAGAATTATGAAAAATGATTAAATGTGAGTTAATTGATTGGTGTGTTTGTAATGAAATAATTAGCCCAGGAAATATATAAAAGTTATTATTTTATTAAAAGAGGGCGATAAGATGTGTTTAAATTATGAAAAATCATTGTTGAAAGTAGTAACATTTCCAAGAATTACGAAAAACGATGAAATGTGAGTTAATTGATTGGTGTGTTTATAATAAAATAATCAGCCCAGACAATATATTAAAGTTATTATGTTAGTAAGACAGGGCAATAAGGATGGTTTAAATTATGAAAATGATTGTTGAAATGAGTAACATATCCAAGAATTATGAAAAATGATATGTAATTTAATGCATTAGTGTGTTTGCAACGAAATAATCAGACCAGACAATATATCAAAGTTATTATTTTAGTAAAAGGGCGATGATGTTGGTTAAAATGATGAAGGATGATTGTCGAAACGAGTAACATATCCAAGAATTATGAAAACTGATGAAATGTGAGTTTATTGATTGGTGTGTTTGAAATGAAATAATCAGTTGGATGTTAATAATGTGGGTTAAAAATATAAAAAGTGATTGTCGAAATTAGTAACATATTTGAGAATTATGAAAAATGATGAAATGTGAGTTAATTGATAGTTGTAATTTTTTATGATATAATCAGCACAGACAATATATCAATGTTATTTTTTAGTAAGAGAGGGCGATGAAGATGGTTTAATTACAAAAAATTAGTAAAATATCCAAGAATTACGAAAAATGATAAAATGTTAATTGATTGGTGTGTTTGTAATGAAATAATCAGCCCAGACAATATATCAAAGTTATTATTTTAGTAAGAGAGGCTGATAGGGATGGCTTTAATTACAAAAAATATGATCGAAATGAATAACATATCCAAGAATTATGAAAAATTATTAAATGTGGGTTTATTTATTCGTGTGTTTATAATAAAATAATCAGTCACGACAATATATCAAAGTTATTATGTTAGTAAGAGAGGGCGATAAGGATGGTTTAAATTATGAAAAATTATTGTCGAAATTAGTAATGTATCCAAGAATTATGAAAAATGATATGTGATTTAATGCATTAGTGTGTTTGAAATGAAATAATCAGACCAGAAAATATATCAAAGTTATTATTTTAATAAGGGGGGGGGGCGATGATATCGGTTAAAATGATGAAAAATGATTGTTGAAATTAGTAACATATCCCAGAATTATGAAAAATGATGAAATCTGAGTTAATTGATTGGTGTGTTTGTAATTAAATTATCAGCCCAGGCAATATATCAAAATTATTATTTTAGTAAGGTGTGCGATATTGTGAGTTTAAATTATGAAAAATTATTGTCGAAATTAGTACCATATCCAAGAATTATGAAAAATGATGAAATGTGAGTTAATTGATAGTTGTGTTTTTTCTATGCAATAATCAGCCCGTTTATTATTTTAGTAAGGGGAGGGGCGATAATGTAGGTTAAAATTATGAAAAATTATTGTCGAACATAGTAACATATTCAATAATTATGAAAATGATCAAATCTGAGTTAATTGACCGGTGTGTTTGTAATGAAATAATCAGCCCAGGAAATATATCAAAGTTATTATTTTAGTAAGGGGGCGATACAGTTTTAATAAAAGGGCTAGAATAATATGTTTGTGCCTTCATTCACGCTGAAGAGAACGCCCACAGAATGGCCAGCAACAATATATTACATATGAAAAATGCCGCTGTGGAATTTCCACAGGTTCCGCTAGTTATTATTATTTCAGCAGTACAAAATATATAAACAGGAAATTAATGGAAAAAACGTTTGAATATGACAAGATCACAGCAGGTTGCTGTAAATACAGAACACACACACAAAAGATGTTTACATACAAAGCAAGATCGGCTACACGTGTTTTGAAAAGAACACGAACATCATTTATTTATCAGCAATTCTTTTAGAAAAAACTGATTGCAAACATGCAAAACACGGAATTAGAACATAGATCCTGGATGATTTAAAGCTGAGCTTCCTAATGCCATAAAAAACACTTTTTTTGCTTGTCTATTGAAGGATATCCTGTCAGGTTCCAAATTCTCAGATGCCAACATGGAGCTTGGCTTTGAATAACAAATATATTTTTTGGTTAGTTTTGCAAAAGGCGCGAAGGAATTATTCTTTCTTTTACAAAGATGTGGTAAATATTCATTTTGTTTTAAAAGCAGAGTTAGCTTTATTCCAACTAATTTTTGCCATTTCTTTGGAGTGCCTTACTATGGGTTGTATAAGAATTCAAGGTGGCAATTTCCAATACGGGGAATGGGTAATAAAGCCAACTTGCAGATCTCTTTCAGGTTTCTGATTCACGTTGTGGCCACAATCGTGTAAATATTGTCAAATATAATTAATCGATCATTGTGATTTTGGTTGGTTGTTTTATGGCATATAAAATCTCTTCTGGTTATTTAATGCCGAATTCAGAATTTTGGAAAAAGGTTTTATGTTTCAAAGTTCTTTATATTTTCAAATATTTATCTGTGTTTGGTTTAGTATAGAGGAAAATTGTTGTCTTTGACTTTTCAGAACATGATTGAGATTTGTAAGGTAAAGGAAAAAACACAATAGCATCAATGTCTAGTACATTTTAGATCAGGAAATCAGTATCTTCAGAGAGCCTGATTTGGTAGCACAAAGATTATTATGAATTTTGCAACAGAGCTGCAATGTGTGAGAGTGGGTACTGTGAGCTATATTTAGTTTGATTTAGTTTTCTTCTAGAAACCGAAGTAAGGATGGAAACTCTTTGTGAAATTGCAGACGTCTTCGAACATCAATTTATAAATATTACCCAAATTTCAGATTTTTTTTGTATATTATGGGGCATATTATGGGCACAATTTCTCATTGAAAACTTAAATATTTCAGATTTGTATTGAATTTGACCCATAGTCATTAGACACCAATTAAGCAAGATCCCCTGAATTTCAATTCCTTCTTAAGAACTCTTAAGATTAAACCTTATTAAGATTATACATTTTCTAAGAATCAAAATCATGTAACGCATTTTGATAAAAATCGGAATTCGAAACTTCAGTTTAGTATTAGCATATATTCATAAAGATAAACAAAAACTATTCTGTTCAGAAATTTTTTTTTTTTTTTTTTTTTTTTAAATTCAATTTTCACCCCAAACAAGGCACAGTGCCACTTTGAAGCAGGGGGCTACTATCAGGGACTTAATTAGCGGGGTCATTGTGAAGGGAGATGAGTAGAAAGATGTTTGTTAACATTACACTTGAACTTCTGCATATCATTGCAGTTGGGAAAGCAGAATCCCGGAAGGGAGTTCCAAAGACCCGCAGTTCTGGGGAAGAAACTATTGGAGTAAAAGGCTTTCTTGCACCTAGGGATCTCTACTGTAAAGGGATGAGACTTAGTAGCTTGTCGGGTTTGTCGGGGGTAGTTACATCGGGGAGGTACAAGTGTTTGCAGTTCGTCAGAGCATTCACCATTAAAGTATTTGTAGAACAGGCAGAGGGATGCAACATCTCGTCGATGGGACAGAGGCTGAAGCCTAGATGACAGTTCAGGACCTATCAGGTTGGCGACTTTCTTTTGAACCCTGTCCAGGAGCGAGAGACAAGCAGCAGATGCACCAGCCCAGATGTGACAACAGTACTCCATACATGGGCGAATGGTGGCCTTATAAAGGTATAGGATACTGTCAGGCGTAAGTAGTTTTCTAGCACGGTAGAGGGAGCCAACCTTCCTTGCAGCAGCCTTGGCAATGCTCTCAATGTATCTATTCCAGTTCATATTCCCTGTAAACGTTAGGCCGAGGAGTTTAAAAGAAGTACTTTCAGGCAATGTGTTCTTGGCCATTGCTATTGGTGGTAGAGAAGGTTTCTTGCAGTTATTGAAGGAAACAAGCTTAGTCTTAGCAGCATTGAATGTGACCAACCATTTTTGTCCCCATTCCACTACGGATTGGAGGTCATCCTCTAGTGTTTCTGCCATTTCCTTGGATATGTGTTCATTTGTTTTCCCCTCATATCTGTTATAGAGAGTGGTGTCATCGGCAAATATACCAATCTCCGAAACAATTTTATCAGGGAGGTCGTTTATGAATATCAGGAATAATAGAGGTCCAAGGATAGACCCCTGAGGTACTCCCGCATTTATGTCATATTGTTTGGTTGTACGACCGTCGAGGACAACTTTGATTTTTCTATTACTTAAGAAGGATTTAATTACATTATGAATTCTTCCAGTGATTCCATATGATCTAATTTTCCTTAGAAGACCATCGTGCCATACCCTGTCAAAAGCCTTAGATATATCAAGGGCTACCGCTCTACCCTCCCCTGTTTTATCCAATGAACGGTATATACGTTCAGAAACTACAGTTAAGATATCTGCTGTTGAACGGGCTTGCCTGAATCCATATTGTTTGTCAGTCAGGAGTTTAGCAGCTGTTAGGTGCTGGACTAGGGCTTGATTAACTAAGGACTCAAATATTTTGGCGAAAAGTGGGAGGAGGCTAATGGGGCGATAATTTAGTGGGTCAGTTCTTTCACCAGAATTCTTGAAGACTGGTACCACAGAGGCGGTTTTCCAGCAGTCGGGAAAACAAGATTCGTTAAGGCATTTATTGTAAAGTTTGGACAGAACTGGAGCAACCTCGGCAGAGCATTTTTTTAATAGCACAGCCGGGATGAGATCTGGTCCACATGCTTTTGAGGTGTCTAGGTTTTTTATAATAGCATGTACCTGAGAAGAGGGGTGATTTTCAAATCGTCTAGTGTGGCGTCTGTTCGCAAAGGAAAATCAGGGAGGGAGTGGTGTACCGGGTCCAGAGTGGAGTTTGAGGCAAACCGACTGGCAAGCAGATTAGTCTTGTCAGTTGCCGTGCAAGCAACCTCATGATTGTTTGATAGTGGGGGAATAGTTGACTACCCATTATTTACTATGCTGTTGTAGATTTTCCAAAAATCCCGGGTTCCTAATTTCTGTGCTTCGATGCGTTTTCTGGTAGTTTCAGAGTAATCTGCCTTAGCCGTCTCTATTACTCTCTTACAATTATTTCTAGCTTCTATAAACTTCTGTTTATTTGAGATGGACTTAAGTCGGTTGAATCTGCGGAACGCATGCTGCCTTTGACAAATGGCAGCTGCACAAGCAGAAGTAAACCATTGGGGAGAGTGGGGCTTGCTATAGAATTTCCGTGCGGGAACATGTGCTTCAATTGCAGTATTGAACCATTCAGTGGTCTCATTTGCACATTGTTCTGCTGGAAGAGTAAAGATATTTTGCCATGGGGCATCTCTGATGAGTTCCCTGATGGCTTCCCAATCAGCCTTTTTGTAATACCTCGTTGTTTTGAGTAGTGGGTCTTCAGTTTTAGGGTGTGAATTTAGTGTGATTGATACCATTATCACAGCATGGTCAGCATTCCCGTGGGCATTTGTTGTACAATCATCGGGAATCGTTGTCAGAAAGAGATCTAGAAGTGAGGCATGTTGATCTTGCTGGTCTGGGAACCGTGTCGGAAATGTAACCATCTGGGATAGGGAATAGGATATAGAGAAGCTATGTGTTGTGCTATCAGCTACGTCTGTGTGATTAGAGAATCCTAGCCAGTTACTGTGGTGGACATTGAAGTCACCAAATACATGTACTTTTGCACTAGTATCGAGGGAGAGTGCTATATCTATGCTGTCTGAGACTTTGTTTATTAGGGTACAGTCTTGGGTTGAGGGAGAGCGGTAGAGAAAATACAAGTAGCTAATATTGTGTTGCACATTTAGTCTGAAGCACATAAAGGCCTGGTCGTGTTATTCTAGTTTTATTTCTCTAGTCAGAGGGATGGTGCTAATATTGTGTTGCACATTTAGTCTGAAGCACATAAAGGCCTGGTCGTGTTATTCTAGTTTTATTTCTCTAGTCAGAGGGATGGTGCTACGAATATAGACTCCAAGCCCATGCATATGTCTGCCTGAGTCCTTACGGTAGAGTGGGAGATAACCAGGCATGTTAAAGTGGTTAGAGGGAATGGAGGAGTGAATGTTAGTTTCACTTAATACTAAGATATCCAGGGTGTTTACAAGGAGAAATGACTCAACATCATCTTAGTTAGTTCTAAGCCCATGGATATTCATAAATGCAAGCCTCAAGGGAGGAGACAGGTTGGGTTTCTTTGAGTTTGATCCTGGTTTAAACGTAACTTTTGCTTGAGCTGTCATTTCATTTTATTTAATTTAAAAGTTTCAGTTAGGATGAGTGAGTGAGGGGGTGCTGGACAAGTGCTTTTGCAGAATACCAGACATGCAATACAAGTAGACCATCAGCTGTCCTCACCCACAGGATTTTGGCCTCAGGAAAGCCCACCGGGGATGAGTGCAGGGTCCCTTTCCATGCGCGACATGGCACTACAAACATCCCGCTATTATACAACTGTTGATGGAGCAGCCGCTCTAAGTGCTACCAAAGAGTTAGGGCTACTGTACTATCAATCGGAAACAGCAGCCAGGAACTGTCAATCCGGTACCCTCAATCCATTTGTCAAAGTCAGCCCAGTCCAACTGCACCGACATATATGGCACTGAAGCACCCCACTATGTCCAGTTTGGGGGAATTGATGTGGCGGGAGCGGGGAAAACGGCGTTCATTGCCCTAGTCAGGAAACAAGGTCAACCACTGGGTGATTCAGACAAGTCTGTGATAATACCTCTATGCCTGGCCTATAGGCAAAGACGGAGTATGAAAGCCAGGTGATAGCCTATCTCCTCCTTAAGCAGTTTAGGTTTGCCAACCGGTGATTTGTTTGAGTCAGCAGCTCTAGGAAGGTTGTTGTCCAGGACTGAAGAGGCCTCCCTCCCCTAGGTTTAGCTTCAGAGTTTTCCTTCTCCTAGACGGATGACCTGGGAAGATCTACAGGTCCATCAGCTCTGAGAAGGTTCGCCCCGTGCCTGGGTCCTAATCCAGGTATTTCTGCGACCCCGCATGGGTAGTTAATATTAATTGGTTATTTAGGTTAATATCTACTGAAAAAATCGGGTATTTAGATTAACATCTACAGAAAAATTTCACTCCTCAAACGTAGTTAAAAAAAAAGGACATTACTATGCTTTCCATTTTCATTTTTACTGGGAGAGGGTATAGGTAAAAATTCATGCAGTGGAAGCAACTAAATTTGCAACAGCATTGGATTGAGAGAGACGAGTTAATGTATGGTTAGATATAGTTTTGTAAGTTTAGGAATGTATGGTTAGATATGCTTTAGTAAGTTTAGGAATGTATGGTTAGATATGGTTTAGTAAGTTAAGGAATGTATGGTTAGATATGGTTTAGTAAGTTTAGGAATAGGATAAAGTGTTAAAGTTTACTTGCTATTAGATATTATGATTTGGTGCCCAAACTGAATATTTAATATGACTGAAAGATAAGATATATGCTCAGTATAGATACAAGAGAACATTTGATATGGAGTACAGTTATGCCTGATAGATATAGGTTATTTCGTATTCTGTAAATATAGTTAAATATAGATGGATGGATAAATAGCATGTTTCATTGTATACAAATGCATGGAATTTTAGACAATTTGAGTAAGTTGCCTTCAGACTTCAACGAAGGAGGATGACTTCGCCTTTCTCTTAATATCCGGAAGTTTGTATTTCAATGAGTACCGGTTAATTTGTGTAATAATTATTGCAATACTATCTCTTAACAAAGAGATATTAAAGGTTGCTGTTCATTATAGATTACTTTAAATCTATGTATAGGACTATGGCTAGTAAGTATTTACTTAGAAGCTTAGTTATGGGTTAGGAGTATAATCCAAAACATGCCTAAGAAATCTTTAGGTGTTAATGGTATCGATTTACGAGTATGTTAGGGTCAAGGGCGGAGAGCAAGGACCCCTCTAAGTTACGTGAAACGGATTAGATTTAGTGGCAACTTAGGAAATAGAGCAGTTTGATTTGTTAGTGATCAGGAGAAAGAGAATTTAAGTAAAAAAAGAAAAAGGTTTGTCATGCAAAACAGACAAGGCAGTCATCTTGGAGGTAAAGTATCTATAGGATGTACTTAGTATACAAGCAACGGTATTTTGCAGTTTTGAGAGGAATTATAGGTACAATAGTTTCATGGTTTATTGTATAAGTCCGTAGTCTAGGTCAGGGACGAAGCACTTCTAATATTGTAACTGGGTTTATCTAATTTTTAAAAGTAGTTGAATAGAGTATTATGAGGTGTTCTACTTAGCTTAGGGGTAGAATGAAAATTTAAGGTAATATTCAAAGTGATATAAGGAATTTCATGAGGATTAGATACATGATCACTGGATGTTGAACTGCTCAGGAGAATTCTTGTATCTATTCAGAAGGATGTCTTGGTGATATAAGATTTGAGAAATTAAGAGTCCGAGGATACAGAAAGTTGTGAGTTGATGAGGATTCAGTATAGGCGATTATATATAGGTAGCAAGGTTGTTTAATTTAGTACGCACGTATTGTACATATTAAGTTTACTGCTTCAGTTCTACCCTTTATCCTAAAAGAAAATCCGTTTGTAATTCGGTTGGTAAATTTGTCAAGAAAGGAAGCGTGTAAGGTTATTGGAATAAAACAGAGCTTATCTAATTTTTAATGATATCAGTTTACAGACAATTGCACAGACTGATAAATTGTTGTGTAAGACATAGGAGCCCCTCATCTTGGTATTTCGATGAAATGACGGATCAAGAGCATAGGTTTATAGCTAGAAAAACACACCCGGAACAGGTGTCTGGAGAGGAAATGGCAGTGTACAAGGTAGGGGGGAGGTCACTGATATCTTATTAACGTTATTTTATCTATTTTTTTAAATTTTTGTCCCCCTAAAAAAAAAAAAATTTTTTTTGCTTTTCGATGGCTGATTTTATTAAGTATCGTACTTAAATAAAGTTCTACTGTCCTCTAAATAAATTAGCATCATTTCTTCTCTTTTTTTTTTTACCGAGTTTGTTCTTACTACAGCATTGATTTATTATTTAAGTGAGATGGGATTGTAAACTGCGAAATGATGATGAATCTGATGAATCCAAATAATACGAATAATCAATCGTCAGCTGAACAATTCAGAACCGTAAGCATAAAGTTTTTTCACTGTTTGTCAAACGTGGATACTAACTTTGCTAAATATCAATAAGACAAAATTGCATTCTCTTTTCTCTTTTAATTTCTTTTGGCTTGCTAATAATTCTTACATTCAGCCATCATCTTTCATCTTTTAAATCTCTTTTCGATTGCGCCTCATACAAACAGCTCACCCTTTCGATCCAGACACTCAATCATTTGTGCCGCTAATCCTTCATCCCTCTAAACACACCGCATTTCTTTATTCAACACCTATGGACAGTTCCGCTCATTCAATATCACAAAAACCAAAAAGAAAGACGATGGCACCAGCGAAAGAAATAGCGTCAAAATGTCTCTCGTGTGAAGCATCTCTCACAGTCATTCTTGCCGTCTGCAACTTTTGAGTCGACATCTTTCTCAAACCTAGATCTGTCATTCTTCACTTTTTTCCCCCCATTTTCTTTTCTCAAAACGATAAAAAAATCCTCGACGCAGAGTCCAGTCTCTCTATACAATGAAGGTGACATTCACAAAGAGACAGGAGAGGGCGGGTCAAGATCACAGCGCACTGAGCCTCTTCAGAAAGAACTTCACTACAGGTATCTGCCTTTTGAAATCAGCAAAACAAGGTGCTCGCTCACCAGTTCCATACTTGTCAAGCTTCAAAGGCTGGTTGCGTTCGCTAAATACAATGTCGTTCAGAAATGTAAAGAAGATGTCTTAGCAAATTGTGCAAATCTGCCGTGTCCATAACTTATGCTGTTCTTGTCAAATGTGAGCATTTTCAATGCACATAAATATGTTATTACTACTGACCTATTTGATTTAATGAAACAGTAAAAGATATCAAACTTATATGATATATATATATATATATATATATATATATATATATATATATATATATATATATTATGTGTAAATTCAACCTGTACATCAAGCTAACAAATTGTAAACTTAAGCATTAAAAATGCATTTTAAAGAAAATGGTGTTTTAAACTGGACTAACGATAATCAACAAAAATGTTATTTCAAACTGAAGCATGACAGACCAACGACAACATTAATTCCAATTGAAGTGTGACATACCAACGAAAATAATATTTGCAATTGAAGTGGGGCACATCAACGAAAATAATATTTCCAATTTAAGTGTGACATACTAATGAAAATAATATTTCCAATTTAAGTGTGACAAACAAACGAAAATAATATTTCCAATTGAAGTGTGACATACTAATGAAAATAATATTTCCAATTGAAGTGTGACACACAAACGAAAATAATATTTCCAATTAGTGACATACTAATGGAAATAATATTTCCAATTAGTGACATACTAATGAAAATAATATTTCCAATTGAAATGTGACACACAAACGAAAATAATATTTCCAATTGAAGTGTGACACACAAACGAAAATAATATTTCCAATTGAAGTGTGACATACTAATGAAAATAATATTTCCAATTGAAGTGTGACATACTAATGAAAATAATATTTCCAATTGGAGTGTGACACAAAAACGAAAATAATATTTCCAATTGAAGTGTGACATAGCAACGAAAATAATATTTCCAATTAAAAGCTTGACATACCAACGAAAATAATATTCCCAATTGAAGTGTGACGCACCAACGAAAATAATATTTTTAATTAAAGTGAGACAGACCAACTAAAATAATATTTCCAATTAAAGAGTCACAGACCAACGGAAATAATATTTCCAATTTAAGTGTGTCAGACCAACGAAAATAATATTTCCAATTGAAGTATGACACACCAACGGAAATAATATTTCCAATAAAAGTGAGACAGACCAACGAAAATAATGTTTCCAATTGAAGTGTAACAGATTAACGAAAATAATATTTCAAATTGAAGTGTGACACACCAACAAAAATAATATTTCCAATTTAAGTGTGACAGACTAACGAAAATAATATTTTTAATTGAAGTGTGACACACCAACGAAAATATTATATCAAATTAATATCAATTAGACCAATGAAAAGAATATTTCCAAGTGAAGTGTTTGCAAAAGCAACGAAAATAATATTTCCAATTTAAGTGTGGCAGACCAACGAAAATACTATTTAAACTAAAGCATGACAGATGTAGGAAAATTCTATTTCAAACTTTAGCATGACATGTCAACTAAAACGCTATTTAAAATTGAAACATGAGCTAACAAGTAAAAAAATACAATTGCAAACTTCAGTTTCATATATTAAAAAAATGTACATCAATCCGTTTGTCTTTCATTCTTTTGACTATCAAGAAGTTAGTAACGTAGTATCTCTATTTCAACGACCAATAAAAAATATTGCTAGATATACTTTCTCTCTGGTTTATCGGGTATCCGGATCGTTCAGGTGATTTCTTTATTGCTAAAAGCTGTGTTAAGCTCTCTCTATGAATAGACAGAACATTGAATATCCATAATCTATATCATTTTAAAACTCTGTGGACCGTCGGGCTTGCTTACTTGAATCTTGTCTTCAACGATCGAGCGATTCCATCTTTTAGAAAAGTGATGGCAGGTGAATTTTAATATATATATATATATATATATATATATATATATATATGAAACGAGAGCGTGGAACCATATAAGTTGTACAAAATGGTGATTTTATAAGTTTTTTAAGGTAAACATCTTATGAGTATGTGACTAAATATGCAGTAATAACACAATTTTGCAGACTTTGTTAGTCGCAATACGAAACAATATTGTAATGGATACCTTTTGAAATGTAATACATGACCAACTGAGAAAAATGTATATTTGGAACTTGAAGAATTATATTACAGTATATATATATATATATATATATATATATATATATATATATATATATATATATATATATATATATATATACACACACATATATATAAACATATATATAAAAATATAAATATACAAACACATATACATATCTACGCACACATATATATATAGACACATATACAGATACACACATATTCATATATATACATATATATACACATATACATATATGTATATATATACATATATATAAAAATATAAATATATAAACACAGATACATATATACAGACACATATACAGATACACACATATTCATATATATATATATATATATATATATATATATATACACATATACATATAGGTATATACACTATATATATATATCGATGCCTCCATTCAGTCTCCAAAGACAAAGGATACCCCTGTAGAGGAAGCTGCGTGTGTAATTGTGAGGCAAGGGTTGCGCAATCTCCAACCACACTTCTCCTAAATCGGCACTGTTTGAGTTCAGTGGCAATGAGAATTCAAGATGACTGGAAACAATGGCGAGATAAGCAGAGAGCACATACTGCACCTGGAATCCCAAATGGTCGCCCATCTGATACTGGCCAGGCTCAACGTTGCTTAACTTCGGTGATCTTACGGGGGAACCAGTGTGTCAAACATATATATTCAGATAAATATATATACATATGTACACACATATATACATATGTAATTATATATACATATAAATATATATGCATAACATATAAATGACAAAAGTCTATATTTCAAATTTCATGATGTTGATCATCTTACAATTTATTCCTTTAAGTATGTTAACATTTGCAATTCTTGACAGCAACTGCTTCATAGTGCAAAATCATTAATTTAATTATTACATAAATCAATGAATCTATTTTGCCCTTAACTCATCAGAAGAAGTAGCAACAATCAATGCACAAAAAAAAAAAATAAAATGTATTTGGGCATAAACCACACTAGATGATCTGAAAATCACTCCTTCTCAAGTACATGATATCATAAAAAAAACTAGACACCTCAAAAGCATGTGGCCTAATCTCATCCCGGTTGTACTATTAAAAAGAAAATCACTCTGCCAAGGTTGCTCCAGTTCTCTCCAAACTTTTCCACAAATGCCTTAATAAAATATGCTTTCTTGACTGCTGGAAAACTACTTTACAAG
Source organism: Euprymna scolopes (assembly GCF_053919585.1). Classification (NCBI taxonomy): domain Eukaryota; kingdom Metazoa; phylum Mollusca; class Cephalopoda; order Sepiida; family Sepiolidae; genus Euprymna; species Euprymna scolopes. Next base: position 162,984,188 of record NC_136486.1, read on the forward strand.
AATTCTGGCGAAAGAACTGACCCATTAAATTATCATCCTATTAGCCTCCTCCCTCTTTTCACCAAAATATTTGAGTCCATAATTAATCAAACGCTAGTCCACCACCTTACAGTTGCTAAACTTCTGTCCGACCATAAATGTAGATTAAAGCAAGCCTGTTCTATTGCAGATATTCTATCTTTAATTTCTGAATGTATACACCATGCGCTGGATAATGCAGGCGAGTGTGAGGGCAGTAGCCCTAGATATATCCTAGGCATTTGACAGGGTATGGCATGATGATCTATTCATGAAAATCAGATCCTATGATATTACTCGACGAATACTTAACATAATCAAATCCTTTTTAAATAAGAGAAGAATCCAGGTTGTCCTCGATGGTCATATGTATAAATATGATATATATGCAGGTGTACCTCAGGGGTTTAACCTCCTTTATTATTCATGATATTCATAAATAATCTCCTTGATAAACTAGTCTCTGAGATGGGTATATTTGCTGATGACATCACGCTCTATAACAGGCATGAGAGGAAAATGAATGAACACATATCCAAGGCAAAAACGAAAAACCTAGTCTGTAGAGGTCAAAAATGGATGGCAACGTTCAATGATGCCAAGACTAAGCTTGTTTCCTTTAATAATTACAAGAAAACTTCTCAACCACCAATAACTATGGCTAAAGATACATTACCTGAAACTACTCCTCTACTTAACGCTCATAGGGAACATGAGTTGGAACAGATTCATCGAGAGCATTGCCAAGACTGCTGCCAAGAAGAAGGTGGGCTCTCTCTACCATACTAGAAAGTTACTTACACCTGAAAGTATCCTATACCTCTACATGTATGGAGTATTGTGTCACATTTGGGCTGGTGCAACTGCTACTAGTCTCTCCCTCCTGGACAAGATTCAAAAGAGAGTCGCCAACCTAATAGGTCCTAAATGTCATCTAAGCTTCAACCTCTGTCTCATCGACAAAATGTTGCAGCCCTCTGCCTGTTTTTTAATGGTAGATGCTCTGACGAACTACAAGCCCTTGCACCCCCTCAATGTAAATACCTCCGAAAAACAGCAAAATCCCACCCCTACACAGTAGAGATCCCTAGATGTAAGAAAGTCTTCTACTCTAACAGTTTCTCCCCAGAACTGCTAAACTTTGAAACTCCCTTCTGGGTTCCTGCTTTCCCAATTGTACTGACATGCTGAAGTTCAAGTGTAATGTGAACAGACATCTTGCTGCTCAACTCCCTACATAGTATCCCAGTAAATTATGTCCCTGATAGTAGCCCACTACATCAAAGTTGCACTGTGCCTTGTTTGGGGTGAAAATGTAATTAAAAAATTTAGAAATTTAATTAATTACATATGTACTCATAGAATACAGTTATTAGCTCTTAGTTTTCAGTTTTAAATTAAATACTACTTTATGTAAAATACATCATATTTTTTAATTTATTCTAAATATATATCTTATTATAACTAGTGATAATGTTTACTATTAGTATATTATTACATTTAGTTAATTCATTTTGTTTATTGTGATTTATGATTCCCAGTTTATGAAACCTTATTTGCTAATTTTTTTAATTTTATTTAATATACTAAACCCTATAAAGAAAAACAACATTAGTTTTCAATACTTAGATAGTTTTATTTATTTTAACTTAAACTATGCTTCTAATCAGGTTTTAGTCGAGACAAGCTATAATTAAATTTATGTAAACAGTTTTTAATTACTTCCTGTCATTTATTCAGAAAGTTTTATTTAGATATTATTATATGATTAGATTTAAGATTGCCAGACTTATTTGGAGAGTATTTACTAGCACTTCCTAGTACCAACCATTTCAATTTGTATTCAATTTTATTCTTTCTTAATTCCCTCATCCAATTTGCTAATGATGTTTTCTTCATAATATTAACTTATTTACCTTAAATGATGCTATATGGTTGTTAAATCTATCTTTATTTTGTGGCCCCAATGTATGTTCTGGCTCTATTATTATCTATTACTTCACATTTATATACTATATCAGAAATGAAACATCTGCCCTCCAACAGACATTCATCAATATTTCTACAATTGCAAAGTGAATCCCTTTCAATGTTTTGATTAGTTAAAAAACCCGCTTCATTAGTCTCTTTGTCTATTTTTGCACCGTTAGAACTTATAGTTTTCACTAAGTTAACAGTAGTTTATGATTTTTCTTAGATTAGTTCCTTTTTGGAAAATTTTCTTTCAATAATTTAAAAAAATTCCTTCAGCAAATTATTTTTTATGTGTTCACCATAAGGCAAATTAAACCAAATGCAATTTCTGTGTCTATTTTTATTTTTATTTATATTACCGTTATTATTTTGAGAAGTTCTTATATTGTTTTCTACAAAATTATTTTTACAAGTTTTATTTTTTATACTATTTTTACACTTGGATTTACCCATTGCCATATTGTATGAGATAACATGCGATGGTTTCAGTATAGATTCTTTACCTTCCACTAATATCTTATTTTCATTTTTAATATATTTTATTTCACCTCTATATCTTGATCTAGCTATTAAAATATTCTTTCTTGCTATTGTGGGATAATCTGAATATTCTTGTTGATCTGCTAGGTATAATTGATTTTTCCATTGAGATTGGATGATTCCATTTATAGTCAATATAATATAATATAAAGTTTCATTAGGTTTGCGGTATGGTTCACACGTATTGCTAATTAGGTAAAGAGTGACAAAAATGAGTTATGATTTTATGATATCCTCAGTTATCACATTGAGCTTTTTCAATTAAGGATTTGTATATATAAGTGAAATATAACTGAAAAAAAATCATATTTACACACACACACACACACACACACACACACACACACACACACATATATATATATATATATATATATATATATATATATATATATATATATATATATATACGTATGGGCGTGGCTCAGAGGCTAAGGAATTAGGCCAGATAGTTGTATGTTTTAGTTTCGATTCTAGCTGGTGACACCCAAGTCATATATATATATATATATATATATATATATATATATATATATATATATATATATATATATGAAATTTATTTATACAACATTGATGGCTACATATGTGCATACATGTTTCTGTAATCACCTGCATTGGGGGATTACGTCTTCAGGCCAATAATTATTGTGCCGAGAACTGATATTTAAAACAAAAACATTTTCTTATTTCGTTTACAAAGTTAGAATGTAATATGGGTGGGGGGGGTTATGAGCGGGGAGAGGACAAGTATATATATATATATATATATATATATATATATATATATATATATATATATACTCATCCACATACAGTACTGTTTCGCTGTTTCACAGCTCATCAGTGCGGCTAGACAGGCAACTGCCTCAAGCCAGGATCGAAACCCGAACGGTGAAATGACAGTCAAGTCATATATATATGTACTCTTTATTTGTTTTTACATAAGCAGTAATATATTGCTGCACAGTCATGAGCATGTTCAGTCAGCTAGCTACTAGTAACTAGAGACCTTTTAGGCGATTAAGCTTATAAGAAAGCAAAGTTTGCAATGAAAATATCATGTCTTCTTCATCATAGGAAGTGAAAATCAGGAGGCTTCGTCAGATGTTATTAAAAAACGATTTGGTTGTATGTAAATACGTTCCAATAGGGGTGTGGATTTGAGTCTGTATTGAGATAAGGGAATGGATGGGGGGTTACAGAATAGTATTCGTATGTGTGTGTGAAATATTAAATATACTAGTCTGTATAGGTTCAATTAGTAGTGGAATGTAAATTTGATATATCTATGCTACAAGGGGTTTCAGAATTAATTAGGTCATTCAGTTATAAAAATGTTTGTATTTGACTAGAATTTTTATGAGGTCAGAAAACGTACAACTTAAGTTGCTCTCTTGTATATCCCCGTCCCACTACATCATCCAAAGAAGAGAAAGAAAAGACGCAAGGGAGAAAGGAAGAAAAGAAACAAGACAGAAAGAAGGG
>NC_136486.1:162993207-163088207 GCF_053919585.1 Euprymna scolopes
AGGCACTTCCACAAACGAAGATATCAGATTCCACATACAGATTATCGGGAGCGGGAGTGTGCATGCCTTTAGTTTTCTTAATGCTAAGTGTCAGTCCGAAGCAGGTACACGCATTTGTAAAGAGATCCATCACTAGTTGCATATCATATATGTTTGGAGGTGTATGCTCAGAATAAAAAAAAAAAGTTCTATTTTTTTAACTTTGACCCCTATTATGACCTCTTAAAATTTATTGTTTTGGGTTCAAATTGAGTTATTAAGTTAAATCCATGTCTAAGGAACTTATATCTAAAATTTCAAGTGTTTAGACTGAAAATTGTCGGAGGAGTTTGGTAGAGTACTCAAAGGTCCAATCGTTGAACTTTGACCCCTTAATCGCCAAATTTCTGGCCGAAAACCGATCACATCGATTTTCCCAAATCTCTGTACCATGTATATCAAATTTCGAGTCTGTAGACTTAAAATTGACGAAGTTATTGCGTGGGGTAATATACACATACAAACACACAAATACACATACAGACAGACACTTTCACTTTTATAGATATATAGATAAGAGTTGAGGCAAGGTCAACAACACAAAAAATAATTTTCATTTTGTCTAATATTTCTATTGAAAGTAAACATCAAAACCAAAAAATATATATATTAGTTTTGACCAAGCTACTGTATTTAATATAATATTCAACAGAGAATTGTCTCTATAATAATAAATACGTTATCTACATAAATTAAAATATCAAATTTAAGCCTATCTTGTGACCTGCTAGTGTTAGTCTTAAAATTCTACTAACCATAGTCTTGACCGGGTTGGTTGCATCATAATTCCATAAATACTTGTAATTAATATTTTCTTATCGAGGCAGATCCGGATTATAATAAATTCGTTTGCATATTTTTTTTAATACATTGTTAATAGCTAATGACATAGTACACTTATCTTTAATAAGTAATTTTGAAGCTTTTAAGCTGACGAATAGAAAATAATTTCTTGACTAAATTAAAGGTTTAAAGCAAAAGTAAATTATGACGCTTCTTTTGTGATCTAAAACAAAAGTAATTTCCATGCAAGCCATGTATAACATGTTATACAACATGTTGTGTAACATGTTGTATAACAGAATTCAATTGTTATTTAGTCATGATCAAATATTAATAGTCTATCATAGCTGAATGATTGAGATTGGTGATACGGTATAATCACGTTGACACACCGGTTCCCGCTGGATCACCGAAGTTAACCAACGTTGAACCTGATCAGTACTAAATCGGTGACCATTTGGGACTTTCAGGTACTGTATATGCTCTCTGGTTATCTCGGCAGTTTCCAGTCGTCCTGGTCTTCTCCTTGCCACTGGAATCAAACAATGCCATTTCAGGAGAGGTGCGGTAGGTGATTGCGTAACCCTTGCCTCACAATTACACGCACTACTGCCCCTAAGGGTATAATTTGTCTTTCAAGACTGAACGGAAGCAAGAGGATTGAGATGTGTGCCTTTACTAAGCAACAAGAACTAGTTCTAATATGTTAGTTGGTTCATGTGGGATCTTGTCTCGCCTCTTTGTAATCGTTAGATCAATGAAGTAGTTTGGTAAATATGTTCAATGGAGTTTTGTCTTTTGTTTGTGGCTTCATCTTCTATTTTGTCAGCCAATGGGTAGAGCTGTTCAACGTGACAATCGTCATAACAACAGAGCGAACAAACTCGACTGCCGTAAAGATATATATTTTTATCAATATAAACGAATTTACATGGTGGCCACACTGAGTATGTTAATGTTTAGGAGAAATGGTTGGTTTAAACCAGAAGTTCTCGTCTGTCGATTTAATAAATGGTTGCTTTCCACAGAAGAAACTAGTCCTTATAAAATTAAAGATGAGGTGGGGGGGGGGTCGTGTGGAAGAAAAAGAAAAAGGAAAGAAAAAAGAAAAAGAGAAAAAGAAAAAGGAAAGAAAAAAGAAAAAGAAAAAACAAGGGAAGGCTAAGTATAGGAATGATCATCAGCGGGGGCGGGGGTTATACTAGGAAATCATTAGACGAAGAGGTGAAAAAGAATAAGTGGCTCTCAGAGGGAGGGGAGGCGGATGGAGGCAACTACAGAAAGAAAAACATATGTGAGGAGAGAAAGTAAGAAATAATATTTTATTCTAAATAAATTGAACTGTTTCTCTTTTCTTCATTTGAGAACTGGCTTCTTCTCTGGAAACCAACCATTTATTAAGACCCCTGATGAGAACTTCTGGTTTTAACCGACTACTTGTCCGAAACACAAGCATGTCCAGCGGGCACATATATGTGTGCGTGTGTGGATGTGAAAGTATATGTGCCCGCTGCCTGCTGTCCACATAGTGCGTGAGAGCGTGCAGCTGTGTATATATGTCGATGTGTGTGCTCACGAGTATTGGTATCTGCATGTGCGCACATGCTTGCACGTATGCGTGGGGTGCTAGTATGCTTGAATCAATATGCGTATATGAGCCCGTATAATCGCCTCCTTGGAGGCAGGGGCGTCGATGTGTGTATGTATCTGTGTATGTGCGCATCCATGCCTACGCACGCGCACCCAATCTTAGCACCTTAAAGAAAATTTGACGTAAGCGAGAGCAACGCGGGTGTCTATGCATGCAGGCGCACATGTGTACATGTATTTGCACGCCAGGGCGGGGATGTATGTGTACCTGTGACCGTTTCTTTTAAGTATATATGTGTGTACGTGCGCATGTGTGTACCCCTGGTGACGGCCACTAGCTAACCCTATCCAAACAATTAACAACAAAATAAAAACTAAAAATAAATAAAACAAATCATAGCCCCCTCCGCCTCCAAACATAAGGGAACACCCAACAGGTCAAGACATACTTACCAAGAAATCATCTCACCAACGAGACGCTAAAAACTTTAACACTAAGACTCGAATTTTAAAGTAACCCACCCTCCTTCCACCCCCACACATTCCCCTTCCCCTCATGTATCCCTATGCCCTCAGCCACACCAGAAATGAACTTCCCAGACCCTCCCCCACAAGTTCCTTAAACCCCAAAACTAAAACATTATCTACATACCAAGCGCCCCCACCTTCCCCCCTTGTTCCCTTCCTCTCTCTCTTTCTTCCGCCCTCCTCGCAACCCCTCCTGACCTCATTCACTCTTTCATCCCAAAATAGTGAACATTTCTGTAAAAGTCTGAGGACACTACAGACGGCCAAAAAAACGGCTGAGTAGCCGAAACAATAATGTAACTTAACAGAAAGATACGGTAATAAAAAATAAAACGTATATATATATATATATATATATATATATATAGTTTTATGCCACTTTGGACATTTATTTCAATCAAGAATATCCTGAGGATTACAAGAAAATTGGGACGAACATGCTCAATTTTAAAACAAAACAGTGAAGTATACTTTGTATTTCCAAACTACCAAACAATGCATGAAATAATTACCCTTAGTTTAAATGTATTTTTAATACATTTAAACATTTCCGATTCTAGAAAAATATCTCTTGTGTGATTTACATCCGAATACTGATAATCATTTCAGTATTTCATTATTTTCAGAACAGTTTCTCGGGAAAATAAATCTCTTCCAAAATATTTGCTTTTGACTATAATTCAAATAATTTATAAAAATATTATGTTTAGTGCAAATTAGCGATGTATTGTACTAAAGAACAAAAATTTTATTAGCTTTAAAACAATCTTCCCAAAAGTAAAGACCTTATAAACATTTAAATACATTAAATCAAATATATGTTTCATTGTAGCGTTAAGGAGGAGAGTGCAAATGACATCATATTAAAGTGTCTTTCTAGTGTTACTTCATAATAATCTGCCCGAATGTAAAACCAGTGTAAACATTTAAATGAGAAAACTTTCTATTTCTGAATTTTTTTTTTTTTTAGATGAGGATTCTTTTGATTATTTGGACTACTGTTCTCATCCAAATCGTTATGAACACGAATTTAGACAAAACTGGAAAATGTTACATATTTTGAGTATTAACGATTACAGTTTGCTGAAGAAAAGGATGAAAATATTCTTTCCGCAATTCAGCAATGAGAGCCATTGTCAAAATACGCTTGGAGAAGGTCGAAGGTTACATTGGCTGAAATATTGTAAGAATAACAACCAAGGAAAGAACAATTATCCGAACAATCCAAATAATACAGAAAAAACTGCTTTGAACTGAGGTTCTGAATTTTTGTAATTTTCAACTAAGCTTTCAAAGTTATAACCAAAGTACACAAGAACATGTATTGTCATGTTAATTTATTAAAGGAAACTATTATAAATTTAATTTATAGTTAAATTTGAGAGTGAAAAATGTTCAAGTAAAATATCTAAGCTTCGATGGGTAGAACTGCCAACTATCAATACAATGACTGTAGGTTCAATCTCCGGCTAGGGAAAGGTGCTAGTCTAGCCACACTGATGAGTTCTGATACAACGAAACAATACTGTATATGCATGACTATATATATATATATATATATATATATATATATATATATATATATATATAAAAGTCACTGTGTGTATATGTAAGTTCCTTCAGCATAGATTCTGAAACGGCTGAGCCTATCTTTTGCAAATTTCAGACAAAGCTAATTTATATGTCTGTCAGTTTTCTGAGATATGTTTTGTACAGAAATTCATCCTATAAGTATCGAAAATTGAATAAAATCCGATCTTAAAAATAGCTTTTCTCTCTTATAGATAAAAAGAATAATTTTCACAGAGAAATATTTTATATTACACTGACAAAGGGAGATAATTAAATTTCAGCAAATCATTTCTTCTAAAAATATAGACTTATTATAATCTGGAGATACAGCTCAGTGGTAAAACATTCGACTACTAATCGAATGATCTCCTGTTCAAGCCTGAGTGTACCTCACTATTTTATTTTAATTTTTTTCTTATTAATGAGTTCAATTTACGATAAAAGAAAAGGTACCATTTAAAATCGCTGCAAATCATTTCTCCGTTTGCATATTTGAAAACTAAACACTAACCAGAGGTGACTTTTCCAGGGCATTCATCCTCAAACTCAAATATCAGCTGACATAATATTGTAAACAAATACAAACGGAATTTGATGAATGACATTATCATTACTATTTTTTAATTTTTTTTTTTTTTGTCAATTAGTTCAACAGGCAAATTATTCCTCATAATATATAATATTCAATAGAGAATTGATTCTATAATAATTCATATGCAATCAACATTAATTAAAATCTCATGTTTAAGCATATTGTACAACCGGGCAAAGTTGGGCTGCCAGCTAGTATATATATATATATATATATATATATATATATATATATATATATATATGTATGCCATAATCATGTTGACGCATGGTTCTAGCCAGATCACCAAAGTTAAGCAATGATGAGCCTGACCAGTACTAAATGGGTGACTATTTGGGAAAACTAGGTGCTGTATGTACCACACCGAGATGTAGAAATTTCCAGGTTGGTATCTGGAGGCGCATCTAGATGCACCCCAATCTTCATTAATATATGCATCTACGAGAAGGAAAAACTTTGACGTAAAACCTGTGGTCTACTGTCTGCTCTGTCTTGTGGTAGCCATTGCACCAACAAAGATTAGCAATTATACCAAAAAGTGTATTTAGTTCTACACAAAGCCTTCACCACTACAAGCAAATCATCTGTGTGGATTTCCGAGCAACTTATTTGTTGTGGTAGAGCGCATTAGAGCCAAATTAGAACAGTCTATGCGAATTAACATGTGTCTCGATGCTAGTACAATGTATCAATCAAGTAGGTTGTTCAAATGTGTATATAATTTTATTTATTTACTAGTAGAGAAGCGTCCGACCTTTCCAGTCGTAAAATTCGCTTACATATATTTTAATCCATGCATATTTCGTAATTACAGAGCCAATTCTCTATTGAATATTATATTGTACCTATTGTATAGTACTGATTTCAAAGGCAAACAAATGACTTAGGTACCCTCAGCTAGAATCAAAACCTTAACAATTAGCTTTCAAGCTGTATTCTCTCATTTAGCGCTCCAGCCGTATTTGCTATCGTTTGAGCTAATCCGACAGATAGATTAAGAAACTTATAAAATTAAACCACTTTTTTCTTTTTTCTTTTTATTCAATTTTCACTCCAAACAAAGCACAGTGCCACTTTGAAGTAGGGGGCTACTATCGGGGACATAATTTGCGGGGGCATTATGAAGGGAGATGAGTAGAAAGATGTTTGTTCACATTACACTTGAACTTCTGCATATCAGTACAGTTGAGAAAGCAGAATCCTAGAAGGGAGTTCCAAAGTCTTGCAGTTCTGGGGAAGAAACTATTGGAGTAGAAGGCCTTCTTACACCTAGGGGTCTCTACTGTAAAGGGGTGGGATTTAGTTGCTTGTCGGGCTTGTCGGGGGTAGTCACGTCGAGGAGGTACAAGTGCTTGCAGTTCGTCAGAGCATTCACCATTAAAGTATTTGTAGAACAGGCAGAGACATGCAACATTTCGTCGATGGGACAGAGGCTGAAGCCTAGATGACAGTTCAGGACCTATCAAGTTGGCGACTCTCTTTTGAACCCTGTCCAGGAGTGAGAGACAAGCAGTAGATGCACCAGCCCAAATGTGACAACAGTACTCCATACATGGGCGAATGGTGGCCTTATAGAGGTACAGGATACTTTCAGGTGTAATTTCATTTTTTAATTTTTTAAATTCATTATGCTTTTTGGTCTGTATTTAGCCGTTATAAAATTCTGTACCCCCGGAAAATTTTCAAATATATATATATATATATATATATATATATATATATATATATATATATATACATAAAATGAAACCAATCACCCCCCCCCCCTCCGATTTCTTTGACTTTAATAGCTTTCGTAACAAAAGCTACAAATACTTAAATTTTTGGCAAATATTGGTCCGTGCTCTAGAAAACAAAACTGAATGTCTAATCGTTTTCATCGAAGTGTATATTTAATATGATCAACAATATTTTTAAATTGCTAATATTATAGAAAGAGCCAGATGACCTATGCCTTTTAGAGTCCCAAGCCTTCTTCCTGTTAACACTTCATCAAATCTCCACACTAACGTACTGTACTTGCAATAACCCTTATCTCTGAGTGGCTTCCGGGCCTTGATAAGTGGTGACCACCGTGAAAAAAAAAAAAAAATGAATTTTCTAGCACGGTAGAGAGAGACCACATTCTATGCAGCAGCATTGGCAATGCTCTCAATGTATATATTTCTGTTCATGTTCCCTATAAACGTTAGCTATGATTAGTTTATGCATGCGCAAAATAATAGAAATGTCAGCAAGTTGAAATGAATATTTTGCATTACAACTTGCCGCTTTTTGTGTGCGTTATCGATCCATTCAATCGAAGATTTTACTTTTTATGAACTATCCTATTTCCTGTTAATTTCAGTGTTATGTGACTAATAGTTTAAGAGTTTATTGGTTAGATATTTACGCACAAACACACACATACATCTATTGTTTTATTTTTTATATAAAGATGTACTTTGTATTTACCACGTTTGCAAAAAAAATATTGGTTTTAAGTTCATTTTCTCTCTTTCTCTCTCTCTCTCTCTCTCTCTCTCTCTCTCTCTCTCTATATATATATATATATATATATATATATATATATATATATATATATATATATAATCATTATCCATTCGAGGGCAAAGAGTTACGTTTTGTCACTACAAATATCCATCTGTTTCAGTCAATGAGACTTCGTCAGGCGACCCTGAACCATTCAATGCTATACAAAAAAAAGAAACGACTTCTATAGCGTCGAATGATTCAGGGTCGCCTGACGAAGTCTCATTGACTGAAACAGATCGCTGCTTGTAGTGACCAAATGTAACTGTTTACTCTCGACTCGACAATGAAAAATATTTTGCTCTTGTTATCAAGCACTATCTAACAACCTCGTTGTATTCATTAGTCCCTACTTTTGACCATCTCAAGCCTGAATTTATATATATATATATATATATATATATATATATATATAGCCTGAATTTATATATATATATATATATATATATATATATATATATATCTATTAGGCGAAACATAACATGGTAATCTCGGAAAGACAAGTAAATATTGTAGTTTCTTGCTTTCCGTCTTGATTTGGGAGTGTATCTCCCCCCCCCCGACCACCACCATGAGTTAAACGCACCCCAGATGCTAACCTGGAAATTTCTGCAACTCGACGCGGTACATACAGCGCCTAGTCTTCCCAAATGATCAACCATCTTGTACTGACCAGGCTCATCGTTGCTTAACTTCGGTGATGTGCTAAGAACCGTTGTGTGAACATGATCGTGTCGTATATTATATGCATATATATATATATCATATATCGTTACATACACTGAAGAATTTATGTCTGCATATTTTTGTCTCGATTCTCTTTATGTGGTTTTATATTTTAAGCAAGAACTGGTCGATGTATTTGCCATATTTGTTTATATCCCTAGTACTTTCGGATCTATCTAGATCCACCCTAAAGAGTAATTATTAAATAAAGAATGTTAATTAGATATTTATAGGTATTTGGGAGGGTCAATCTCCAGTAATTACTACATGTGTAACCTATAAAATAAAATATTTAATCTTCATGGTGTCCTTAAAGAGATACCTGAATATCAGTTTTATCCTGGCAATCAGCTGATCTTTGATGTTGCAGGCAGTATAGTTAATACCTTAGTAAACTGCAGCCAACATATAATAGTCAAAAGGGTTGTAATAAGAAAGTCAGATATTGGCACTGATAAAGTCATGCAAATTCTGAGACTGCCACTTTTAGATTTACCTAGAAGTGTGAATCAGAACTGTGTCCTCTTGCCACTCTACCCAGCACCTGACAGCAGTGGACAGCAACTAAATATACCTATATGAATCACGTCTGAGTTTTTTTTAATTCTTTTTTGGGGGTGGGGTGGCACCATTTTTTCGTTATCTTTTCTGTATTTTTTGTCCATGTATTAGTCATATATTATTTCTGTAGTTTCCTGTACATTATCTATGTATATTTTCAAATGTTACCTGTATTTACAACATTTTTATATACTCTTATCCTCGAGTGGCCGCCGGGTCTTGATAAGTGATGACACCTTTGTTAAAAACAAAAGACCTATAAACCTTGCAAAGTTCTCCTATCCTATCTTTCAATCCAACAAGCCAGGTCATGTCTTAACGGAAAGTCTCAGAGATATAGGTCTGCAATAAACGCTCTAACCATTAGGTTGTTAACATAATTGTTATGGCGATTGATTAACCCACCAATAACACACAAAGCAAACACTCCTTCGCAAAATAAAGTATGAATCAAGAAACTTATTGATCCGTTTATCTGACAAAGAAAATTTCTTTTTATTCATTTCTGACTTCAATTCGTCCAACTCAACATTTTATTATGCTTCGCATAACAAAACAAAATGGATCAAATAATAAAACACTAGAGTTCAAGTCCAGTTTTGCTTTATAGACAGAATTCTGCTAAAAAAAAAGGTTACTAATATCGATATTTTCAACCTTGATTCGTTATATCATTTTTGATCTAAGCTCTAATGCCTCACTTAACACTTGATCATCAGTGTGAACTGAAATCTTCAGTATGAATATGGGTTTGGATCAAATTGATCCAAAGTTTGAATTTGCTATTATAAAAAACGATTGAATCAAAATTGTGATGAAAACAACTTTCATGAGTTTTAAATCAAAAATGATCGACCGTAATGGAAGGCGACCCATCCTTTTTATTGGCTACTACACCAAGGTGTAGGAGAGAATGTCATTATTATTTCAGGATTGCTCCACTTACTCTTGACCCTCACCTTATTAGGCTCAATGTCAAATCAAATTTTATGATACCAAGTTTGAGCCTTTGTCTTCGATTGAAGATTGCACCCTAACCAACCGTAACCACTCTAACTATTACATGAAACGGACCAGCACTGGTCAATTGTCTTTTTAAGTACTAAATTATAGGGAGCACTAGTTAAAAAAGAGAACGTTTCCATTTATTTTTAGCAATAAGTATTTATAAGATATTGAAAATAAAAAACAAAGATACTGTTATTTCATATTTTCATATCAACCCAGGGAAAGGTCTATCAGGCATGTAATGATGTATGGAAATGAGACCTGGTCAGTGAGGGATGAGGACATGCGTTGCATGAAGAGAAATGATATAAGAATGCTACAATGGACGTGTAATATAGTCTTATGGAATTTGCATTTAGATTTAGGCACAGATAGAGAGTGGGGAAAATCGTATATAGTGGTTGTAGATAGTCGAGTGTTTTGTGAAAGGTTGACAAGGAGGGACATAGATTGGAGTTCAGGCGAGCACTTTCTATGAAAATAACGATAGGGCAGAGAAAGGCTCGCAATGTCTTTTCTGTGGGAAATAGGTTGCAAGGAAGAGAAAAGAGCATGCCCCACTAGGTTTCAAAGTCGGTTTTGAACTCTATCAAGGTTGGATAGAGTTCAAAACCGGCTTACTGAAACATTTATTCAAAAATAGAAGGTACTCGTTATTTTCCTTCCATGTAGCTTTTCTTCCACATGTGTTATGTAATGATGGGAATGCTCTGTTACGTACTTATTTGCTTGTGTTTCGTTTTAGTTCTTTAACTCTTTTGTTATCAGCTTCTTATCAGTCTTATTTATCAGGCTCCTGACCGTCTAGTTAATGTCTATTTTAACAGCGTGTTCGTGTTCGTCTTATCTCTGGATGTGTGTGTGTGTATGTGTGTGCGCATGTGTATGTGTGTGTGAAAAAACATAGAATAATACATACATGTGACGAATGTGATGTTTTTTGTTTTTTTTACAAGGTGGTCACCACTTATCAAGGCCCGGAAGCCACTCAGGGATAAGGGTTATTGTAAGTAAAGTACGTTAGTGTGGATATTTAATAAAGTGTCTACTTAAGGGGGCGGTTGATCAGGAATTTGTTTATGTTGGACTTGAAGACATCCAAGTTGTAGTCAGGAGGGAAGCAGGCAGACGGAACAGAGTTCCAAAGGCGTGCAGTTCTAAGAAAGAAGCTCTGTTCATTGAAGCTACGTTTTGATTTAGGCATAGATAAAGAGTGGGGAAAGTTTTTGACAGTGGATTCAGCTAGACGGGTGTTTTTCATAAAAGATTTGCGAGGGGGGACCAGAGATTGGAGTTCACCTGCCATGGAAATAATGATAAAACAAAGATAGGCTTGCAACGTCTCTTCTGTTGTTCACTCCTACGGAAGATTGTTTTTATATACATATTTACTTTGCTCCCTTGGCGTTTTCGTCACAGCAGACGGGAGCGAATAGCAATCTTCAGCTTGTGGTTCCATTTGGAACCTGTCACTCTCTTCTTGCTCAACGCGTCGTATATCTTCAACGTCCTGAACGCAACTCAACTAAAATGAACTAAATTACTCAAAACCGGAACCCTTGGCACTTCAGATCTGGCCTCATCTACCTAGCTTCTGGTGCAACTTGATCGGTCACAGAGTTTGAATCATATCACAGCATGACCCTTGGATCCTTTCTGCAATGTTTGCTCAACTATCGTTTCCCACGATTCAACTTTGTTATTCTGCTATATATATATATATATATATATATATATATATATATATATATATATATATATATTGATAGATAGATAGAAAGATAGATAGATAGATGAATAATGTTTTCTAGCTGGCGATTACATAACACATCTAGACTTATGCATTTTACTAGCATTTCATTATCAACTTTATTAACATTACTTGTTTTGATATATATTAGTTGTCTACTCATCAGTCTCTGCTTTCTTAGTAGTTCTAGACTTGTCTTCATTGCTAGTTGTTTCCATATATGGTTTTCTTGGATTAGTAGATGTAGAACAGTTAAAGGAGCAGGAGCAGTTTGCAGAGGGGGAATCCCCTCCCCCCAAAAAAAACACATGGGAGAAAGTGAAAACAATGAACTTAAAAGAAAGCGGGATAAATAAATACGTGGTCAGAGATAAGTTAGTTTAGATATCAATTTTTGAAAACCGTCTAATGTATGCCATCATATAAAACGGATGATAAACTGAAGATGATGAGGATATTAATTCAAGGAATAAAACAGTAACAAAAAAAAAATAATAAAATAAAATTATTATAAAAATTAAAATAAAAAAATACATAAACAAAAAAACTAGTATAAAATAAAATGTTAGTGGAAAACATCCAGATTAAAATTAAGTCCCAACACAAAGAAAAGAGAAACCGTGCATTAGAGGCTACATGTATCCTTGCCTGATAAATACGTATACATCGGTTACGAATAAATGAGTGTTTGAATAACATCTTAGTATAATCTTATAGAGTTCTACAGAAACTTTACACACAAACAATCAGCATCAAGTTATCTTTCTGAATTTTTGAGATGAGAATTGATTATCGATATTATTTGGATACTTTGAATTACTCTTCTCATCTTAAGTATTATTTTCACAACGTTTCGGTTGATTACTTAGGACTTCTTCATGACTAACGAAACGACAGCATGCTACCCCTTGTGAATTAAATAAAGAATTCGGTTTGAAATTTGGTGCTGATTCATGAGTTCTGGAAGGTCCACGTGGAGAAGACCTGAGGTTAGATCGTCCAAAACGTTGTGAAAATAACATTCAAGATAAGAACATTTGTCCGACTAATCCAAATAATACAAATTAGCACCAACTTATTTTCATTTAATTCTAAAAAGAAAGAAAATCATTTTTAAATTTCTCATACTCATTTTCTAATTAACATGTTTAAGAAATCTCAGATGCATTAAAATTTACTTTCTCCTTATAATATCTGACGTTTTTGTGTCTATATGTGGCTTTATTACATCTTGCATGCAAATAAACAATTCTTTTTTTACTACCATCTACTTGTCTGCCACCCCCCCTCCCTCGCCAATTAATCACACGGATCACAACAGTTTTCTTATCCTGTTTAATTTTCAAGTTTATTGACAAATTAAACTCTTGTGCCAATCGCCTATTTTGTGAGCTTGCAATGCCGGCTTTCATTACATGTAGTAATTTCAGTCGATTACAAAAAATATCAATTATGTAATATAACAGTTAAGTGTACCTTTATATTTGTCTGTAACATTTCTCAATCATATGTTGCAGAGCAGGTATTTAACATGAAAGAGTTCAATAAGTAATTACCCTGACCTACTTCCAGTTGACTGATATAGCTGAAAGTTTGCATGTGCAATGATTTGTATCTCTATGGGTTATGTGTCAAATTACATTGCTGAACTAATTGTGGTTTCTGATTTAAAAGTGTTGAAACTAGGTCAAGTGTGAAATGGAGTGAGTCTGTTCAGTGTTGCGAAGTGATCTGCTTTTTGTATTTAAAAAGACGCACATCACAGGGGACTTTTGATGAAGTGAAAGAAAATATGGTAATGAAGCTATATGCTATATGACCTTGTGAAATACTAACATTGTGAATTCAAACATGACTGAAAATCTGGAGAAACAGTATCTAAACCTTGTTGTCGCCCTTTTGCCACTAATAAGGCATTTGTCAGTCAAGTTAAGTCAGCCATTTTTGAAGATCGACAAGTGACTATTCGCCAAATAGCCCAAGAGATCAAGAGTAGTATAGTGCCTTAAGAAACTATCACTCATAGCTCTGTCAGATGGATTCCCATTTTGCTGACACTTTTCCAGAAGCAAGAACACATTGAGCACTTAATAAATTTGGAAATGTGCCAAGAAAATGAATCAAAATTTTTAATATGATTGACTACAAGAGGATAAAACCTATCATTATGATCCAATGACCAAAGATCAGTCAATGCAGAAGAAGCACTTGGACTCACCACCTCAAAGAAGGCAAGGTGAAGCCAACTGCTGGCAAGGTTATGCTCACAGTTTTCTGGGACGAGGACGGAGTAGTGATGACAGGTTTTCAGACAAAGGCTACCACAATAACAGGAGCCTATTATGCTTCACTTTTGAGGAAGACACCCCTTCAGTTCTATGAAATCCTCCCCTCTATTCTCCTGACTTTGCACCCTTTGACTTTACCTTTTCCCAGCCATGATGCTGTTTTTAAAAGGACCATGTTTCTCAGATGGTTTCCAAATCAAGTCATGGTTGAAAAACAAACCTGAGGCATTCTACAAAAATGTACCCAGAAATTAAATGATGGGAGAAATGCATAACTTATACAAACAGACTAATAATTGTACCAAGTTTTGTTGCTCTTTTGCTATGAGAAGTAGGTCAGGGGCATTACTTATTGAACGCCTGCTCGTACATTGGAGAGCAAGTATTCAACATACAAAGGTAATTTAAGACGGGGGGGGGGTCATTGTTGTTTTTTTTATCAGCAGAACCTTAAAAAGTACAACTTCTGTTGATAAATATTTTCAAATGAAAAATCGTGCTTCTTTCACCGATCTGTTTTGAAAATATGATTTTTTGCTTTGTTTTTGTTGTTATTATTTTATCGGCCCACTGATAATTATTAGTTTTTGAACGTTCCTGTCGAAAATACCGCTACAATCCATGTTTTTGAAAAAAAATGTGGCATCCGACTTAAATGAAACCGTCAGTATAGATAGCTACATACTCTTCAAGAAATTGAAACAGAAATTGAACAGCCGAACATTGCACACACCTTTACATGCTGCCACCACTGCACACAGAAATAACTACTTCAATTGCTTCCAATGCAATCGATGTTTTGTAACTAAAATCGCATTTAGGACATAATCACTGCAAAAGAATTATAGAAAACGTGAGAGAGTCACATGTTTGGCCCATCGTCCAACGTAGAAGAACAGAGGCTTGGTTCCCATGAGTTTTGATGAATAACAAAATGATTGCGTCAGCATCTGACAAAACCAAATTCTTTGCTAACAACTTTGCCTCAAACTCAGCCCTACGTGATCACGACCACCTACTATATGAATTTTCTTCAAAGATCGGAAATAATTTGAGCAGCATCTACATTTCTGTCTGTGATGTTTCAAACTTACTGAAAACCTTGATGCCAGCAAGGCAACTGCACCCGACAATATTTTAATCATAGTACTAAGAAAACACTGCAACTGGAACTAGCTCCCATTTTTGCAAAACCGTCTGAAATAGAAATGCTTCCAACACCTTGGAACACCTTGTTGGTCTGCCCAGTATTTGAAAATACCAGAAACCGGTCTTCTGCATCTTAGTACAGACCAATTATTTTTCTGTGAATCTTGATTAAGTTGCTATTTCTTGATATATCTAAGGTAAAGTTTGGCATAAAGGTTTACTTTACAAGATTTCCAGCGATGGATATCTGGAAATGTCTTCTCAACCATCAAGTTCTTTATCTCTGATAGTTTTATGCAAGTAGTCATTGATGGGCAGAAGTTCAAAACTCAAAGTATCAATGCTGGCATACCTCAAGGATCTATCCTGAACCCACCCAACTTTCATCAATTATCTCCCAAATCACATTCTAAGTTCATTCATTGACATATACACAGGCTATGGTAAAATTTCACAGGCCAGCAACCTCTCTGAGTTTCTCTCCTCCGACCTTGAGCAGACGGTGCAATGGGGATGGTTAATTCAAACGCATCCAAAACCAAACTTCTATCTTTTCACCACCGACGCTCTGATCCCCACTTGTACCCAATCGAAATGAATGACTCTCATCTTGAGGAAGCATCGTGATGTGACAAACTTCTGGACATGACCTTTGCTCCTGACCTGTAATGGAAGACTTACATTAAGTCGGTTGCCAAGACCCCTGGAAAAATGGTTACATCATTCTATGCTCCAAAAAGTATCTAAATCCAGATGTAATCTTCTACCTGTATAAGAAATAAATACATCCTAAAATGAAGTACTCTTGCCATATCCGAGCAGCCTTTACAGGGTTTAAAACTGGCTTTGAAATCTAGTAGGTGATATCTTTTTCCTCTCCTTGGAACCTTTTTTCTCATATAAGAAACGTTGCTAGTCCATCTCTGTTCTAGCATTATTTTCATGGTAAGTGTTCAACTGAGTTTCAACCTGTGGTTCTCGCACTCTCCTGCAAAACATTCACAACAAACACTCGCCTAGCTACAACCATTGTTAACAATTTCATCTACTCTCTGTCTGTACCTAAATCTAAATGCAAATTCCATGAACAAAGTTTCCTTCCTATAACTACTTGTCTGTGGAACTCTATACTGTGTAGTTGCTTTCTAGCTGACTGCAACATGGTCAATGAATGAAAAAAAAAAGTAAAGGAAATTAAATGAAGAAAAATATTTGTTTGAACTCCTGCTTTCCCACGATTAACTTCAACTGTAATTTCCGCCATCCATTCCCTCTCTCAGGTGTCGAAAAACTGAAAGACCTCCTCGTGCTTCAACTCGTCCTTTTCTGTCCTCCGATGCCATATTTATATTACTGAACCTTCTACAAATGAAGATCTTTTCTTTCTTTTTCTTTCCCTCATTCCGTCACCCAACAGGTTAGAGAGAGAGACGCACCTGTTTGTGTACGTCACTTTCTTCATTACTTTCACCACGTAATCAATTGCCCTAATGTTGTTGTTCAATTCTGGTACACACTCGCCTAACTACAACCACTTTTCATCTCCTCTCTGTCTGTACCTAAATCTAAATGCAAATTCCATGAACAAAGATTTCTTCCTATAACTGCCCGCCTGTGGAACTCTGTACCACAGGCTTTCCAACAGACTACAACATGGTCGTCTTCAAATCCATTGTAAACAAGTTCCTATTGAGTTGTCACCTTAATCTAATTCTACTAAATTTCCATCACTACTGGTAACTATGCTATTATGTCATTGATCACCTTTCATTTTTATACTTGCGTGGCCTTCAGACCTTAATAAGTGGTAAAAAAACGAAGATAATAATAAAATGTAAACGTAATTTTTAGCTGATGTCATCGTTCCAAAATTCTCATTTCATTCTATATGAGAAAGCTGAACATAATATGTGTGTAGCATAGCGTTGGTGAGAAGATTATTCACGCTTATAAACACCAGCTGGCCGGCTCGTGTGTCATCTTGTTGCTGCAATGTTGCATGTATTACTAGTAATAAGATCTCTTTGCATCTCATAAATGTATCACCTGTCATGTGTAATTGTAAACGTCTATTGTCTACTTGTGTTCCATCTGTCCGAGTATTTTTAAGAAGAATCCCTGAAGGATTTCACTTTTATTTTGATGCAATCATAACTATGATGAGGATCCCCATTATTTTCATCAAAATTGGAAATATTTTTAAATTTTCATCAGCTATGAGAAAATAACTCCACTGCTTTGTGGATGCCTTCGGAAAGGCAAAGGCTAAGGGAGAAAACCCTGACAAAAATCTGGTTTGGAGTAGCGATAGATCGATGCAACACTTTTCTGGCAACTCCAGCAGCTGTGCTGGCTCTGAGTGTATTGGCTTGAATATATATATATGTACATATATGCATATACACACACACACACATATATATATATATACATATATATATACATAAATATATGTGTGATCGTTTATGTATATTCATGTTTATTTAATTTATTTATTTGTTTATTTTCTATTGTTTTTGTTTGTTTTAAAACTATTTTGTATCGCTATCCTAGAGTAAATTTTATCTTGTGAACACAGTTGTTTGCTATTTCTCTTCTACAGTTTAATACATGTTGGAGTTCTTTAAAGTACAGGATAGCAAATTTTTCATGAAGGCATAATTTACATGGGTCGTCTAAATGCCTACACGTGGTAGCTTGTTTTATCATTTTCCATTTGACTACCGGCGAATGTCCGCTTTTCCTTGAGTGCCCAGTATTTATTTGCTAGCATTCTTTTCATACTGTTTTTTATTGTTGAATGTACTTTTGTGGTCATAATATCGAGTTTTTAAATCTAAGGAAGTCATACCAACGTAATATTTCTTGTTATTCGGGTTTTCTTTCACAAATATTGTGGCCTGGTAAAAAATGCTTTTGGTTAGACATTTATTTTGAAGTGGGCAAAGTGTGCGGTGTCTTCAGTTGCATTTATCTTGTTCGTTATTAGTATTTTTATTTCTAGTATGGTTGTTGTTGTCCGGGGTTGGTTTATTATTATTATTATTATTATTATTATTATTATCATTATTATCATTATTATCATTATTATTATTTCTGTTAGTGTTAGTTTTATTTTTGTCATCGTGTCTACTTTTTTATTGTTTATTTAGTTGTTGTTTACATTGTTTTTCTTTAATATTTTGTTATTATGTGCTTTAATTATCATCTCTAAATTATCGTATCAGCTGTAGGATAACTTTAAGGTATTTTTATTGAAAATTTTGTGCAAGGGGTTGGTTGCGGGAAAGTGTTTTTCAATAAGATCTAGAAATTTCTTGGCAAGTTTTGTTTTTAACATTTGATTGTATGGGGCCGTATAGCAAATTATAGTTCTTTTTCTTCTATTTTTAATTTTATTATAGTTGTTGGTGTTTTGTTGCTTATATTTGATATCGATATTTTTGTATCCACTATTTTTTAGGGCTGTTTCATAGATATTGGTTGACCTGTTAAATGCATTTTCATCACTTGAGTTATTACTGAGTCTACTTATGATCGAGTTAGGAATCTGTTTTATAATTGATGGTGGGTGATTGGACTTAGGGTTTATGTATATTGGAGTAGCATTATCTCTTAAGTAGGGTGCATATGTGTTTTTATCTAAATTTAATGAGACGTCCAGGAAGTTTGTTATTTTTATGTTAGCTGACACATCTGCTTTTAGGCCTAATTTTTTCATTTCCTTGTGTATGATTTTCTTAAAGTTATCTCCCTTGACTTTGTTGGGGTCTTTTATTATAGCTAGTCCGTCATCTCTATATAGGCCGATATTTAGACCAAAAATTGGCTGAGTAATTTGATAGAGACCGCAGAGGTGCAACTTTTTAAAACTTTGATCCCAATTTTGACCCATTAACATTTATTGTTTTGGGCTCAAATCAAATTAAAAAGTTTGATTCATGTCCAAATAACCTACATCTAAAATTTCAAGTGTTTAGACCCAAAATTGGGGGAGTAGTTTGGTAGAGTTTTCAACGGTCAAATCGTTGAACCTGACAGCTAAATTTCTGGCTGAAAACCGATTAAAAAGATTTTTCCACACCTCAATACTCCTTATGTCAAATCTGAAGTCTGTGGACTGAAAATTGGCAGAGTAGTTTGGTAGGGAAATGTACACACACAGACAGACACATTCATAGATATATAGACTAGCAGAGAAACCCAAAGTTGTTCAGAATTGATTGAAGCTTGACAAATGTTCCACCCTCCCATATTTTAGTGTCATCGAAATTTTTTTAATGTAATCGATTGATTACCTGCTCTATTTAAAGACGGTCCCTCGCCCGATTTTGTACCGGGAGGAAGCTTCGCATGCCTCCTCACAGTGACTTAGTTAACAATACATTGTAGTCCATATTGCACTGTAGAGAATCCACTGTTGATTTTTATAAAATTATTTGTAAATAATAGCTCTACTTAAATTTTAAAATGCAAAAGTCAAGTATCATGATTCAACTGTGCTCTAAACAGAACCATTAATGTCGAACACGCCCGTCTTATAAAAGAACCAATGTTGATTTTATGAAATTATTTCTACATAATCACTTGAATTAAAGTTAAACGTACAAAAGCCAAGTATAATGGTTCAATTGTGCTCTAGAAAGAAACATTCATTTTGAATGCACTCCTTTCTTATAAAAGAATCAACACTTGATTTTATAGGCTGGGTCTTTCTGCTTGTGCAGTGGTAAAACTTCTTAAAAGCACTTGTGATGTTAGGTTGTATAAAAGTGTTAACTTTGCTCAAAATCGGACTTCCTTCTTTAATCGGATGATTTCAGTATCGATTTTGGATACTTATCAGACGCACTCCGATACAAAACCTACATAAAGGCATTTCGAGACACATCAAGTATCTTCGTGTGAAAGAAAAAAAAATCAGCCCAGCCGTTTATGAGTATATAGAGACCGAACTAACACACACACACACACAGACAACGTTGTATTTTATATAATAGTAAAAGAGATACTCCTAAATAATGAACCCTCTAGTCATTGACCATTTCTATTCTTGAATAAGCCTGCATATGACGGACGAAACATCAACTACTAGGTTTTACCTGCTCTATGCTTAGCAGGGAGATCCGATGTTGTCCGAGATTGTTCTACCCTTCCATAGTATAATCGAAATCAGTGAAATTGACCATTTTTTAATCACATCAATTGATTGCCTGCTCTAGTTTGAGACGCCCCTCCCTGCAGTGCTTTGCATGCCTCTCTGTAGTAACTTACTCCATAATACATTGTAGTCTACATTGCACTGTAGAAAATTTATTGTTGATTTTATAAAATTATCTAGAAATAATGGCTTAACTTAAATTTTAAAATGCAAGAGTCAAGTATCATAGTTTAGTTGTGCTCAAACTTCTTAAATGCCGTTGTGGTGTTAGGTTGTATAAAGTGTTAACTTTAGTCAACGAACACTCCCAGACACATCAAGTACATTTGTGTAAAATTAAAAAAATAATCGACCCAGACGTTTATGAATTCATAGAGAACGAACTCACACAGAGACAAAGTTTATATATATATATATATATATATATATATATATATATATATATATGTATCTATAAATTTTTTATCAATTGGAATAAAAGTATTGAAACATAGATGAAAATAACAAAATTCTTGAGATAGCTCAATAGTGCAATACTAGACTTATAAATACTTTTATGTGCCTGCTCTTGGTGAAGCAGTACATTATATATATATATATATATATATATATATATATATATATATATGTGTGTGTGTGTGTGTGTGTGTGTGTGTGTGTGATTACACATTCATACATTTATAATTGGACCTAATTTGTAGGTAATTAAATAAGTTTTTATTATATAATTCGTATGATCGTTTGAATGTGTAATTCAATTATCTAATATCAAAGTTTTTTTTTTTTTTGTAATTTGTTAGAAAAATTGAAACTATAAAATGCGAACGAGTCAATAATGCATCGATGGATATTTTTATTATTTCTTTCGAACTTGGAACTTTCCAGACACGATAGGATTTTTTTCCTCTTTTTGTTAATGCCCTGCACTTTATGCAAGACTAAACACTTGCAAAATTAGGACAAACAAACATTTTTTTTTTAATTACATGTTCATTTCTTGATTTATTTTCTCATTTTCTCAGTGATGTGTTTAGTTTTATCTAATTTCCATGAGGACGCAATCTTAATCCATCTTTTATGCAAACAGTTTCATACTATTTAAACTTTATGCATTTTTATTGCCTCTTCTTTTCCCCAATTTTGCATTGCGTACTGATTGGTTAGTTGGAATTTAACATCTGTGCTGTTTCGTTAACGTGTTATTCTACATCTGAATATATGTGATGGATATAAACTTTAAAAGTAGTTAAAAACAAGGTTTAAGGAAGAAGTTGTTATAGCTTGCTTGAAGGATTGTGTGTAGTGTGAAAGGAGTTGTGTTTGAAGGCTATATCAATGCAGTCTTGTAGAAGAACACCGCGAAAAGGTAGATAAAAGAAAAGATTTCAAGAATTTTCAGTTGTAAAATAACTCCCTTCTGGGTTCCTGCTTTCCCAACTGTACTGACATGCAGAAGTTCAAGTGTAATGTTAACAAGCATCTTGCTGCTCAACTCCCTACATAGTATCCCTGCAACATGTGTCCCCGATAGTAACCTCCTACATCAAAGTGGCACTGGGCCTTGTTTGGGGTGAAAATGGAATAATAATTTAAAAAAAACAATGTGTCACACTAGGATGGTAATACTGTGTCACAGCTTTTTAAAGTATACCTCATTTTCAAGAAAAAGAAAAAGGAAAATATATTAGCAATCACTCGGTGGAGGTGTGTTAATGTAAGAAGTTAGAAGCCGAGAATAGCAGTTTCGCAGTCAGACAGGTTTGCATACTTGTGAAATTATTTCTAAAATAATAAAGGCTTGTTTTCCATAACTCATCTTTATGTTGAAATTTGTCTTGAATTTTATTATTACAATCCTTTGAGATGAGTAAATTATTTGTTTATTTGCCGACTGTTATCCTCATCTTCATAGTTATTGTTGTTTCACAATGTTTCGGCCAGCTATTCCTCTGGCCTTTGTCAGGTGGTTAACTTCGACGGGATAGGAAAGCTGAGTCTCTTAACTATATCTTCAGTAATTACTGCCTTCCATAGTTGTTGTTGTCTCACCACGTTACTGACTGGCTTTGGGTAGGATTGAAACTGCTATCATCAAACAATGTTCCCCTGGAACCATAGAGACTCAACGCCTCTATCCACTGCGTCACGGTCGAGACGACAACAACTATGGAAGTCAGTAATTACTGAGAACACAGTTGAGTGACTCAGCATTTCTATCCCGTCATGGTTAACCATCTGACGAAGGCCAGAGGAATAGTTGGCCAAAACATCATGGAACAACAATTATGAAGATGAGGATAACAGTCCGTAAATAAATAAATGAAACATCTTTCAATTTAGCCAATGCGAACGATATATTAGAAGGAGTAGATTGAGAGAAGTTAAAAGAGAAAAATCCTTCTCTTCCTATTCCTCCTCCTAAGAATTAGATGCTCGTTATAAATATAACTCTTGTATATTTAAAAATTATAACGATATTCTTATGGTAAGTGACAGTGCAAATTCATTACAACCCAACTCACTTTCATTAATGCATTAGAAATTGCAATATAAAAAATACTTCTCCGGAAAATGATAGACGAAAGTATAGTTTTGAAAACGAAAATATGCAAACATTTTTAATTACATAATCATTTCTCTTACTTTCGCATTGGTGTGTTTAGTTTTTATCTAATTTATACGGGAAAACCATTTCAACCCCTCTTTTATGCAAACAGATTTTCATAATATTTCAACTTTATGTATGTTCAAGAGGTGGATGTAGTTTGCTTGAAACATTGTATAGTATATAGTTAAATGGAATGTGTAGAAGGCGGTACAATGCAGAGGTAACGGAAAGACACAAGCTGAAGCAGGTGTCGTTCCGTTACCTCTGCATTGTACCGCCTTCTACACATTCCATTTATGTATTTTTATTACTTGATGTATTCTCCCCTTTATTCTACATTGCATACTGATTGGCTGGTTAGAATTTACCATCTGTTGCTTTGTTGAAGTTTGGCAGAGTGATAAAGAGCACTTTCTGAGGGAGCTTTTGAACTTCCCACATGTAAAAGCCGTCTGTCTGTGTTTTCTTGTCCTTGGGAGAAAAGTCTAGTCGGTGCTGTTTTCGTCTTGAAATATCAACACAAATCCAATCTCGAGTTTGACAGGTGTTTATAAAATCTCAGCATAATCAGAGTACATAGGTACAAAGAGTCAAACTTATTTGACTGACACCTGGATTTAAATAACAAAATGACATTTCAGTCTTTTCATTTTTAATATATCTCTGTCTTTGTCTATCTATCTATCTGTCTCTGTCTCTCTGAATTTCTCTTGGTTTGAGGAGGGAAGACTTGTCAATTATACTCTGTTTATGGCAAATGTAAAAAGCTGAACTCTCGATTATGCTAAGAACGAGTCTTGAGCTAAAATGCTGCTTAATTGTTAAAATACGTAAAATTCTATGATGATGATCATATTCGGTCCCATCTGCTTTACATGCTGGCATATGTTGAATGGCTTTAAAATTTGACTTCCAAGCTAACTCTGCCCATGTCTTCATTTATCACTCAAATACATTCTTATGACTTTCATATTTGTTTTCCTTGTCATCTCACACTGCTACCTCAATAGTTTTACATCTTATTTATTCTTTCAACATGGCCATACCATTCCATATATTGTCAAAATTAGATATTACTCTGAGGTTATCAGATTTAAGTCTATCTTTAAGACTAACATTACACTGATTGTATCATTATCACATAATTTCTCTCCATGCAACACATATCCTCAACCTCACTGACCGGGTTTCACTTTCATACACATGATCAATAATGGTGAGTTGGATTATTCGAACTATAAACTAACAAAAATCCTAGATTAAGTGTTACAAACCAACAAAAATGTTATTTCAAACTTAACGAAATGTTATTTAAAACTTAATGAAATGTTATTTCAAACTTAATGAAATGTTATTTCAAACTTAACGAAATACTATGTATACCTTAACGAAATGTTATTTCAAACTTAACGAAATGTTATTTACAAACTTAACGAATTGTTATTTCAAACTTAACGAAATGCTATTAAAAACTTAATTAAATGTTATTTCAAACTTAACGAAATGTTATTTCAAACTTAATGAAATGTTATTTGAAACTTAATGAAATGTTATTTCAAACTTAATGAAATGTTATTTAAAACTTAATGAAATGTTATTTCAGACTTAACGAATTGATATTTCAAACTTAACGAAATGTTATTTCAAATTTAACGAAATGTTATTTCAAACTTAATGAATTCTTATTTCAAAGCGAATCGAAAATTCTATTTCCAAACATTACAAACCAAGGAAAATGCTATTTCAAATGAAAAAATTATAAACTAACTACAATACTATTTCAAACTTAATGAAATGTTATTTCAAACTTAATGAAATGCTATTTCAAACTTAACGAAATGTTATTTCAAACTTAATGAAATGTTATTTTAAACTTAATGAAATGTTATTTCAAACTTAATGAAATGTTATTTCAAACTTAACGAATTGTTATTTCAAACTTAAGGAATTGTTATTTCAAACTTAATGAAATGTTATTTCAAACTAAACGAAATGCTATTTCAAACTTAATGAAGTGTTATTTCATATAAACGAATTCTTATTTCAAACTTAATGAAATGTTAGTTCAAACTTAATGAAATGTTATTCCAAACTTAACGAATTGTTATTTCAAACTTAACGAAATGTTATTTCAAACTTAACGAAATGTTATTTCAAACTTAATGAAATGTTATTTCAACCTTAACGAAATGCTATTTCAACCTTAACGAAATGCTATTTCAAACTTAATGAAATGTTATTTCAAACTTAATGAAATGTTATTTCAAACTTAATGAAATGTTATTTCAAACTAAACGAAATGTTATTTCAAACTTAATGAAGTGTTATTTCATATAAATGAATTGTTATTTCAAACTTAATGAAATGTTATTTCAAACTTAATGAAATGTTATTTCAAACTTAATGAAATGTTATTTCAAACTTAATGAAATGTTATTTCAAACTTAATGAAATGTTATTTCAAACTAAACGAAATGTTATTTCAAACTTAATGAAGTGTTATTTCATATAAACGAATTGTTATTTCAAACTTAATGAAATGTTATTTCAAACTTAAGGAAATGTTATTTCAAACTTAATGAAATGTTATTTCAAACTTAATGAAATGTTATTCCAAACTTAATGAAATGTTAGTTCAAACTTAATGAAATGTTATTTCAAACTTAACGAATTGTTATTTCAAACTTAACGAATTGTTATTTCAAACTTAACGAAATGTTATTTCAAACTTAACGAAATGTTATTTCAAACTTAATGAAATGTTATTTCAAATTTAACGAATTGTTATTTCAAACTTAACGAAATGTTATTTCAAACTAAACGAAATGTTATTTCAAACTTAATGAAGTGTTATTTCATATAAACGAATTGTTATTTCAAACTTAAGGAAATGTTATTTAAAACTTAACGAATTGTTATTTCAAACTTAATGAAATGTTATTTCAAACTTAACGAAATGTTATTTCAAACTTAATGAATTGTTATTTCAAAGCGAAGCGAAAATGCTATTTCCAAATATTACAAACTAAGGAAAGTGCTATTTCAAATGAAAAAATTATAAACTAACTACAATACTCTTTCAAACTTAAGCGAACGTAAGCGTTACAAACCAATAAGAATGTTATTTTTAAACTTAAGTATTATAAAGCAATGAAAATGCTATATCAAACCGAAATATTACAAACCAGCGAAAATGCTATTGTAGTGTGTTGAAGGGCACACACACAAACGCACGCATGACAGCTGGTAGCAAACGCACTGGACTCTGGAGTTAATTAATGTTGCAAACTAACGCGACTGTTATTTCAAATTTAAGTGTTGAAAAATAACGAAAATGTTATTTCAAATTTAAGTGTTGAAAAATAACAAAAATGTTATTTCAAATTTAAGTGTTGAAAAATAACGAAAATGTTATTTCAAATTTAAGTGTTGAAAAATAACGAAAATGTTATTTCAAATTTAAGTGTTGAAAAATAACAAAAATGTTATTTAAAATTTAAATATTATAAACTAAGGAAAGTGTTATTTCACATTTAAATGTTTCAAACTAACGAAAATGTTATTTCAAATTTGTAAATGTCCATCTGATTGATAAAATATCTCATAGATGAGAAAATAATATAAAATAAAACGCTTTTAGCGACAAAATGATTTTTCATGCATATGCATAAATAAAATCAATGGTTGAAAATGAGAACGACCGCCATAAAGTTAAAAATAGATGGTAACATTTAAGATCTAACACTAAACGTCTTTCCTTTAACAATTACAAGAAACCTTTTCAGAAGAGTCTCCCACTAATTGGTCGCAAACTATCAACCAAGTTCCAGCCCCTGTCCCATGGCCGCAATATTGCATTACTGTACCGTTTTACAAGTATTTAAATGTAATGTGCTCTGATGAACTCGTAGCACTTATGCCCCCTTGATGTAAATACTCTCCTTCATTCCTACCCTGACAAGCAACAAATCCCACTGTTATATATTAGCACTTCCGGGCATTGTCAAGTTACCCAAGCGATTATTATTATTATTATTATTATTATTATTATTATTATTATTATTATTATTGTATAGAGATGCAGATGTTATGAACTAGGACACATTCAGGGAAAATGTTCCGATAACAAAAAGTAATGTTGGAAACTAAAACAATTAGTTTGAGTCCCCATCGAAATTGGTTATCATGGAAAGTAGGCCAGTTTGGAATGTAAACAAATCTTGATTTAGAATAATAATAAGATTGATCCCTGACTTTATAGAGTTGAACAAATAAATGGATAGTTCTTATATATACACGTTAGTCAGAGGAGTTAGTCAGTTAGAAGTCGAGAAGAGAGAGTCAGAGAGAGGTCGAATTGGCTAGCAGACGAGGGATTTAGTCGCTGAGGTTCACAGAAAACTAGTGCTGAACAATATAGCAAGATGTAGAGACCAAGGAAACGTGCAACTCCAAGCCGAGGAACATTGCAGGAATAAATGCTATATAAAATATCATCTGGCGTTGGTGTCCTTTGGAGAAACTCTTCTTGTGGCTTCACAGAACCCAAAAAAAGAATCCAGTAAAATAAGGTATGTCCCCCTAGAAAAGATGTTAACCGTCCAGGTAAAGAACAGTCCTTATATATTATTGCCTGGACTTGGTGAACTTTTTATTGAATGTACACCTGCCCACACTCAACATTCACTCGATGAACACTATAAAAACTGACACATTATACACATATACATTATATAGACGATCACACATATTGACACATGTATACATTCAAGATCCTAGAGACAATACGGACGATGATATAAGTAATAAATATATACACGCATTATATAGATCAGTATATACCGCATTCACTGCAAAGGTCTCTAGATACTGAAAAGCCTTCTATTCCAAAAGTTTCTTTTCTTCAGACTGCAAGACTTTGAAATTGCTACCATGTTCTTGTTTTCCTGACTAGACTAACTGCAATGTGAACAGACATCTTGCTACCCAAGTCCCTACATAGTAACCCTGTAGACATGGTCCCTTATAGTAGCTATTTACGTCCCAGTTGTAATATGCCTTGTTTGTCGTAAGAGTAAAAAAAAAAAAAGACTGACGGATACACTAATGAAATATTAACTCCGACTGAAGCGTGATAAACTGACAGACGATGTCTCTTATAGAAATGCTTGGACGCATCTAGATATTTCTAGATGCGTCCAAAAATAATGAAACTGCATAAATTCATCATATAAGCTGTTTTTGTGTTTTGTTTCTGTTTCTTTGGAAGCAATTGCATCTTTCACCCTAGAATCTGACTGTGATATTTCTTCTTTGCAAAATGCTCGACTAATTCAAAAATTTGCATCTACGATTCTTTCTTTACGGCGAGAAGCATGCTAAGCACATTTCACTTGGAAAAAAAAATACTAGAAAAACAACAAAGTACCTTTGTTATAATTTTCCTTATTTTTTTCTTCAAATGATTCCTTATTTGTGCCGATGCTCCTCATCTGCCAAGATGGAAGCTGATGAATTATTACGCTTACATATGCTTGCAGAGATCTGAAACGAATCCGCCATTTTCTTCTTCTTGCTTTGAGGTTGATGGATGCTCTATAAAAACAGTTGGTAATAAATAATACGAAGAATAAATTGCAGTTTTCACAGGAAATGTGCCTGACGACTAATTCCTTTCTCCAAAAGTTGCTTCTCTAAAATTGATATTTACTGAAATTAGATTCGATTGTTTTTTTTATTTTTTTATTTACTTGGGAGTTACCACTTATCAAGGCACGAAGGTCACTCGAGGATAAGGGTTAATGAATTTAAAGTGGCCATGTAGTAATCGTTAATGGTGTAAATTTGGGTAGAATTGAATTATTTAGGGGGATCGCTCTAAGTACTTGTTTACATTGGATTTGAAGGCTACCATGTTGTATTCAACCGGAAAGTAGGACAGCGGAACAGTGTTCCAAAGGAGGGCAGTTCTGAGAAAGAATCTTTGTTTGTGGAATCTGCGTTTAGATTTAGACACAAATAGAGATTGAGGGAAATCGTTTATAGTGGTTGTAGCTAGTCGAGTGTTTTTGCGAAAGTTTGGCATGGGGAAACCATAGATTGGAATTTAGTCGAGCATTTGACATGAAAATAATGATTGTTGTTGGGTTTTGATGGCATGTCAACAACCGTTTAAGAGGACAGATGTAATCATTTTTTTTTAATGTGGGAAAAGGGAGGTAATCGTAGTTCAGTGGCTAACGACACTGACCGGCGATCTGAATGTCCCAAGTTCGAATCCAGTTCATTCCACAAAACTCGTTTTCACTTAGAACGTTGGCAACCTTCATGCAGTTCCTTCCATAAGTACCTGGTGTTTTTCTAGAAAGAATCCTGACTAGAAAAATATTGAGGAAACCAATAGAATCATCGGATTCATATGACGACGACGACGAGGATGATGATGATGAATGTGGAAAAATTCAGCTCGCCCATAATGGGTACTCCGGAGTGAGATAAAAATTAAAATTACCTAAATTTAAAATGATTTCTCCTTTACTGACTGAAGACAGAAAAGATGAAGTGCGGCATCAGAACAGATACTACACTCTTCTCCAAGCCAAAAGGATAAGGAAATTGTGGCGTCTGAATCACTTTATGATTAAGACGAAAGCGAAAAAAACAAAATGTCCGAACTGCTTACTTGCTTTCTTTTTCCGTTTTGTTGGAATATGCTTTCCTCCTCACTCCTCAAAGCAAGTAAGTTTTCATGAGAAAGTCTTTTCAACCAATGAAAATCATCCCAGACTCCAAAAGGTAACACGTCTGCATGAATATAGTTGGTTGCTTGTTTTTGTTTTACGGCATATCAACCCTTTTCAGGTTATTTGATGTCGAACCCAGTGATTTTGAAGAAAGATTTTTTAATAGAATATATTTGTTGTTTTCAAGTCGGTTTCTATTTAACCCATAGTTGGGACCCTAACAGGTACTACCACTCTGGGTCAGAGTGGACTTGGGAGCAATGGCAATTAAAGGGTGGCTCCTCACTCCCCAAAGCCTGCAAGCTGGGGCCTCAATATTGAATATAGTTTAAGGTCATATCCAGGACCATGCATGAATATAGTATGCCGACTCAAAGTAAGAAACTATAAAACAAACACGCAAAAAGTTAGAGGCGAAAAGAATTCTCAAAGTCGGTGCACCTTCGACAGGACTCAACACGTCTCTCTGGACTTTACTCAGAGGAGGTGGAAAACACTTGCTGACTTACATACTTAATCTCTACTTACATTCCTACACACTAGCAACAGTTGGGCGAACAGAAACGAACTGCTACTCACATCTATACACACTCTAACTAGAACAAGGTAAACCAACACACATACCGATGCCACGCTGGCAAAGCTCACATGTGTATATTACTTACATATGTATATACACTCTATGAATATTTTTAATTGTAACTATTCAAGCATCTTTCTTTACCCAAACACTTGTTTGCATAAATAAATATTCTCCTGAATGAAAATAACTTTTTTATATTCTTATCCACTGTATAAAAATGTTTTGTGATAAAATTGCTTTTTTCTCAACTTTTCATTTACAAAACTCTGTTCATGTTTTTAGGCTGCACTTGTTAACTGGTGACCCGTTTATTCTCTTAATGTTTCATTTATTTCCATTTTTTATAAGTATTCGTTCGCTAAAACATAACTTTGATATCCAATTTATATTAAATGGCAGTGTTGTTCTTAACCAGACTCAACGACATTATAGTTGTTCAAAAATAGCCTTTACCAAAGCCAGCGACCATCCCATAAAGTCTCTTTAATAACATGTCTTATGTTAGAAATTCCGTACGTTGTACAAGAATTAAATAGACAGCAGTATCATTCTGTGCTATTTTACCATTTACAAAATATAAGCACATATTCATTGTGTGCCATTTTAACATGTACAAAATATATAACATTTGCTAATATTGTATAAATGTTAAAATTGCACGCAATGAATATGTGCAAAATATTAGCACATGTTCATTGTGTGCCATTTTAACATTTATAAAATATTAGCACGTTTGTGCCATTCTAACATGATAAAATATTAGTATATATTCATTGTATGTTATTTACTATTCAACAAATATTAGCACAATTTCATTTTGCGCCATTTTGACATTTATAAAATATTAACAGTTTCATTGGGTGCCGTTTTAACATTTATAAAATATTCGCACAAATTCATTATATCATTTTAACATTAATAAAACATTAGCACATATTCATTGTGTGCCATTTTACTATTCATAAAATATTATCTCACTAATTGTGTGCCAGTTTAACACTTATAAAATATTAGTACATATTGGCTATGTGCCATTTTAACATTTATAATAGAACTGTGTGCCATTTTATAATTAATAAAATATTTTCACATATTCAATGTGTGCCATTTTATCATCTATAAAATATTAGCACGTATGTATTGTGCCATTTTATTATAAAATAGATCACATTTATTGTGTAAATGGTAAATATTGCATCATTTTATAAATATTTATAAATGGTACACTTTGCATCATTTTAACACTTATAAAATATTAGCACATATTGTGTGCCATTTTAACATTATCAAGAATATTCTCTTATATTCATTGAGATAGTTTAAAATTTGTAAAATATTAGCCCATATCGCTTGTGTGCCATATTGCCATGTATTAAATGTAAGCATATATTCATTTTGTGTGATTTTACTACTTATGAGGTATGTTTATTTTATATTTATAATATATTTTATTTTATGTTTGTGTGCCATTTAAATATTCATAAAATATTAGCACATATTGTGTGCCATTTTACGTTTAATAAATATCAGCACAGTCAATACTATGTGCAATTCTAATGTTCATAAAATATATGCACATATTGGCTGTGTGCCATTTAATATTTATAAAGTTTAACATGCATCATGTCCCGTTTTACATTTTTTAATATTAACACATATTCACTGTGTGGCAGTTTGATATTTATAAATTATTCGTACATATTAGCATTGTGTGCCATTTTTCATGTAAAAAATGTAAGCACATTAATTGCGTTCCATTTTACAATTTATAAAATTTTAGCACATTTATTGTGTGCCTTTTCATGTTAAAAAAATATTAGCATGTATTCAGTGTGTGCCATTTTACCTTTTATATTTTATAAAAGGTGATATGGCACATATTCATTTTGTGCCGTTTTATCTGTGGTTCAATCTGTGGTCCCCACTTGCCAAATTTTTATGAAAAACACCCGTCTAGCTGAAAACACTATCAATAATTTCCCCAACTCTATCTGTGCCTAAACTTAAACGTAGATTCCATAAACAAAGCATCTTTCTAAGAACTGTTCACCTGTGGTACTCCCTTCTGTTTGTCTACTTTCCAGCTGACTACAATATGGTCGTCTTCAAGTCCAATGTGAACAACTTCTTGATGAGCTGTCCACTTAAGTAATCCAATTTACCAAATTTCCACTACTAACGATTACTACGACATTGTCCCATTGACTTCCGTCCACCAATTAACCCTTATTCTTCAGTGGCCTCCAGGCCTTGACAAGTCATGACTCCTTTGTTATATATATATATATATATATATATATATATATATATATATATATATATATATATATATAGCCAGTAGAGTTTAGTTTCCTAGAAGTACATCCAATGAAACAACATGTGTCTACCAAAATAGTGCTCAATGAGTGAACAGAGCAGGTATATTAATTTTATTTATACAAACATTTATACATATATATAATAAACATAAAAAAAGCTTACAGCATGGATTCGCTTTTGGATATACGTATTAATGTGTGTGTGTGTGTGGCAGTGTCTGTGTATGTGTGTGTTGTATGTGTGTTGCATGTGTATGTGGGTGGATGTAGATTAAAAGGCACCGGTCAGTACTTAGCTGACCATCGCTAAGGTTCTTAACTTACAGACTCCAAGACAAGAAAACTAAATTCTCAATGCCTTATGCCATAAAAACCAAAAGTTAGCTTAGAAGGGGAAAGGGAAAAGAAAAAAAGATGTTTATTATCTTCAAAAGACCTCACTCATCCTTGTACCGTTTTTTATGACTCCCACCCAGGTTGCATGCTAACTTGATAAACGAAATAGGAAAATGTATTTGGTGGAAATATCACTTTCGACGGTAATTCTTGGCCTGAAGACGTAATCCCCCAACGTAGGTGATTACAGAAACATGTATGCACATATGTAGCCATTAATGTTTGTATAAATAAAATTAATATATATATATATATATATATATATATATATATATATATAGATATATATATATATATATATGTATGCATGTATATATATATATGCATGTATATATATGCATATGTATATATATATATATATATATATACATACATATGCATGTATATATATATACATATGCATATATATATATATGCATGTATATATATATATATATGCATGTATATATATATATATATGCATGTATATATATACATGCATGTATATATATGCATGTATATATATATAAACATGTATATATATATAAACATGTATATATATGCATGTATATATATATAAACATGTATATATATGCATATATATATGCATGTATATATATAAACATATATATATATATATGCATATATATATGCATATATATATACATATATATATATGCATATATATATGCATATATATATACATATATATGTATATATGTATACATATATATGTATACATATATATGTATATATGTATGCATATATATCCATATATATGCATATATATGTGCATATTTATCTATATATCTATAAAAGTGAAAGTGTCTTCTGTGTGCGTGTATCTGTGTGTCTGTGTGTGTACATTTCCCTACGCAACAACTCTGTCAATTTTAAGTCTGCAGACTCTAAATTTGATATTCAGGGTACTGAGATTTGGGAATATCTATGTGATCGGTTTTCGGCCAGAAATTTGGCTGTTAAAGGGTCAAAGTTCAACGATTTGACCTTTGAGTATTCTACTAAACTCCTCCGACAATTTTCGGTTTAAACACTTGAAATTTTAGATATAGATTCATTGGACATGGATCTAATATAATAACTTGATTTGAGCCCAAAACAATAAATTTTAAGGGGTCATAATAGGGGTCAAAGTTAAAAAAATTGACCACTTTTTTTTTTTGCTCAACATACATTTCCAAATACCCGGGCAACGCCGGGCACCCATGCTAGTATATCTATAAAAGTGAACGTGTGTCTGTCTGTCTGTCTGTCTGTGTACATTTTCCTTTGCAATAACTTTGTTAATTTTCAGTCTGTAGACCTGAAATTTGACATACAGGGTACTGAGATTTTGGAAAATCTATGTGATCGGTTTTCAGCCAGAAATTTGGCTGTTAAGGGGTCAAAGTTCAACGATTTAACCTTTGAGAACTCTACAAAACTCCTTCGACAATTTTGGGTCTTAACACTTGAAATTTTAGATATAGGTTCCTTGGACATGGCTCTGACTTTATAACTCGATTTGAGCCTGGTGGGAGATGTCCTTTTCTCTTCGCTGCAACCTCTATCTCATAGAAGAGATGTTATGAGTTTGTCTCTGCTTTATCGTTATTTTCATGGAAAGTGTTCAACTGAGCTTTAATCTATGGTCCCCCCTCGCCAAACTTTCACAAGAAACACTAGACTAGCTGAAAACATTTCAATAATTTTCCCCACTCTGTATCTGTACCTAAACCTAAACATAGATTCCATGATCAAAGCTTCTTTCTTAGAACTGCACGCCTGTGGAATTGTCTTCCGTTTTCCTGCTTTCCAGCTGTCTATAATATGGTTGTCTTCAAGTTCAACGTGAACAAGTTTCTGATGAGCCGTTCCACTTAACTTAACAAATTTACCGAACTTCCATTACTATTGATTACTATATTGTCCTTTTGACTACTCTACACTCTTTAACCCTTATCCTTGAGTGGCCTATCGGCCTTGATAAGTGGTGACGCCTATGTAAAAAAAAAAAAAAAAAAAAAAAAGCCCAGCACACAGACACGTTAACTTTAAAGATATATAGATTATTATTAGTTCGACATTGTATTAAATTCTACACCTGGTCTACTTAGTAGGTGATTGTCAACCATCATATGTGATTCTTTTTTGAGTCGTCTTACTTTCCACCATTCTTCCCTGTCTATAATTTTTACTCTGTCTCATAAAGGTAGATGGTTTCCTTTTTCCCTTGATATGTGGTCAGGCATACTCAACTTTTCATTATCCCCATAATACATGGTTTTTCAATCTTTTTCTTACCTTACTTTTAGAGGACGACATGTTTCACCTTTATGTAATTTCCCCGCATTTACATGGAATATTATACACACAGTTCTAAGTCTTGGTTTTCTAATCACTTAAGATGAGAACAGTAGTCCGAATAATCCAAATAATACGATTATCAATCCTCATTTCAAAATTTCAGAAAAATATTGTATTTCAGTGTCAGGAAAGTTCCATACTTTTTCGTGTGTCGTATGCAAAGACAACAAAAATGACAGAATCCGCTACATTTGCTAATTAAAATGAAAACGATTTCTTAATTAAATCTAACCCTGATGGATATCAACAAATGTGTGTGTGTGTGTGTGTGTGTGTATGTGTGTGTGTGTGTGAAATATGAGAAGGTATGTGCGGGAGTGTGTGTTTCCAGTAGATTGTGCATTATAGTTAATTGCTTATGTAAAATAATCGTTAATTAAAGAAAGAGGACACAAAACAAACAAAAAAATTTCAAACAACAGAAAAAAAAATCTTCCACAAAATGATATTTAATCAACAAATGTCAATTTTCCTGTATCCATTGATTGCTAATTAAAAATTTAGGAAGGCAAAACAATGGCAACTGTTGAGCTTATTAATGTTATTAATTAATAAAACATTTGAATTTTAGTTATCCTTTTCTTTTTCTTTAGATTTTCTTTTCTAAATCTTTCTGATGATGATGATGATGACCTTTTGGAATGATCACTATCATCATGAATGCCCACCTCAACGATATTTATTTATATCACTTCTAGATATATAAAACATTCACGACAAACACTCGTCTAGCTATAACCATTGCCAACAATTTCCCTTATTCTCTATCTATGCCTAAAACTAAACGAAAATTCTATGCACAAAGTTTCTTTCCTAGAACTGCCCGCACATGAAACACAATACTACAGGGCTGCTTCCTAACTGACTATAACATAATTATTTTGCAGTCTAATGTAAACAAGTTCTCGTTGAGCCGTCTTCATAAATAACCGTTTGTATTTATAACAAATAACACTCTACCTGCGAATTCTTCCTTCAAACTCCTCGGCTTAACTTTTGCAAGCAATATGAACTGGAACAAATACATTGAGGACATTGCAAAAGCTGCTGCAAAGAAGATGGGCTCCCTCTATCGAGCTAGAAGACTACTGACACCTGAGAGTATCCTGTACTTCTACAAGACCACCATTAGCCCAAGCATGGCGTATTATTGCCATATATGGGTTTGTGCATCTACCACTAGTCTCTCCCTCTTAGATAAAGTCCTAAAAAGAGTTTTCAATCTAATATATCCCACTTTGTCAACTAAGCTCCAACCTCGTGTCCCATTGCCGCAATATTGCATCTCTGTGCCTGTTTTACAAGTATTTTAATGGAATGTGTTCTGATGAATTTGTTGTACTTGTGTCCCTTCGACGTATATATCCCCGAAAAACCTGCTTAGCAACAAAATCTCACCCCTTCACTTTTGAGGTGCGTAAATGCCAGAAACCTTTCTACTCTAACAGTTTCTTCCCTTGAACAGCTAGACTTTGGAATTTCTGCTCTGCTACCTGCTTCCTTGGCTGTACTGATATGCAGAAGTTTAAATGTAATGTAAACCAACATCATGTTATTCTTTCTTAGGCATCGTCCCAATTAGTAGTCCCTTACGTCCAAGTGGCGATATGCCTTGTTAGGGGTGAACGTGATTAAAAAAAAAATTCTACCCAATTTCCGATCTTTACATTTAAAGTTCTATTGATACAGTTAGGGAGTAGGAAGGGAATTCCAAAGGCACGTGGTCCGAAGAAAGAAGCAATTAGTGTTAAATTAGTAACAAAATACAGTACAGTATATAATGCATATGTGTGTAATCAAATAACATTATAACTAACACTGTAAGGCGTGGAAAATACCGTAAACAATGGATCGGAAAAACATTGTATTCCACATCGTAACCTGAAAAAACAGTATCCTAGGGACATCGTATCCCGGGGTTCTACTGTAATAAATAATAATTATTGTTGATCCATGTAGCATCGTTTTCATCCAATTATTTTTTCATATTTTTATGTTACAACTCACAAAATCCACTTTTTAACAAGTAGCAATCTAGCAGCTAGGGACCTTTACCTTGAAGGAGTGGGTTTTTGCTGCTAATCTGGTGGTTCATAATGACATTTGAGATATATATTATATCTTTTAGTCTCTCTATCTGTCTGTTTGTCCATTACACTTTTTGCTTGGAGACTACTGGTATTATCTAGTTGAAATTTTGTATGAACCTTTATTATGATAAGGTGAAGCGAACTAAATGTTATGGTATCCATTTGATGCACAGTTATGGATTAATAAGATTAGTTATCAGAATTCCACATTTACTCTCACTTTTCTTGGAAACTATTGAGATAATCTGGATGAAATTTTGTATAAAACTTTGTTATGATAAGGTGCAACGAACTAAGTATTATAGTATTTGTTTGGTACATGCTTAGGTATAAATAGGGATTAGTATTTAATGCAAGCATGAAGCGCTTATACTAAGTTAACGGGTTATAACTTCTTCCATTTTTTAACGTGCTAAAAAGTCTAGTTATTATCATAACCACGAATGGCTATCTTAACGACATCATTAATTTTATCATTAGCGTTACATAGAGAAAAATGATATGAGAATCGTACGACAGATGTGTAATGCGAGTGTTAGTTATAAGCTTAGGTTTGATGACGTCAGAAGAAGATTAAATCTGTCCAAAACAGGAAACTTCAATAGTTAGAATATATGAGAGTTCTTGGGTTAGTAAATGTAGAACAGTTGAGGTAGTAGATCCAATTCACAGAGGAAAACACAGAGAGAGAGAGAGAGAGAGAGAGAGAGAGAGAGAGAGAGAGAGAGAGAGAGAGTAATAAAGATGAACTTGAGAGAAAGAGACAAAAATAAAGACCTGGGCAGAGATAAGTTAGTTTGAGGGTGAATTTCTCAAAAACAAACATTAAATTGATGATGATGATGTTGATAAAAATTATAAATTTTATGTGTACACAAACATTAATATTATAAGTTCTAAAAAAAAGTCTGCACATCCATACGTCCATTGGTTTGTCGAACACAGTGTCGTATAAACCTTTCTTTTTTATTTTTTTACTTCCATTCACACCAAAACAAAACAGTTTTTTAATTCCTAGTATTTAAGATTTAACTAACAAATATGGCGGACATTCAACTAACACACAGCTGCAAAAATGTTATAGTTATAGCAACAAAATGAAATCACGAGTCCACTTGTAAATTTAACAGGAATAGCATTCCTCTAAATTATAATTATTTATCTAAGATGAACAGAAAAAAGATTTAAAAAAAAAATGAACAAAAGTTATCAATGATTGTGCTAATAGAAGTGAGAATTTACGGAGTTCAAAGCAGCGATGATGTTTGGCTTGGCAAGAGATCATTTGTAAAAGTAAAATGGCGCATGCTCAGAGTTCTGCGTTTTTCTAACTGTTCGTAATTTGCACGCATAGACACTGCCTCTTATTAAAAGACGATATGCAAGAACAGCAAACAAGAAGGAAGAACTTTTTTTTTTCTCATTCCAACTGAGGATATGTCCACGACAATCTGTGGGCCACTGTGGTATCATCAGATCCGGCTCTATTGGTGATGGAGGGAGGTATGGTCACGGCCACTGAGAGTAAGAAGACGGCCTGTTAACTAAAAAATGTCTGCAGGCAATGTAGGTAAGATTTATCAGACTGTCAGAACTATACGAGGGGCATTTTAAAAAAAAGCAATAAAACATTTTTCAAATGAAAAGGAACACAGTTCGATTACTAAAACTGAACTTTATTCAATATAAAATATAAACATTATGTAAAATTAAGTAATTCTAAAGCAATATACAATTTAATACTGATAAAACTGAATTATGAATTTAGGGAACAAACAATTAAAGAAACATTAAACAAATATTTGTTTGCCTTTGGAACAAGATCACAGTGTAGTATCTGTTTTGATGCTACACTTTACCTTTTCTGTCTTCGGTCGGTGGAGGAGAAATCTTTCATGACTGAGATTAATTTTGTTCCTATCCAGAGTGCCCTTTATTGTGAAGCTGGATTTTCTCCACAAGATTATATGTTGAAATATTTAAATAACTATTACTTTAAATACAGAAATTATATTTAAAGTTTTGGGTTTCTCTTCTTCTATGTCCATTTTGTCCCCACGTTTTTCATCAAAATGTGTAGCGTATTAGTTGTCTCACAGGCCATCATCAGTGATTGCTCACTGGCAGTAACCTGTGATGTTCCCTGGAGACCAAGTGACAAGTCTCCCCAGATTTCCAGTGTTCTCCACCTTTTGACCACTTGTGCAGATGATTGCATGTTATCGCAACAGCCGTTGTCACTGATTTCTCGTTGCCATCGGCCATTGGTGTTTCCTGGGGTTTCGGTGACAAAATGCCTCCCCAAGATACTAGATTTGAATTGCACACTTTCAGTGGAGATTTGGTCAGTACTCTCTCACCTCGGTCTTTCCATCCTCCCTGACCCTTCACAACTAGTTGGTGTGGTGTGGCGCCAGTCGATGTCATCTACACCAGTTTTTTTTTTTTATTATTATTACTATTATTATTATGATAATGATAAGGGTGCTTGTGCAGTGTACGCACGTGTATTTTAAATATTATTTTTAAGTTAAATTAAATTTTAGGTTTGTATTACTGTACACATAGATTCGAAAAAGTTGTCAAAAAACAAATATATCACAATTAAATGTTATCAAAGGCAAGATAAGTTACTCTTCTACCTATCTGGATAGGTTTTTAGTGGTTTTACTCACTTTAAAACGTGTAATCGCTTCGAAAATCATACAATGTTTATCAATATATTTTA
The DNA here is from genome assembly GCF_053919585.1 of Euprymna scolopes. NCBI lineage: Eukaryota > Metazoa > Mollusca > Cephalopoda > Sepiida > Sepiolidae > Euprymna > Euprymna scolopes. Next base: position 163,033,299 of record NC_136486.1, read on the forward strand.
AAAAGAAAAATGTCGGCATGTTTGTAACTTATCTTGCCTTTGATAACATTTATTTGTTATATATTTGTTTTTTGACAACTTTTTCGAATCTATGTATACAGTAAAACAAACTCGCTATGTAAATTATTTACAGTTAAAATGTTATAAAAAACAAAAAATTGAAGTTTTAAATATATTTCAAAGAAATGAATTACCCCCACCCCCGTGCTAAAATATTGATAATTCACCAATCGTAAAAAAAAACAAAAAAAACAAAAACACTGCCGTGAAAAATGCTTACTTTAAAATATTTGAAAATACTCAGTGAAAAGTTTTATTTATTATTAAAAGAACGGACTGAAAAATATTATATAAAAATTGGGGTTTGTATTACTGTACACAGATTCGATAAAGTTGTCAAAAAAACAAATATATAACAAATAAATGTTATCAAAGGCAAGATAAGTTACTTTTCTACCTAACTGGGTATGTTTTCAATGTTTTTATTTAATGTAACATGTTTATTCAGCTCGAAAAACATACTATGTTTACCGATGTATTGGAAATTTCAAAATGGCGCCCGACTCCCTCTTTAACACGGTAAGTTTGGGAAAAGGTGCTATAAATATAAAACTAGACAAAATACTGTTAGAAACTCGCTCAATATATATTACCGTGACATAGGTTGACATATATTCGGTGTTTTTTTAATAGTATTTTGCCTAGTTTATTATTTATAACACCTTTTCCCGAACTTACTGTGTTAAAGAGAGAGTCGGGCACCATTTTGAAATTTCCAATACATCGGTAAATGTATGTTTTTCGAGCTGAATAACCATGTTACATTGAATAAAAACACGAAAAATATATCCAGTTTGGTAGAAAAGTAACTTATCTTGCTTTTGATAACATTTATTTGTTATATATTTGTTTTTTGACAACTTTTTCGAATCTATGTGTACAGTAATACAAACCCAAAAATTATTGTTTTTTTTTTGCAGTAAAAAAAAATAAATAAAATGAAATATTTGACTTTCTCCAATAAAAATAAAAGTTCAAACACGAATTCACTTACGATATTTTGCTTAAAATTATCCCAAATGTGCAATTATAATTATTATTTTGCGAATGGAGAATTGTTCTTTTTCTTTAGAACATACATGGACAATCGGTAACACATATTGGTAGCCATATTTTTTTATGCCTGTTAGCATGACCACGTGGTTGAATACCGGAAGCTGTCTATACCTACAACTTAATTAGGAAGTGACGTTACGCTGTCATATGCATCGGCCTTCTTTCTCGGTAGCCACGGTATGATTCTATTCATCCCTCGGAGTTACACTCGTCCAGGGTTTACCTTCTCCTTTTGAGAAGGGGTTGGTTTATTACCAATCGCCCGACGCGCCCGTACTGGTGAATGCTAGCGATAGTTATCTGGTGCACTAACTCAGGTTGTTTTTGTGGATCCAGGATGCACCTTATTTGGTACATTGATTTTTCTATCCTCCACTTTCCGTCTTTGTGTGGTATTTTTCTATAGCGAGAAGGAAGTAAATATTGATGAAAAAAAGCGATGGTTATAAGTAGACGATCAGGAGATTCGTACAGCTGGGAGAGCGTTTTTGGTAGATTAGAAAACAATTGTTCCGGTGTGATCCGGGGAAAGAGATTGTGATAGATTAGAGATGGATGTGCGAGACGATGCAAAGGAGCATAATAAGCTATCCCTTTTCTTTCTTTGTTCAGCTTACGTTTTATTTTCTTCCTCTTCCCTTCATTCGTGACAGTATAGCGTCAGATGTTTACATCAAAACGCAATTCGCAAGCCTGGACGAATGTTAAAAAGCAAATGGCGTGAATTGCTACCTTTTCCTTTCTCCACTTCGTTGAGATTCGCTCTCTTCATCACTTCAAAAGCAAGTTAGTTTTAACAGAAATGTGTGAACTCAAGATATTATCCAATCAATAAAAATCGTTTCAAGCTCAAAAAGTAACAATCCTGTGTGGAAGTGAACAAGCCTATGCAATAGTGGCTTGGTGAAGAGGAATTCAAAGATCTTCCGGACGTGGAGGAGGCATCTGCGACGCTACGTACTTTGACTCTCAGCTCAACAACATTTTATGTTCTAATTTTAATTATTAAAAAAAAAAATTTCTATGAAAACGGACGAAAGAATGCGCGGAAATAAAAATAGAATAAATGTTATATAAAAAAATTGTTAAATGAGCGGAGAATCTACAAAGAAAAGCAGAAGCAAAAAAACAAAATCAAATAATTATAAAAGATTTAACATTGCCAAACATTTGACCAAAATTGAAAAATTGGAATAATCAATTTAATTGCATTTATTCACATACGTTTATATTTCTTTTATTATATTAAATATGAGTTAATTAACGTTTGTTTCTCTAGGGCTTTTCCGTATACACTTTAGTAACACAATACACATTTAAAAACATAACGGAATCCTACGATTATGTTTTAAAAATTATCTTAATTTGTAATTAACTGAACAATAAAGTTTCTGAATTTTTTAGATGAGGATTGGTTATGCGTATTATTTAGATTCTTTTGACTACCATTCTCATCTTCAGTGTTATTTGCACAACGTTTCAGTCGATGTAACCTCCAAACTTCTTCAGGTGTATTTTGTTGAACTCGGGAATCTTTTTGTTGATCTCGGCAATTTTTCTGTTGAACTCAAGAATCTGCAAAGATTACTTGAAAGGTACCGTTTGAAATGATGTGCAGATTTCCAAGTTCGATAGAAAGATTCCGAAGTTTGAAAAAGAAAAAAAAAGAAAAGAAAAGTTTTAAAAAATACGATTCACGAGTTTGATAAGATATACTAGAAAAAAGTCATGGGTTACATCAACGGAAACGTGATAATAACACTCAACATGAGAATAGTAGTCCGAAATATCTTAATAATACTAATTGACTAAACAAGTCACCCATATCTTTCTGAGATCTATATACCCCCCCCTTGTATTAATTCAACCATTCTCTAATATTTCTTAACGTATCGGTAAACATGTAGAGAAAAAGTGACGTTCTTTTTCTAGCTTATTTACATAGTGTGCACGCATCATAAACACGTATGTAAATTTTATTGCAAAAGAATAATGAATAAGTTAATGTTGAAGTATACTTGAAAAGCTTCATTCTACTTAGAACTATGCGGGGGGGGGCGAGTCTACAATAACAATGAAAGAAGGATAAAAGAGAAGAGCATAAATTTAATTGGCAGTTTTAGACATTTAGAACTGCTTTAAAGCTTCATCGCTCACTCATTTTTCGACCAAATTTCAAAGAGTTATTACAGTTTATAGATCACTTTCTCAGCTATATTGTGAAAAAAATATTTTTCAATTTTCGTTCAGTAAAACAAAAGTTATAATAAATTTTCTAGTGTTCAAAATTGTAAAAATATGTAAGGAGGTGAGTGACGTTTTTATGACTGGTTTCTATAGCAACCACGTCGCTTCTGCGACTACTGTTGCTATTAATTCACTGCTGTCGCGGAAAGAGAAGTAACAACTGAAACAGAGAGAATGAAAGGGAGATAATTGGGTGGATTTTATTGAAAGCAGACGAGTGCCATACATTGTTATTACATGTGTTTATGGGGGGAAAAGATAAGATTGAAAGTGAATTTATTAGAAACCTGGAAAAATCATGGATTACAATAGAAAAATGCGAGCATGAAAAGTAATGTGGTTAAGCTTAAACATGGAAAAGCAAAGGACAAGATATTCTAGTAAAAAATATATTAAATTTATAACTTAAAATATTGCAGCATTAAAAAATTTTGCGAAATTCAATTTATAACATTATATAATCAATTCTTAATGCTGCAATATTTTAAGTTATAAATTTATTTATTTTTTAAGTGAATATCTTGTCCTTTTCTTTTCCAGTTTTAACAACTAGTCCTTCACTTTTCCATGTTTAAGCTTAACCATATCACTTTTCATGCTCACATTTTTCTATTATGATAACAAATAGATTACGTTACTTCTATATCATCCTTAAATTAGAAGTAAAGATTTTTCTAATTTTTAGTCATGGGAAAAGGTTTTTTAATGAAAGTTCAGGAGCTTTGAATAAAATAAAAGCAAATTAAATAATGTTATGTGTAATCTGGAATTATTAATGCAAATTGATTTCATTTCTTTTCCCCCTTAAATTTTTAAATGTCTAATATTTCGAGGTAATTCTTTTTTTCAAGAGACTTATAATAATAGTTTGTTTTTGTTTGTATACCTGTTGTTATTGGATATACCATTTCAAATGAACATTGCTTTTTTATGAAAATGCTGTATGTAGCTGTTGCTTACAAATTGTTTTGTCGGAATGTAGAAATCTTTAAGCATAAATGTTGTGTGTATCATCATCGTCAAGTTTTGGTATTTACCATGCTGTGGGGATCTCGGATTGGGATGCTCAACACCAGACAACATCTCACGCCTGCTCTTAATGTGGTCTCATTCATAAGGTTGATACAAGTTAAGCTACATCTTACACACTCAACTCAAATTTCTTTTGATCTCTCACATTCCTTTCATACCTGAGGTATCCATGCATCTTATTGAGATAATGCAGCAGGCGGCACACTCACACATACATGGTCAAATCACCTGAGTGGGTAAGGCGTCCTAAATTCCACTAATACCAATCTTCTGATCCTGTATAATAGACGGAATTCTTTTCTGCCACACTTCCATATGATTATGGCACATTATAACGTCATAACTACCATCACAACTGGTACGACTTCTACTACTGCCATATATATATATATATATGTTTAGAAAAGACATTTGCTGCAGACTTATGACCAGTAAATTCCGGCTCCTTGAGGCTTCCTGTAATGGCTTCTTTGCAAATAAGCATATGTATCAAATACTCCTATTCTTTATTTCTCCAGCTCATTTCAAGTCTTTTAGTACACATGACCATCCGACTCAATAAGATATTTTTTATCTATATGATAACCTCAAATAATATTTATTTAGTTTTTATTTTGTTGTTAATTGTTTGGAGAGGGTTAGGTAGCTGTCGCGGGCGCAAGCACACACATGGGCACGTACACACATATATACTTAAAGAAACATGTACATGTATATATATATATATATATATATATATATATATATTATTCCATTATTCCAGGTAGAATGATATCCAAAAATTAAGAATGATTGAATTTCAACAAGGGTCATTGATAGTGCTCAATCAAAGAGAGCAAATTATATTTTTTTTATTCTTTATGTAAATACAGTCATATCTTGCTACAATGTGCAGACCGTTTCAATCATAATTGATATTTTTTAAATTTTTTTATTACATTTTCACCCCAAACAAGGCAAATTGCCACTTTGGTGTAGGGGGCTACTATCAGGGGCAACAACTACTGGGGTACTATATAAGGATTTGGGCAGCAAGATATCGGTTCACATTACACTTGAACTTCTGCACGTCAGTACTGTTAGGGAAGCAGGGACCTGGAATGAAATTCCAAAGTCTAGCGGTTCTGGAGAAGAAACTATTGGAGTAGAAAGATCTTTTACATCTAGGGATCTCTACAGTGTGGGGGTGGGATTTAGCAGCCTGTCGGGTTTGTCGAGGCTGCTCACGTCGTGGGAGCACAAGTGATTGCAGTTCGTCAGAGCATTCACCACTAAAATACTTGTAGAACAGGCAGAGGGATGCAACATTTCGTCGATGGGACAGAGGCTGAAGCTTAGATGCCAGTTCAGGGCCTATCAGGTTTGCGACTCTCTTTTGAACCCTGTCCAGGAGTGAGAGACAAGCAGTAGATGCACCAGCCCAAATGTGACAGCAATACTCCATACATGGGCGAATGGTGGCCTTATAGAGGTACAGGATACTTTCGGGTATTAGTAGTTGTCTAGCACGGTAGAGAGAGCCCACATTTCTTGCAGTGGCCCTGGCAATGCCTTCAATGTAATTGTTCCAACTCATGTTTCCTGTGAACGTTAGGCCAAGGAGTTTGAAAGATGTACTCTTAGATAAAGAGTCGTTGGCCATTGCTATAGGTGGTAGAGAGGGTTTCTTGTAATTATTGAATGAAACTAGTTTAGTCTTGGCAGCATTGAAAGTGACCAACCATTTTTGTCCCCATTCCACTACAGATTGGAGGTCATCCTCTAGTGTTTCTGCCATTTCTTTAGAAATGTGTTCATTCGTCTTCCTGTCATGCCTGCCATAGAGTGTAGTGTCATCAGCATATATACCCATCTCAGAGGCAATTTTGTCAGGGAGGTCATTAATGAATATCAGGAACAATAGTGGTCCAAGGATAGATCCCTGGGGCACTCCCGCATTTATATCATATTGTTTAGATGTACGATCGTCGAGGACAACCTGGATTTTTCTCTTATCTAAGAAGGATTTAATTATGTTAAGTCTTCTACCAGTGATACCGTATGATCTAATTTTCCTGAGAAGACCCTCATGCCATACCCTGTCAAAAGCCTTAGATATATCTAGAGCTACCGCTCTGCCCTCCCCCGCTTTGTCCAGTGAATGGTATATACGTTCAGGGATTACAGTTAGGATGTCTGCTGTGGAACGGGCTTGTCTAAATCCATATCGTTGGTCAGTCAGAAGTTTAGCATCTGTAAGGTGATGGACTAGAGCATGGTTAATTAAGGTCTCAAATATTTTGGCAAAAAGTGGGAGGAGGCTAATGGGTTGATAATTTGATGGGTCAGTCCTTTTGCCAGAATTCTTAAATACTGGTACAACAGAAGCAGTTTTCCAACAGCCCGGAAAGCAAGCTTCATTAAGGCATTTGTTGTAGAGTTTGGAGAGAACTGGAGCTACTTCGGCTGAGCATTTTTTTATTAGCACAGCTGGGATGAGATCGGGTCCACATGCTTTTAAAGTGTCAAGGTTTTTTATGATGGCATGCACCTGAGCAGGGGTGATTTTCAGATCGTATAGCGTGGCGTCTGTCCACATAGGAAAGTCAGGTAGGGGGTGGTTGGAAGGGTCCAGTGTGGAGTTGGAGGCAAACCAACTGGCAAGCATGTTAGCCTTGTCGGTTGCTGAGGAGACAGCCTCGTGATTGTTGGTTAGTGGGGGAATTGTTGATTGCCCATTATTTACTACACTGTTGTAGATTTTCCAGAAGTCTTGAGTTCCTAGTTTTTGTGCTTCGATGCGTTTTTTAGTGGTTTCCGTAAATTCTCTCTTAGCTGTCACTATTTCATTCTTAACGTTATTCCTAGCTTCTATATACTTCAGTCTGTTTGAACTAGACTTATGTCAGTTAAATCTGCGTTATGCATGCTGCTTTTGAGCAATGGCAGTTGCGCAAGTCGACGTAAACCATTGGGGAGAGTCGGGCTTACTATAAAATTTCCGCATGGGAACATGCGCTTCGATTGCAGTTTTGAACCAGTCAGTGGTCTCGTTTGCACACTGTTCAGCAGGGAGAGAAAAAATATTTCCCCATGGGGCATCTCTGATTAGTTCCTTAATGGCTTCCCAGTCAGCCTTTTTATAATATCTCGTTGTTTTGAGCACTGGCTCTTCAGTTTTGGATCTAGAGTTTAGGGCGATTTCAACCATTATCACTGCATGATCAGCGTGTGGGCCTTCGTTATACACTCATCGGAAACTGTGGTCAAAAACAGATCTAGAAGTGATGCGTGTTGTTCTTCCTGGTCAGGGAAACGGGTTGGAAACGTAACAATTTGTGATGCATCTGTGTAAGTAGAGAATCCAGGTCATTTTTTGTGGTGGACATTAAAGTCACCAAGTACATGTATTTGTGTGCTAGTGTCGAGGGACAGTGCCATGTCTATGCTGTCAGAGACTTTGTTTATCATGGTGCAGTCCTGAGTCGAGGGAGAGCGGTAGAGAAAATAAAAGTAGCTAATATTATGTTGCATGTTTAGTCTAAAGCACATAAAGGCTTGATCATCCGTCTCTAGGTTTGTTTCTCTAGTCAGGGGGAGGGTATTACGAATGTAAACTCCAAGTCCATGCATGTGTCTGTCAGAGTCCTTACGGAGATATCCAGGCATGTTAAAGTGGTTAGAGGGGTTGGAGGAGTGCAGGTTAGTCTCACTTAGTGCTAAGATATTTGTTAAGAGAAATGCTTCAACATCAGCTAAATTAGTCCTAAGCCCACGGATATTTGTGAATGCAAGCCTCAAGAGAGGAGGCAAGTTGAATTTGTTTGTCCCTAAGCCTGGTTTAGGTTTATTTTTAGATTTTACTGTCGTCATATTTCATCAGGCAAGAAGAATAAATACAAAAATTAAAAATGTTCCAGACCATTTCAAATTTTGAAGAGAGAAATAATGCCATAACTGGCAATAAGCAAAATTTAAAGTTCTTATAAAGTTCTTATGAGAATTTTAATTTTCGCTATTGCCAGTCATGTAGAAGTAATGTAATCTATTTGTGATTTCAATAATATATATATATATATATATATATATATATATATATATTCACAAAATCAAGATAACAAAGATCAGCTTGATAGCAACAAGCTGTGTATTTTCGTAATACGTTACCACTGTTTCATGACCGTTCGGACAATTTCAAACATTATGTCGTTTGAAAATATTCTCAATAATGGCCCCATCAGACGATGAAAAAAGCACTATTTAATGAACAATAGGAAATACATCTGGAGTCCCCTTTTAGGAAACTATGCAGTTGAATCTACCTAAATATCCCACTTCCATGTTTTTTTTTTGGATATGTGTATATGTTTAGAACAGACATTTTTTGCGGACTTGCGATCAGTAACTTCTGGTCTCTTGGGGCTTCCTGTAATGGCTTCTTCGTGAATAAAGACATGTATCAAATACTCTTATTCTTTATCTCTCCAGCTCATTCATCTTACAGGAGATCGCCATCTCATCTTAAGTCTCTTAATACATATGATCCTCCTACGCAATAAGACGATATTATTATATCCCTATGACCACCTCAAATAATATAATAAAATAACCACTTGTAAATAAAAATACAACAATCACCATCACATCTACTAATACGCTAACAACTATTATCACCAAACCACTACTACCATAACATCTACCGGTACAAGTACCACTATATATATATTCTACTACTATCATCATCATTTCTTTCCAAGAATTTTATATGTGTGGAATATGTAACCACAGAATAGTTCACTATGGATTTAAACTTAGTTGCCATCAAGTTCAATGTCAACAGATATTTGCTCATAACCCATTATTATAAATAACAATATTTTATTATAAGTAACCATATTTTATCATAAATAACCATATTTTATTATATATAACCACACAATATTATAAATAAACATATTTTATTATAAATAACCATATTTTATTATAATAACCATATTTTATTATAAATAACCATAGTTTATTATAAATAAACATATTTTATTATCAATAAACATATTTTATTATAAATAACTATACTTTATTATAAATAACCATAGTTTATTATAAATAACCATAGTTTATTATAAATAAGCATATGTTATTATAAATAACCATACATTATTATAAATAACCATGTTTTATTATAAATAACCATGTTTTATTATAAATAACCATATTTTATTATAAATAGCCATAGTTTATTATAAATAAGCATACATTATTATAAATAAGCATAGTTTATTATAAATAACCATATTTTATTATAAATAACCATATTTTATTATAAATAACCATAGTTTATTATAAATAGCCATAGTTTATTATAAATAACCATATTTTATTATAAATAACCATACTTTATTATAAATAACCATATTTTATTATAAATAGCCATAGTTTATTATAAATAACCATACATTATTATAAATAAGCATACATTATTATAAATAACCATATTTTATTATAAATAACCATATTTTATTATAAATAACCATAGTTTATTATAAATAGCCATAGTTTATTATAAATAACCATAGTTTATTATAAATAACCATACTTTATTATGAATAACCATACTTTATTATAAATAAAAAATAACCATACTTTATTATAAATAAACATAGTTTATTATAAATAACCATACATTATTATAAATAACCATATTTTATTATAAATAACCATATTTTATTATAAATAACCATACTTTATTATAGATAACCATATTTTATTATAAATAACCATATTTTATTATAAATAATCATATTTTATTATAAATAACCATATTTTATTCATCTATTCATCATTTTCGATTCACACACAGTATTTTTCAACTGATAATTCATTTCACTTAACATTGTCTTGGGTGGCTTCGATAAGTGCTGACTCATCAGTAACAAATAAATTACACATCAAATTATTCTAATTTCATGCATGATTATATAAACATTCATTGGTTTCATTAATAACACATAATAATATAGAAGGTAAACTAAGAACAATTTCGCTATGAATGTTTTTAAATTGTGCAAATTAATAAAAACAATTGAAATGTTGGGAATTAATTGATATCTAATATCCGTGGTTAAAATCTCATCAAAATCATTAGAATCTGAATTTTATAAGGAGTAAGGGGAACAAGTAATTTTCCAAACAGAACAGCTTTGTACTATTTTTACGTCTCCTTAAGAACTTTTTTTTATTTAATTTATTTTTTAATTTAAATTTTATTTTTTTAAATTTAATTTAATTTTTTTCCAAACCGAACAGCTTTGTACTATTTTTACGTCTCCTTAAAAACTTTTTTTTATTTAATTTATTTTTTAATTTAAATTTTATTTTTTTTAATTTAACTTAATTTTTTTCCAAACCGAACAGCTTTGTACTATTTTTACGTCTCCTTAAAAACTTTTTTTTTTATTTAATTTATTTTTTAATTTAAATTTTATTTTTTTTAATTTAATTTAATTTTTTTCCAAACAGAACAGCTTTGTACTATTTATACGTCTCCTTAATGATTTTTTTTTATTATTTAATTTATTTTTTAATTTAAATTTTATTTTTTTTAATTTGATTTAATTTTTTTTCAAACAGAACAGTTTTGCACCACTTTTACGGCTCCTTAATGATTTTTTTTTATTATTTTAATTCAATTTTTAAAAAAAATTATTTTAATTTTATTTTTTATTTCATTTTCTTTTAATTTTATTTATTTTTTTTCCGAACAGAACTGTTTTTCACCACTTTTATGTCCTCTTGAGAAGATTAGAATCAAGATAAAATCCTAATATTTAGAACACGTATTCCAATTTTGATCAAAATCTATTACATGATTTTGATTCTAAAAAATGTCTAAAATTTAAAGTTTCAGGTGTCTTAAGAAGAAATTGAAATTCAAGGAATCATGCTTCCCAAGTGTCTAATGACTATTAATCACATTTAATGCAAATCTGAAATATTTGAATTCATAGTTTGAAGGTTGTTCCAATATTATTCTAAAACTCTTTAAAATATTTGCCGAAATACTGAAATTTGATGAATAATTTATTACTGCTTAATAACCATTTTTCAAATTAAAAAAAAATCCATGGCGTCTGAATTTACATGAAAAGGTTTCACATCTTTGTAGGAACTCATTTGAGAAACCAACAAATAAAACTTCTACCATCGCATCTGTCTATTTCTGTTCTATTTAACAGCCATTCTATATTCAACATTACACACATTTTTTTTTTATATTCAACATTACATACATTTTTTATATATTCAACATTACACACATTTTTTTTATATCCAACATTACATACATTTTTTTTATATTCAACATTACACACATTTCTATTAATATTCAACTTTACATACATTTTTTTATATTCAACATTACACACATTTTTTTTATATTCAACTTTACATACATTTTTTTATATTCAACATTACACACATTTTTTTAATATTCAACATTACACACATTTTTTTTATATTCAACTTTACACACATTTTTTTTATATCCAACATTACACACATTTTTTTTATATCCAACATTACATACATTTTTTTATATTCAACATTACACACATTTTTTTTTATATTCAACATTACACACATTTTTTTTATATTCAACATTACATACATTTTTTTTATATTCAACTTTACACACATTTTTTTTATATCCAACATTACACACATTTTTTTTATATTCAACATTACATACATTTTTTTTATATTCAACATTACATACATTTTTTTATATTCAACATTACACACATTTTTTTTATATTCAACATTACACACATTTTTTTTATATTCAACTTTACACACATTTTTTTTATATCCAACATTACACACATTTTTTTTATATTCAACATTACATACATTTTTTTTATATTCAACATTACATACATTTTTTTATATTCAACATTACACACATTTTTTTTATATTCAACATTACACACATTTTTTTTATATTCAACTTTACACACATTTTTTTTATATCCAACATTACACACATTTTTTTTATATCCAACATTACATACATTTTTTTATATTCAACATTACACACATTTTTTTTTATATTCAACATTACACACATTTTTTTTATATTCAACATTACATACATTTTTTTTATATTCAACTTTACACACATTTTTTTTATATCCAACATTACACACATTTTTTTTATATTCAACATTACATACATTTTTTTTATATTCAACATTACATACATTTTTTTTATATTCAACATTACACACATTTTTTTTATATCCAACATTACATACATTTTTTTTATATTCAACTTTACACACATTTTTTTTATATTCAACTTTACACACATTTTTTTTATATTCAACATTACACACATTTTTTTTATATTCAACATTACATACATTTTTTTTATATTCAACTTTACACACATTTTTTTTATATCCAACATTACACACATTTTTTTTATATTCAACATTACATACATTTTTTTTATATTCAACTTTACACACATTTTTTTTATATTCAACATTACACACATTTTTTTTATATCCAACATTACATACATTTTTTTTATATCCAACATTACACACATTTTTTTTATATTCAACATTACACACATTTTTTTTATATTCAACATTACACACATTTTTTTTATATTCAACATTACATACATTTTTTTTATATTCAACATTACACACATTTTTTTTATATCCAACATTACATACATTTTTTTATATTCAACTTTACACACATTTTTTTTTATATTCAACATTACACACATTTTTTTTATATTCAACTTTACACACATTTTTTTTATATTCAACATTACACACATTTTTTTTATATTCAACTTTACACACATTTTTTTACTGCTACATAATATGGAATAGGCTGATAGAATCTGAATCCTTAACAGAAAAGAAATGAAAGAAAATTCACACCCTGGAGGAAATGATAAAAGTATTTTTCTAATATGGAAAGGAAGGGAGGCGGATCATACGTAATAATGTGCAGTAATGCAACACCTTCAGAAATTGAGACGATATATACGTAATTGCTGGCTAATAAATATCCGGAAACTATTATTTTGGGGAGAATTCCATTCGATCACTTTGCAAAAGAATCTGAGTGATCGTCACGGAGTTTCATTGCTCCAAATCTGATTGGTGTCAATCTCGTCTGACAAATGCTCAAACCGATTACTCACCAAATAGACCCCATTTGAACTTATTTATTGGTCAACACAAGGGGGTTAAGGCAGTCTAGGGACTAATATTGAGAACCATACAAGTATATTGTCAATTTACAACTAGAGCAGAATTTTAAGATAGAGGACGGAGGGAGTAGTAAAATGTGTGAGTGGTTTAATGGATACCATCGAAGACTATGAAATTTATTGTTTATGACAATATCCATTAAGCCACACTGAGATCAAATCGGATCTAGTGTGATCATTTACGCACTATGACTGGTGTTCAACAAGCAATGCCTGTTACTCACTACTCATAGTAGAGCAACGAAATTTGGTATAGTTATTAGTCTGTCTCTACACAGGAACCACCTAGAATTACACATTTTTCTCATCGTTTGATGCAACTCTGAAAACTGTTATTGTGGAACACCACAAGTTGATTTTTCAACCACAACGTTTTTTTTCAGAAATCAAAGCTGCATCATTTGGAAAATGCTTTTCTTTCAAAAACGCCTTCATGGTTAAGAAAATGCGGAAGTCAGAGGGCGCAAGGTTAAAAGAGTAGGTAGGATGAGGAAAGATTTTATAGCCACATGCCTGTGCTTTTGATCTGGTGATATGTGCATTGTGGACCTGAGCACTGTCTTGCAGGAGGAGAATACCTTTGCTGATTTTGCCCCACTTCTTGATTTTGATAGTTTCTCTTAATTTTCTCAAAAGTGAAGCATGTTCTCTGGATCATAGCGATAGACCTACGTCTTATCCTGTGTAATCAGTCTTTTGAAAAACTTTGACTCATCTTCTTGGCCCATATTCAAATTTATCCTACAGCTTTCAGCGTGTTCTCATTTCTGGAAAGATATCAACAACCTGGGAATCCATCTGGCAGACACCTTACACATATACACATGGTCATTAATAATAGTTTCCACAGACCTCTTGTACTAATCTTGACCTTTTGGACTATTTGGCAAATGGTCACGTGTTGATCTTCCAAAATAGCAGCCTAAATTTAACTGACAAGTGACAATGACAGAAGATGGCGCGACCAAGTTTGAGAACCGTTTCCACAGATTTCCAGGCACATTTAAATTCATGATGCCAGCATTTTACATACGATGGGCCCTCTTTTATTTCATCAAAAGTCTCCTGTGGTGCGCGTCCTTTTAAATACAAAGAAATGGATCAACGTGCAACACTCAACAGGCTTCATTTCACACCTTACTCAGTCCAAACACCTGTAACCATAATGCTGTAATTTGCCTCATCCTATAGAGAAATAAATAAGTGCACATTCCAAAATTCAGTTAGATCACATAACTGGAAGTGGGTCAGAAGAATTACTTATTGAACGTCTCTTTAAATACCCTTAGAAAAATATGAAACCTACATTTTTCTACTGTTGATGATAAAATAGCAACCTGTGTTCAATAACTCATATGCAGTAGCAACTTGAATTCAATAACTCATATGCAGTATCAACTTGAATTCAATAACTCATATAGATTGCAATTTGAATTCAGTAACCCATATACACTAGTAACTTGTGTTCAATAAATCATATAAAATAGCAACTTGTGTTCAATTAATCATAGATAATGATAAAATAGCACCTTTCCCTAGCCGGGGATTGACCATCGTGCTGATAGTCGGCAGTTCCACCTACTGGCCACTGTTATATATATATATATATATATATATATATATATATATATATATATATATACATATATAACTTTATTAAACATTTCAAAAACACAAGAATATATACTTAGTTCACATTCATATTGTTTAAATTACTGCATCTTACGCGTGTTTTATTGAATAGCATAAACCAAACAAATCATCAGATACTTTGCATTAATTCATAAAAAAATAACTTGTACAATTATAAATATGAATGTGAATTAAGTGTATATTTCTGTGATTTTGAAATTTTTATTCAAGATACATATGCTCTGGAAATGTAAATCCATTTTCATTGAGCTTAATAAACTGTTGCAATTTTAAGATAGCCTTATTGAATATATACATTATAAATAGCATACATATATATACTATATGTGTGTGTGTGTGTGTGTGTGTGTGTGTGTGTGTGTGTGTGTGTGAAACCTTAGAAAGATACAAAATCATTAATGATTAAGTATGAAATAGATAATGCAAAAATATTGACAAAGTTTATTTTAATATTGTTGCGGCTCCTATCCTTTTACTGGACAATGAGTAAAATGTTGATGACCTTCATAATAATTTGTGGAAAACATTAAATAAATAAATATATATATATATATATTTATATATTATTATTATTATTATTATTATTATTATTATTATTATTATTACTAGTAGTAGTAGTAGTAGTAGTAGTACCGTGATATTTAATATGGGTTCTCAGAGTTTTTTTGTTTTGCTTTTGTTAAAGATACTTTTTCGGATAGTTCTATTTTCTACATAAAAATAAAGATGCTCCAGAAATCTCATTCTTAAGAGAGATGCTGTTTAAAAAAATTTTGTATTATCTAATTTATAAAACTCATTATGTCTGTCTGTCTGTCTCCATATTTTCAAACTCTATCTCTGCTGAAACTAAAAATCACAGAGCAGCGCTAGGGACCTCAAATGATTAGATTTTTTATGGACCGTTCTTTTATGGGTCCTTAGATAGTTAAAAACGAAAGTTTTAAAGAGTCAAAAGGAGGTCAAAATTGAAAAGAATCATTATACATTTTGTACATTCATCTTAGTTTATTTTTAATCAGTTCATATGCGTGTAACATTAGTACAGTGGTAACGTCACCAGCTTTGAATGCTACAGTTTTGCTTTAGATTTCGATTCTAGCTGAGGGCACACAAATGCTTTTTTTACCTTTGAAATCATGACTCTATAATAATGTATACAAAATCTGGACAAATTAAAATATCATATTTAAGCGTATTTTATGACCGGGAAAAGTCGCCCCCACCCCCTAGTCTAATATATAAAAGTCTATATGTCTGCCTGTCCATTTCCATATTTTTAAACTATCTCTTCTGAAACTAAAAGTCGCAGAACGGTGCTAGGGGCCCCAAATGATTGCATTTTTTATGGACTGTTCTTTTATGGGACTTTAGCCGGTTAAAAAGTTTTAAGGGGTCAAAAAGGGATCAAAATTGAAAAAATCATCACACAATTTGTACATTTATGTTAGTTTGTTTTTAATCAGTTCATACACGTGTCACGTTGGTACAGTGGTAACGTCACCAGCTTTAAATGCTACAGTTTTGCTTTGGGTTTCGATCCTAGCTGATGGCACACAGATACTTTCTTTCTTTTTAAATCACGACTATAATAATATATATGAAATCTGGACAAATTAAAATATCATATTTAAGCGTATTTTATGACTGGGCAAAGCCGGGTACCCTAACACTGCTAGTATTTATAACTGAAAATAAACATTGTCTGGAAACAGCTATAAACAACTTACATACAATTGTGTATACTCTGTTCGAAATATGATATAAAAATAATGTAAATGTTTTATATATATATATATATATATATATATATATATATATATATATATATATATATAAAAGATAACGTGTGTGTGTGTCTGTGTACATTTCCCTACTCATTAACTCTGTCAATTTCAAGTCTACAGACTCGAAATTTGATATACAGGGTACTGAGATTTGGTAAGATCTATGAGATCGAGTTTTGAACAGAAATTTCGCTGTTAAGGGGTCAAAGTTCAACGATTTGACCTTTGAGAACTCTACCAAACTCCTCCGACAATTTTGAGTCTAAACACTTGCCATTTTAGATATTGGTTCCTTTGACATGGATCTAACTGAATAACTTGATTTAAGCCCAAAACAATAAATATTAAGGGGTCATAATAAGGGTCAAAGTTAAAAAAAATTACCGTTTTTATTTTTTTTTTGCTCAGCATACACCTCCAAACACCCAGGCAACGCCGGGCACCCATTGATAGTATGAAATAAAAGTAAAAGTTTTGCAAATTACAATTTACAACATTTATTATTTGAACACCGGATACAAAATAAAGATAATTATTTCCTTATTCCATCGGGTTTCCAAGAATGGCTCTTATTCCCAGAGGAAATATAGCAAAATAACTTTTTCATAGACTAGCAATAATTTTGCCTGTTAGCACAAAAATTGAAAGCTTCAAAGTATGAGAGAAGTAATATTCTAAAAATTATATATATACACATAGAGTACTATTTCGCTGTATTAGCGGCTAGACCAACAACTATCTCAAGCCAGGATTGAAACTCGACCGTCTAAGCAAGTCAGAACTTCTCACCATGACACTATTTGGCTGCTGCTGAGATGTTTATTTTTTTTTTGGTTATATTTTCACCCCCAAACAAGGCACAGTGCCACTTTGATATAGGGGGCTACTGTCAGGGGCATAAGTTGCAAGGGTACTATGTAGAGAGTTGAGCAGCGAAATGTCTGTTCACATTACACTTAAACTTTTTCATGTCAGTATAGTTGGGGAAGCAAGAACCCAGAAGAGAATTCCAAAGTCTAGCAATTCTGGGAAGAAACAATTAGAGTAGAGGGCTTTCTTACATCTAGGGATCTCTACTGTGTAGGGGTGGGATTTTGCTGCTTGTCGAATTTATCGGAGGTATTTACGTCGAAGGGGTACAAGGGCTTGTAGTTCGTTGGAGCATCTACCATTATAGATGACAGTTCAGGACCTATCAGGTTGGCGACTCTCTTTTGAACCATGCCCAGGAGTGAGAGATTATTAGCAGATGAACCAGCCCAGATGTGACAACAATAATCCATACATGGGCGAATGGTGCCTTTGTAGCGGTACAGGATACTTTCATGCTTACAGTGTTTAAACATTGTCCAAATGCCTAAGACGTGTGTACGCGTATTAGAGAGAGATGTAAATTCATAGTAAATAATACATAAACTTCCTCTTCTGGCTTGGCATTAATCAAAGTTACCCCCACCCCATTTACCAAGAAAAAAAAAAAAAAAAAAAAAAAACTAACTGAACTATCTTTCTATGATAACAGTTTACTACCATTCTTTTTGCATAAATTACCAAAGATAATATTTATTCTTTCTTTTGAAACAGACAAAAAAAAAAAAAGTTCACCTTATCTTGTCTGTGCAGAAGTTACACATTTAGGATTGATATCGTTTCCTTTTTCGTTTGCAAACTTTTTTAAGCATGTCTCAAATTTGTTAGATTGAAATTATCTCCTCTGAAACACCTGAGCCGAAAGTCATTAACTCAAGTTGTAACCTTTTTCACATGATGTAACTTGAAATATCTGGAAATGATAGAAAAACAAGTCTTTCTTTTGTCTTTTAAACAACGAGAAACAAATGTAAATCATCTCGTGCTTCCCTATTTTATTTTCATCATTTCTAACGGTAAAATATTCGGTCCTCTGTAACACATCTGATGGACATCAGGGCGTTCAGGTGAATAGTATTAATATTAGTACTAAACACATACGAAATAAGCGAATATTAAAAGCAAAGATAAGCCATTCAAAAGTTTTTATCTATAATCAGACATATAAAGATTATATATATATATATATATATATATATATATATATATATATATATATATATATATATATATATATATATATACACTTGTGCCCGATATTATTCATACCCCCTCTTGAAAATTGAGTTTATTAGGTGTAACTTTGTAAGAATTTATTGTTTACGTCCATATTGATACATATTCTTAATAAACCTCTTCTGATCATTTTCGTCATTTTAAAATCTCGGGATATTTGTAATAAAAAAAATATACAGCTATTTATAAAATCTGCAATGTTAAAAAATAATCATACCCCCTTATTTTTTCAGTATTAATCGAGTTTCTGACTGTTTGTTTCCTGTTTGATTCTTATTTTGAATGCTTTTATACAACCTTTGATTAATTTCATTTCGTTTTTTGCATTTTTCAGAAATTAAAATGATATCAACTGAAAACCAAAAAAAAGAATAAAAATTATTAGAATGGGGAAGAAAAAAGAGCTTAGTAATGATCTTAGGACTAAAATTGTGAATTCACATAAGGATGGTTTAGGTTACAAGTCAATTTCCAAGAAATTTGAGGTCCCTACAGCAACAGTACAGAGCATCATCAAAAAATTCCAGAGCCACCACACAACAAACAACTTGATTGGTAGAGGAAGGAAAAGGAAACTGTCTGCTAGAGCCACCAGGAATATTGTAAGAAGTGTTAATGCAAATCCAACCACCACTACTAAGGACATTTTAGAAAATCTGGAGTCTTCTGGCATAAAAATATCAAGGCAAACATTGCAAAGGACTCTGCATGAAAATGGTCTGAAAGGAAGAAGACCAAGAAGGACTCCATTGCACACCGGAAAACGCCTTGCAGCACGTCTAAAGTTTGCTAGGACCCATGTGAATTCTCCAGAGTCCGTTTTCTCAAGTATTTTGTGGACTGACGAAACAAAAATTGAATTGTTTGGCCATATGGATGCTTCTTACGTTTGGAGGAAGAAAGGAGAAGCTTACAACCCAAAGAACACCATACCCACGGTGAAACATGGTGGTGGTAGCCTAATGTTTTGGGGCTCCTTTTCGGCTAGTGGTCCAGGTAGTTTGGTCAAGATAGATGGAACCATGAAGAAGGAGCAATATTTGGAGATACTCCAGAAAAACATTAGACAGGGTGCGGAGAAGCTCCATTTAGGACCAAACTGGGTCCTTCAACAGGATAATGATCCAAAACATACTGCCAAAATAGTCAAGAAATGGTTTGAGGATAATCACATTAATGTTTTGGAATGGCCTAGCCAGAGTCCTGACCTGAACCCTATCGAAAACCTCTGGCACATATTGAAAACTGAGGTTAAAAAGCGGAAACCTAGAAATTTGAGGGATTAAGAGAACTACTGCATTGAAGAATGGTCAAAAATCAGTGTTGATGATTGTAAAAACCTTGTTGATAAATATCCAAAACGGTTACAGGCAGTTATTAAGAATAAAGGGCATGCTGTTGACTATTAGTAAGAGAGGTATGAATAATTTTGAACTAGTGCCATTATTGTTTTTCTTAGTATAATGCTTCAAACTTGCATAATTTATTTATTTGTTGAGTTTAAATTAAATGCTTATGCTTGATTTATTGTTTGAAATCCCTTTAATATTGTCTATCTTCTGGTTTGAGCAATATTCTTATAGAAATCTCAAAGATCCGAGGGGTATGAATAATATCGGGCACAAGTGTATATATATATATATATATATATATATATATATATATATATATATATATATATATATATATATATATATATATATATAAGTAGATTGTAGTTTGCTTGAAGCATTGTTGAAGAAAATTATAAGGTAAAATTAAAAGCCAAGAACAATGCGAGATTTTTTTTATATAGAGTAAAATTAAATGAAAACAAAAGAAATAAATTTCTTTTTTTTTGTTGTTTGTTTTTTCTTTTTCACACAAATTTTAACTCTAAACAACAGTAATTTTTTTTTTCTGTTGTATTCAATGGTGTTATAAATCTCAATATATTTCCTACTTGATAGGTCTGAAATATATTGAGATTTATAACACCATTGAATACAACAGAAAAAAAAAACTACTGTTGTTTAGAGTTAAAATTTGTGTGAAAAAAAAAACCAAACAACAAAAAAAAAGAAATTTATTTCTTTTGTTTTCATTTAATTTTACTCTATATAAAAAAAAATCTCGCATTGTTCTTGGCTTTTAATTTTACCTTATAATATATATATATATATATATAAATCTGAATGGCTGGCTGTGTGTGTGTGTGTGTGTGTGTGTGTGTGTGTGTGTGTGTGTGTGTGTGTGTGTGTGTGGTCAGGAATAGGCTCCTATATGGTTGACTATTTTAAAAAACTGATTACATATAATGATAGAAGATGTATCGAGACACAGGTATGGGTATGTTTGATCTGGCAGAACGGTGGTTCATTAAAATTGTGGAATCTGCGTTCGCACCTGGTCCACAAAGTATGGAAATAAAAAATTTAAAAATTAAAAAAAAAACGTTTACAAGTGTTTTTGATATAGATGTACATAAGAATACTTTGATAAGTATGTTTTAACTTAAATAGAGATGGTATAATAAAATTGTGGAGTCTGCGCGCGCGCCTGCCCTCCATAGAATGGAAATAGGCACAAGCTTTAATAAAGACTTTTCATATCTATCTGCGTAAGCATACTTTGATAATTATGTTTCAGTTTGAAGAAATATGGTATAATAAAATTATGGGGTGTTCGTTGGCACCTGACCTCCATAGAATGGAAATATGTCACAAAGTTTAGCAAGGTTTTTTAATATAGATCCACAGAATATTGTGATAAGTGTTTCAGTGTGAACAGGTATGGTATAATAAATTATGGGGTTTATCTATTTTATTTTTACTTTCATCATATTTTGCTTTGGTTTTGATACCCCAAAATTCGAGGCTATCTCTTTACAACCCTTCCTTTTCATAAACTATCATACTTTCATAAATCAGAGTCCATTTTCTGTAGGCTGTTTTTGAACCCCGTCAACGACGGATACTTTTGCTAGTATATATATATATATATATATATATATATATATATATATATATATATATATATATATATATATATATAAGACAATAAAAAAGACAATTTAAAAATATATACAAATGCATATAGATTTATTCATTCATTCAATAAGGATTTTACATCAATTAGAGGTGTAGGATAAGTAAAACTTTTTATAACATGGTATTTCGAAGCCTAATGCTTCTCATCAGCACATCCCTAATATGTTACTTAGCATCTTCTCTCTCATTAGGCTTCGAAATACTCTGGTATAAAGTATTTACTTGCTTGGCAGTGTTTTATTGTAAAAAAACTGATGATCGCTAAAATAATATTAGGACTAGTGTGAATTCTTCAAAGCAAACTAATAAAGTGATTACAGGAGATTAATTGACTTACTAGAAAATAATTTCCTAACGAAGGATTTGGAATTATGTTTTTTTTATTATTTAATATAGTTTTAGAAGTTGAAAAACATCCAATACTATATAGCTATAAAGTCTTGAAAATATATATGCCAATTAAGCTACACAGAATGTTCTGCATTTCATTCTCGTGAGGATTCGTCAGACAGGCTATTCCATGGAATTAATGTTACCGCATGTTTAATATATTAACATGGTGCTGATTTTGTTAGTTAACCAATCAGATTCTTTGTTATTTACACATCCATTTATCGTAACCAATTTAACTTAATTGCTCTATATATTTTCAAAATTTACTACTTAGTTCTACTTATGTATTGTACACTGTTGAAGTAAATACTGAAAATAGATACATAAAATTTTATGTAGATACATGAAATAATAATGAAAATAATAATAATAATAATAATAATAATAGTAATAATAATAATAATAATAATAATAATAATAATAGTGTGTGTGTGTGTGTGTGTGTGTGTGTGTGTGTGTGTATTCTTCTTTTGAGTTCTCAGTATGGGAGCCGTTGACACTGTGATATACAATTGTCTTAATCTTGTCCCTTTTTTAATTTCTCTTTCTTACTGATAATTTATATTGTAATCTAATACAGCTTTAGCATAAGTTAGCTTGTTGCAAATGTGAGGCTTGCTAACACTACAGGTGTGAACATTTAGTTATCGCATCTGCACATTTTAAATCCGCTACTCCGCAAGCTTAGACTTATTAAAACAGCTTGTTGCACAACCTTAGATGTAAGCCAATCGCCACCATACCTAACGGCTTTACGTTTGTACCTGTTTGGCCTCAGCAGACTGAAAATTAACTCCACTATTCTCAGCATCATCTTTGTCCTTTTTTAATTTTTTTTTTTTTTTTCAATATCAACTTTTTTGTTTTTGTTTTTAACTAGCACCTCCTGTTCCCTTGGATGTGTAAAATGACATTCAGCGGCCTTTGGGGTCCTGCTGTTCATAGATGGTCATTCTGTACAGGTTTGGCCTTCCGCATCTTTAAGTTGACAAGTCAGCTTTATTTTAGCAAAGAAATGCAAAAAGGTACCAAGCTGCGTTTGGCACGAGCGCTATTAAATATCATTAAAATTTGGAAACTTAAGTCCTTTGATGACAGATTCAAGACAATGTCCCCTGCTTGAAAGCAAAACTATGGACACGGCTTCAGTTTCCCCCAACTGGCACAAGCATTTTTGATTTAATGTTATAAAAATGACGAATTTGGCAGCAACCAAAATGCATGGCGAAAGTTACGTATGCAGTTAGCGGTTAAACGCTGCTTGGCCTTTTGCCATCATAAATATCTGTAGTTGACTGTGCACTCGTGTCTTACAGCAGGAAACAAAGTGACACTATTATTATTAATAGTTATCAGCAAGAGTCTTTGAATAATATTAAACAACGTTCGAAACGCTAGGATTTTGTGTAATGATATATCAATATATTTACTAGTTGAATTTCTTGTCTATGTAGGGTAATCTATTACAGGAGGAGCCCATAAAAATTTCACACTGTTTTCTACATCAATCTGTAGCAGCTAAGTTGCCGCCTATATTCAAGGGCGATCCAAAGGCTTTCTTTTCATTAGGTTGCTTTGCTTATTTTATTCCACATTTGTTCAGGGGGGGGGTCTTCTTTTAATATGTGGTTACTTAGTGCTTCTTCCATGTTATTTCTGTGAGAGGTCATTGAATTGTGCAGTGTCTAGCTTTTTCTTACTTAAGTTCCAAATATCAGCGACTATTGATCAGAATTTAACAAATGAAAGCTCGTTGGAAAGGAAATGACTTGAACTGCATAGTGGGTTATGTGATATTTGCCCTTAAGGGGATCGTCCGTCATCCAGAGTCTACTTTTGGTATTTGTTTACAGCCATAAAATGTTTCAATCGTCGTCATTTGTTTTCCTAGTTTTGCATACGAATTACAAAATATCTGATATTTCCCCAAAACCTTTGACCCTAATGGAGAAGGAACTAAAACTTGCTGCTATGGTTTCAAATGATCTGAACTAACAGACACGGGAGACTTGATTCTAAATATCTCTCATACGTTATATCTACCCTCTTTGATTTTCATACATAAAGTAAATTTCACAGTGTATAAGGATTATTTGATACTGGAGATATTCATAATCGTACCCTATTTCCAAAAGAGGGGAGATATAACATATGAGAAATATTTGGAATCAAGTCTCTCCTTGTTGTTATTTCAGTTCATTTGAAACCATAAAAGCAAGTTTTAGTCTCCCTTCTATCAAGGCCAGAAGTTTGAGGGATATATATATATATATATATATATATATATATATATATATATATATATATATATATATATATATATATACTCGCAGCCAAATTAAATATTGAAATGGTCATATCTGTAGTTCCATGGGACGAAACTCCATGAAAATTTGCAAGCTTTTTGAAGATTATAATACTATTCTATGGTTAAAATTTTATGACAATTGGTAAAAAAAGAGTCTATATTTTCGAACCAATAAAATTGCCTACATTTGTATATATAGTATCCTGGCAGGCCAGCATTAGTTTTGCTGCTTTGGAATGAATTTTGCTTAGGGTTTTTTTTGTGCTTGGTTGTCTCCTCTGTGACCTTACCAATTCACTAATATATATATATATCTATATATCTATATCTATCTATATATATATATATATATATATATATATATATATATATATATATATATATATATATATATAGTAATAAGTAAAAATTTAGATATGTAGTAAATTATGTAGCAATAAATAGTTATATATAAGGATAAGTAATAAGATTGCACATCTAAAAACAAGAATAGCTTTAATGCTCTCAAAATTCATACTAGAATTGTTCAGATGAAGTACTTTATAAAATTCCGTTGTAAGTGACACTCTTCTAGAGGTTGAAGTTCAATCCTCAGTGAGGGCGATAGAATTAAGAATTACTTAATATTCTTAACAGATAATGGCTGACAGAGCGAGAGCATACTACCCCCATGAATTAAATGATGGGTTTTGTTTGAAATTTCGTGCAGATTATCAAGTTCGGCAGAAAAATTCCAGAGTATAACAAGATACACTTGATGAAAGATGTTACATCGGCTGAAACGTTTTGCAGATAACAAGATAAAAACAATAGTTAGAATAATCCATGTAATTCCAAACTTTTTTCTCGATTTCATCAATAGTTTTATAAGAATTTGGTTTGTTAAATCCTATTTAAATAAATCATTTGTTGATAAAAAAATTGTATAATTAAAAAAGTAAAAAATATTTATGGAATTTACAGACTGATCTGATGAACATTGCAACTGCTTTTCTTTTTAATATTAAGCTGAACTATTTCCCCAAAATGCAAATATTGTCTTGTAATGTTTTCATTTCTTAAAAGAATCCTTCCTATTGTGGGCAGCAGAAAAAAGACTAAAGACGGTTGAGTTTCTAATGTTTAGTTTTGGGACAGAAATAGTTCATACATGAGAGAGAGGCTAGTATTCTCTTAACTAATGAACTATTTTATTAAGTATAAATAAGTGGACACAGCAAACGGAGGTCTTAGGAAACATTTCACTCTTTGCGATTATTAAAGCTTTTTTTTTTAGTGATTTTAACATGATTGAATGATCGGTCTCGCACCACATTCATAGACAGAAACCATTTCTCTGTCAACCTCGTGACGTCATGCATCTCTTTGTTTTACTCTGCTTCGACCTTACCTAACCTTACATGACATCTCTTCCTGTTATGCTTCCGTGAGAATTGGTTTATTTTTCACTTCATGTCACTTCGAATTGTACTTAGTTCAACCCTTGTAAAGATTAACACTAGCTGATTGTTGATTTATTGGGAATTTGCACGGAATTTCGAACAGAGCCCTTTATTTATTCCATAAACTTTTTTATTATATCGTCTATGATAATAAACTTTTTTATTATATTGTCTATGATAATAAACTTTTTATTATATCGTCTATGATAATAAACTTTTTTTATTATATCGTCTATGATAATAAACTTTTTTATTATATCGTCTATGATAATAAACTTTTTTATTATATCGTCTATGATAATAAACTTTTTATTATATTGTCTATGATAATAAACTTTTTTATTATATCGTCTATGATAATAAACTTTTTTATTATATCGTCTATGATAATACACTTTTTTTATTATATCGTCTATGATAATAAACTTTTTATTATATCGTCTATGATAATAAACTTTTTTATTATATCGTCTATGATAATAAACTTTTTTATTATATCGTCTATGATAATAAACTTTTTATTATATCGTCTATGATAATAAACTTTTATGATATCGTCTATGATAATAAACTTTTTATTATATCGTCTATGATAATAAACTTTTATTATATCGTCTATGATAATAAACTTTTTTTATTATATCGTCTATGATAATAAACTTTTTTATTATATCGTCTATGATAATAAACTTTTATTATATCGTCTATGATAATAAACTTTTTTTATTATATCGTCTATGATAATAAACTTTTTTATTATATCGTCTATGATAATAAACTTTTTATTATATCGTCTATGATAATAAACTTTTATGATATCGTCTATGATAATAAACTTTTTATTATATCGTCTATGATAATAAACTTTTTATTATACCGTCTATGATAATAAACTTTTTATTATATTGTCTATGATAATAAACTTTTTTATTATATCGTCTATGATAATAAACTTTTTATTATATCGTCTATGATAATAAACTTTTATGATATCGTCTATGATAATAAACTTTTTTTATTATATCGTCTATGATAATAAACTTTTTATTATATCGTCTATGATAATAAACTTTTTATTATACCGTCTATGATAATAAACCTTTTATTATATTGTCTATGATAATAAACTTTTTTATTATATCGTCTATGATAATAAACTTTTTATTATACCGTCTATGATAATAAACTTTTTATTATATTGTCTATGATAATAAACTTTTTTATTATATCGTCTATGATAATAAACTTTTTATTATATCGTCTATGATAATAAACTTTTATGATATCGTCTATGATAATAAACTTTTTTTATTATATCGTCTATGATAATAAACTTTTTATTATATCGTCTATGATAATAAACTTTTTATTATACCGTCTATGATAATAAACCTTTTATTATATTGTCTATGATAATAAACTTTTTTATTATATCGTCTATGATAATAAACTTTTTTATTATATCGTCTATGATAATAAACTTTTTATTATATCGTCTATGATAATAAACTTTTTTTATTATATCGTCTATGATAATAAACTTTTATTAAATCGTCTATGATAATAAACTTTTTATTATATCGTCTATGATAATAAACTTTTTATTATATCGTCTATGATAATAAACTTTTATGATATCGTCTATGATAATAAACTTTTTATTATATCGTCTATGATAATAAACTTTTATGATATCGTCTATGATAATAAACTTTTTATTATATTGTCTATGATAATAAACTTTTTTATTATATCGTCTATGATAATAAACTTTTTTATTATATCGTCTATGATAATAAACTTTTTATTATATCGTCTATGATAATAAACTTTTTTTATTATATCGTCTATGATAATAAACTTTTATTAAATCGTCTATGATAATAAACTTTTTATTATATCGTCTATGATAATAAACTTTTTATTATATCGCCTATGATAATAAACTTTACTCCTTTACGTTTCTGAACTTTTTTAGATGAGGATTGGTTTTTTGTATTATTTGGATTCATCGGACTACTGTTCTCATCTTGAGTGTCATTTTCATAAGGAGGTGTGGTGAAGCGGTAGAATACTTGGAAAAATCAATTGTAAAATGATATTCTCATGAAGGTTGACGGTTCAATCCTTAGTCTGGGCGACCGAAATATACAGTTGCGAATTACTCAAGACTTCTACCCAGTCATGTTGGATGGAACGAGAGGATGTTTCCCGTGTGAATTAAATAAAGGGTTCCATCCGAAATTCTGTGCAGATTCCTTGAATATACACTCCGAAGATTACATCGGCTGAAACGTTGTGAAAACAACAACCAAGCTCATCTAAATAATAGGAATTATCAAAAATTCCAAAACATAAAAAAAAAAATTCAAAGAAAGAGTTTTTGGCTTGGTTTACCTATGTTACGTACTTGATGTTATTATTAGAAGGTACTAAATATGTGCATATGTTTTATACTGGCTATTATGAAGATGACGTATATTCTGTATTGTTGTTGTTGTTCGTCTTAGAACAGTCTTAAGATGTTCATGTTGTAAGAGTGTCTTAGAGGTTCATGTTGTGTGATAGCATATTGGAGACATATATAAAGAGAGACAGTTCTGTATATATATATATAATAGACAGTATACATGTTACTACAAGAGAACCAAATCAATGAGAGGAGATTTATGAATATCTTGATAGACAAACCGAGAGATAGTGCGTTTGACATTTACGTTTTGACAGCTGTGCATATAATATGAACACGTTACCTTTCTCTTTGTAATGATGAACACAGAAGATGCAGATACACAAAGATGATGACGTCCTTTATTCATGACCGGTCCATGATTTCGCGTGAGAAATTCAAAGTTTTTTTACATGGTTATTTCT
Source organism: Euprymna scolopes (assembly GCF_053919585.1). Lineage (NCBI taxonomy): Eukaryota > Metazoa > Mollusca > Cephalopoda > Sepiida > Sepiolidae > Euprymna > Euprymna scolopes. The sequence continues at coordinate 163,062,560 of NC_136486.1, forward strand.
AAAACCCGACTCGCTTCCAGAGGGTGCCGAGAATCGGTCTGAACCTCTCTGCTCCTCTGATCTGACTGATCTAACTCTCTCTAAGTAACTTCAAACTCTTTCCTATATTGAGAACTCGTCACGTCATTGCATGATTAAACATGTGCTCATAAAGCACATTGCATGACATGCATCACGTTGCCAAACTTGACATAACCCCGAGTTCAGTAACCTATTTTTCAAATAACATTTTTACAAAATATGTTTACAATTTCAATTGATGATTAAATTCCTTATTTAAATTTTCACAGAAACAAATTTCATTATTACATTCCTTTTCCATATACAGATATGTAAGCTAAACAATTGCAATTCCTTATTTCAATAACATTCTGTATTTATTTTAACTTATGATTGGAATTTTCAATTCCAAATCTAGCTTCGCAAGTTCGAATCCTTGACTATCCTATTTCATATTTACATTTAACTAATTCCCTATTTTTTTACTTGCATGAAAAGGGGCCAGCCCTTTACATGTAACACCTATTTTAAGCACATCAACACTTTTTTCGATTTATATTTCACTATCTCCAGTTAAACCAGTCTGTGCACTGATATGAGCATTTTTACGACAGTTTTGTAAGCCTTACTACTTCCATGCTGGCTCATGACAAATTAGAAGTTTTTTTTTTTGCAACATTATCGCTAGAAGATTACAGCGCTAATGGACATTTTCTGTCTGGTTTGTTTTTATGAACAGAGTTTTCGTCAAGACTGATTGCTTTCATCACGATTGAGGAGCTCTATCTACTCACTGTATATTACCTCTTTATTAGAGAAGACTAACAAATGTGACACCTTTCCTAAGGGTAACTTGAACCATTGAAAGCCGGAGGCATTCAATTATCTTTCTTTTTCTTTTTTTTTATGTGGGGGTCACCACTTATCAAGGCCCGAAGGCTACTCAGGGATAAGGGTTATTGAGTGTACAGTAATCAATGAGATAGTATTGTAGTAATCATTAGTATTGGGGGTTTTGGTAGAGTGTCTTACTTAAGGGGGCGGTTTGTCAGGAGTTTGTTTATGTTGGATTTGAAGACGTCCAAGTTGTAGTCAGGTGGGAAACAGGCAAGCGGCAGAGAGTTCCACTGGCGTGCATTTCTAAGAAAAAGCTTTGCTCATGGAATCTACATTTGGATTTAGGCACAGATAAAGAGTGGGGAAAATTATTGACAGTAGTTTCAGCCAGACGGGTGTTTCTCATGAAAGATTGACGAGGGATTGGAGCTCAGACGAGCACCTGTCATGGAAATAACGATAAAACAAAGACAGGCTCGCAACGTCTCTTCTGTGGGAGAGAGGTTGTAGGGAAGAGAAAATGGCATCCCCCACTAAACCACGAAGTCTATTTTGTACTCTGTCAAGGCAGGATAGGCTGTTTTTAGCTGCTCCTTCCCAGATGTGGCAGCAGTACTCCATCCTTGAACGTCCTTGGCTGTTATACAGATTGAGAATTGCATCACTAGTGAGAGATCTGAGGTATTACACATAACTCCATAACTTTTTCGATTATCTAATGTGGAAAGTGGTATGATTAGTTAAATACAAGTTACTTTTTTTTATCCAAAATTAATTGCATATACTTTTTAAATGATATTAATAAATTATAGAACACAATAGATCGGTAGAACTTAGCACAGACATTTCCATAGTTGAAGACGGTATCCATTTGATCAGTTTTGAACCTCCAAAATAGCAGAAAACAAAATCGATTTTTTTTATGTGCTTTTTTACGGCATATCAACCCTTTTCAGGTTATTTACTGCCAAATTCAGTAATTTTGCAAAAAGTTATTATGCTTCAAGTTCTTTTTATTTTCAAACATTCATTCTTGATGTTTGGTTGTTTTGTAAAGGAAAATTTCTTTTGCTTTGATTTTGAAGAACATCATTGAGTTTTGCACAGCAAAAGTAAGAAACAATAGTATAAATATTTAGTATATTTTAGATCAGAAAGCCAGTATCTTCAGACAGCCTGATTTGGTAGCACTAGAATATTAAACTGAAGCAAAAGGGTTTAACAATTAACAAACGGAAAAATGAAGAAAACGGAATAAAGTGACAATAAATAAATAAAAAAGTTGTAACATGGGAACAAGTAAAAGGAAAATGTGGACTAAAATACTGAAAAGAAAAATAATAAAATGAATAAATAAATTCAAAGAAAATTTGCCAAAAAGAAAGGCAGAAGAAAGGAAATTTAATAATAATAAAAGAAAATGAAAAAGGCAAGGAAAATTGAAAGAAGAATAAATATCGGCAATAAAGATCGAATTTTAAAAAAGCCAAATATTGACAAACATTAATAATATAAAAATAATACAAACTAGAAAATATATTACAGAAAAAAGTTCGGAAAAAACGATAAAACAGAGATGAAAAGGGAAAAAAAAGAAAAATAATAAAAATTAAATTAAATAAAAAAAAAATGTGAACAAAATAATAAAATAAAATAAATTATGAAGAAATTAAATAAAAAAAATGTGAACAAAATAATAAAATAAAATAAATTATGAAGAAATTAAATAAAAAAATGTGAACAAAATAATAAAATAAAATAAATTATGAAGAAATTTAAAAAAAAAATGAAACCAAAGAATTCAACCTGCTCTCCATAACAATGAGAACTAAAAAGTGGAAAGATTTATTGAAAAATGCAAATTCTTTGTACTCTAAGTGACAGCCTGGTAGAGTAATGACCGAACAGGCAAAACCTGACAATCAAAAGTGGAAGTGGCTCCCAAATGAAATAAGAAGAAATTGTGGTCAGACTGTACAAGTAGGCATAGGAAATCCAGAGTTAAAAATACGGAAGAGTTACTTCCCTTTCCACTTATTATTTCAACGATTTCACTACTCCATCTCTAATAGCCTTTCAGTAATGTCTTTTAACATGGAAGACCACCAAATATCAAGGCCTGGAGGCCATTCTAGGATAAGTTTTAAGCATTGCGGAAATGGTGAGATGATCAGTCATAGTAGAGATGAATTATCTAAAAGGACAGCTGAATTTATTCACAATTGATTTGAAGACAAAAATGTTATAATCAACCAAGAAGCAAACCTATAGTATTGCATTTCACAGACGGACACGTTTAGGGAAGAAACTTTGCTTATGGAATTTTTGTTTAGTTTTAGGCACAGATAGAGAAGGCAGGAATTGTTGGCAATTGTTGCAGTTAGCTGTGTATTGGTTGCGAATGAGGGACCATAGTTGAAGCTCTGACGAGCACCTACCATAAAAGTAATGATAGCGCAAAGACAGACTCGCATCACCATTTTTCCAGTGATTTTGGAAATGAATCTGATGTAAGTCTTTCACTTCAGGTCAGGGGTAAAGGTCAATCCTAGAAATTTGTTGAAGCAGGGGGCCTCCTAGAGAGGCAGCCTGAAGATGAGAGCTGTTCCTTTCAATTGAGGCAAAGTCGAGATATGAGTGTTAGTAGTGAAAAGATAGTTTGGTTTTGGATGCATTAAATCATTTTTTTACCCGATTGTACGACACACTCCAGGTTGAAGGAGAGAGAATCAGAAAGATCTTGGTCTTTGTCAGCCTTTGAAGTGTTACCGTATATTTATGCATAAAAAACAGTTCACATCTTGTAAGTAGAAAAAATACTCGACCTGAGATAAAAACCAGAACCTTAAGACGGTGAGTCCAGTAGGATTACCATTAGACCAGCTTGACACAATATTTAAAAAGTGTTTTCTGAACTTATTCTTAACATAATGAACTTGTCATGTTACACGCCGCATATGCACATTCGTGAAACAGTTGACAAACAGATAAAAATCCGATCACCCCATGTACCATTTTTTTAACTTCGTTTCTCAATTGTCCTTAGTCAACACATCCGCCATCTTGTTATGTTTAACACCCCCCACTCTCAAAGGCCTTTCACTCTCTCTTATTAATGTGCAAAACTGCTAACTGCTTCAATATCAGCAGATCAAACTTCACATATACAAGAGCAGTAATTCTAACTATTTTCATGTATGTCAGTGAGACTTGGACCGTATAAGCCAGACACGCCAATGTCCTGCCTCTGTAGACCGTTGAAAATCAAGATACCAGACACATAGATTTTACTTTGTTCAAACCTCCCATCACCATGCATCATGCTGACATAGTGTCAGATTCGTTGGGTGGGTCATATATGTTGCATCTTAGATTCAAGTCACTCAAAACATCTCCTTTATAGCAAAAGAACTATATAGTAAGGCAATGGGAACAATTCAAGGTCGGTTCAGGGCGTCCGTCAAACAGTTTGGTTTGTTTAAATTCATAAAGAAAACCTACCTGAAAACAAATGTTCCTTGCCATAATTGCTGAATTTGTATTGAGGGAAAAAATGATGTTTGAAAAGACAGAGCAATCCACTAAAGAATCATCCCACAGATGCAGAAGATACATCAGATCGGACTGGTGAGCCATCTTTGAACTCGCACAACAACTACATGATTATGGGCAACTTTGCAAGCGACAAAGTCAATTTTTAATATATCTTTATGAAACCTCGGGCCCACAAAGATTTTTAGCTAGGACTGACATGCAGCATGAAGCATAAAGTATCTCTCTTTTACTTAGAGTGCCGTGATAAACCATCTTTTATTGAAGCTGGTATTATCAAGAACTGGCTATTTTAGTAATATACATTCGCATTGCAGATAGATGATTTTAAAGTTATTATTAGTAAGATGAGTGGAAATTGTGGTAATTCAATGATGGACTTAAAAATTAGCTTTTAACTTACATATTTTTTAATTTAATTATTATTAAGTATCCTATACCCCTATAAGACCACCATTCGCCCATGTATGGAGTATTGTTGTCATATTTGGGCAGGTGCATCTGCCACTAGTCTCTCGCTCCTAGACAAGGTTCAAAAGAGAGTCGGAACTCTGATAGGTACTGAACTGGCATCTAAACTTCAGCCTCTGTCCCATCGACGAAATGTTGCATCCCTCTGCCTGTTCTACAAGTACTTTAATGGCGAATGCTCCGACGAACTGCAAGCATTTGTGCCCCCTCGACGTAAATACCCCCGACAACCCCAACAAGCAGCTAAATCCCACCCCTTCATAGTAGAGATCCCTAGATGTAAGAGAGCCTTGTACTCCAATAGTTTCTTTCCTAGGGCAGCTAGATTTTGGAATTCCTTTCCAGGTCCCTGCTTCCCCAACTGTACTGACATGCAGAAGTTCAAGTGCACCATGAACTGACATCTTGCTGCCCAACTCCTTACACAGTACCCCTGATGCCTATGTCCCTGATAGTAGCCTCCTACAACAAAGTGACAATGTGCCTTGTTTAGGGTGAAGATGTAATAAAAAAAATATACTTTGTTAATTTTATTAATTTATCAATACATTTAAATTTAAGAGTAATTTGCTTGAAGCATCGTTTAATGTGAATATAAAGGAAATTTAGGTTTATAGGAGGATAGACAATGCAGGGATTTAACGGATAGGCATAAAGTGAAGCAATTACTGTGGAATTCTCTCTGCATTTGAAAATCGAGCACATGTCTGACAAAGGGAAGTACTTCCCAAAATATTGCAATGCAGATGAGCCACCTAACTATCTGACGCAAGTAAGAAAATTCTGCATGTAAAATATTATATATATATATATATATATATATATATATATATATATATATATATTATATATATATATAATCATGCATATATATACGCATGTATTGAATCAATAAAGATGAAACTGCAATCTTAAGTGGCTTCAGTTTGTGTCTATTCGTTACATCCTTGCATTGTTCTACCTCCTATAAACCTAGCTTTTATATAAAATTTAGATTATTCTTGTTTCTAAATAAGCCAAGTGTATAATAAAGTGTATATAAAAAAAGAATGAAATTTTATCACTGTACCAACGGAGAAGAACATGAAGGGTTACTAGCAGCGTTGAAGCATATGGACTGTTTCGCACCTTGAGCATTGGATATTCAATGGAAAAAGAATCTGTGTTTGTAATTAAATTTTCTTATAGGTGGTATGCATATGGGAAGAATAATTAACTACTCTAAGAAGGACGAATTAAAATTGAATTTTTGGTATTGTATATTGGCTTATATTTGGAGGAGATGATATATTAAAATGTGTCATGTGTTATCTAGTGGATGTAAGATATTGTTCTTTTAACAGACAGATAATAAACATATAAATCGTATGTATGTTGTTTACTCAGGAGGATATTGACGTGTAAACCGAGTCATGTTGTATCAGACTTATCACATGGGATATTTTTACAGTTCACATGTAAGAATAATAATATATGCTTCATACCTTTTTCTTGAAGAGTTCTTCTGTATCTTCCTGCTGCTCCTTGAAACATGAAGTGATCAGCATCATCCAATTGAGACATCTGTTCTTATTTGTTAACTGTGGCAAGCGGGGTCAAGGGTCAAAACATCATTATTATTATCATTATTGTATTCTTGTTAATTGATTTGAGCGACGGATGGCGATTGGTGGCTTATTTGTGAAACCATTAAACAACTCTTTATATTTTTATAATATAAATTTATTACAGTTGTCTCAAATGGTTTTCACAGGATCTGCAGTTAGTCTACATTTTTTGTTCATACAGCCCGCGCCTAGCTGTCTGTCCACCCCTGTCTAGACGTCTGTCCACTCTGGTGGTCAATCCTCAACTCTCTGAATCTCTCCAAAACTAACTGCATCACGTGTTCTCTTACGTCACCTAATTACGTGTCTCATACCAATCTAATCCACAACTAGTTCGTTGTTTATTCAAAACCCCAAAATAATGTTTACATATATTTTCTATTTTCACATTCCTTTTGCGATTCACACGTCAATCATTTCTCCCGCAATTTAATTGTTTATTCTTCTAATCATAATAACTAATCCAGCGACCATCCGTCGCTCAAATCAATTAATAAGAATACAATAACAATAATAATAATGTTTTGACCCTTGACCCCGCTTGCCACAGTTAACAGATACTACGCTATGATCACAGCCTAAAGGGTCATAAAATTACATTGGTAACTAAGAGAGAACGTTGGAGCTGAGATTTGGTGGTGTTCATTGTGGTGTTTTCTAATAGATTATGTAGTAAGACTAAGTAATTCCCCAGTCTTTCCTTTATTGTTGTATTCTCTATGACAATATAAGTTTCCTTAATATTTTGTTGGATAGTTCTTTTCCACAGGAATTACAACCTTGTTAATATTTTACCCTTTAAAAGGACACACCCGTGTTGAGAAGGATACAATATTACACAACTTCAAAATTTGACCAAAACATAATTAGGTGCTGTATATCGGTAAGAGTCCGGAAACAACGCACAAGTCAGTATTTAGTGGAAATATTGAACAGAAAAAAGCAAATGCAAAAAATGAAGAGTGTGCATATATGGCAGTTTGACTGTGCATCGCGTTCATGCTAAATATTTATTTGCAAATCTTTAATATAAGTAATAAATATTAAATGCGGCATGAGGGCAAAAAATGGGATGCTGGGAGGAGTAATGTTGCCCTAATTAACATTGATTTACTTAACTATTAATTAATTAATAGTTAAGTAAATTAAGATATTAATGATTTGTATGCTGACGTCAAGAAAGGTCTTTATCGTAAATGGATGAGTTTATTGTTATCTGTAGGGTGGTCGGCACAACAATATAAAAATATAAAAAAGAAAGTTTTAACTTACTCTCTGCAGTCAAGACTTCACGATGTGAAGAAAACGACAATTTAAACATGGACTTACCTGTAAAAAAAAAGGAAAGAACGAGTTCAAATATAAAATAATTTGCGTTTTTGTTGTAGACTTGTGGATCGGTAATAATAAAGGCAAACACATTGGTAAAATTAACAAAAAGTGTATTAGCAAAAGTATGTTAGAGAAGTGCACATCATTGTTTTGGGGCCATAACTGTCACGAATTACTACCAGCATTTATTTCTTTCTTATCACTGAAAGATGTGACACAAGGTCGGGAAATGGGAAAAGCAAGCCAGCGCCCATAAAGAAGGAGCACTCTGGCTTTTAAAGAATTGCCTGGATATTATCCTTCTTGATATTCTCCAAACTTATCCATCCAACAGATAGGAGGCAAGGCTTTGGAGGGTGGACCTCCTAAGACTACTCCTATAAATCACTATCAAATAACATGTTAGATGTAACTATATTTATCATCTCTGGGTAAGTCCATGTAGCCTTGCAAGCTGATACCAATCAAGACAAACGCAGCAGTATAGTTAATAAAATATGTATTAGCAAAGTATGTTACAGAAGTACGCGTCATGATTCTAGGGGCCAGAGCTGCCACGGATAGCTACCCAATAACATATTACATATAACCGTATTTATAGTCTTTGGGCAAGTCCATTCTTCCAAAAATAGGTATATCAGCTTACCTCATAACAGTTTTGTAAACAGTTTATTTATTTATTTATTTATTATAACTCTTCAACAATTCCTTATTTAAATTGATTGTCTCATTTCAATTTTTCTAATTCTTACAGATAAACAAATTAAATTTTGCTTTATATTTCAGATATACTCTCCAAATGCCTTTGTAGATTAATATTTTAGGTAAAAGTTCTAATAGCTTTCATCGTTTACATATTCTATCCGAGCAAATGAATTCAGATATAATAATAAAATATGGTACTCTTGCAGAATTTGACTTGGATCCTCGGGATTTTTCATCAAATATGGTTTGAGCTCGATCAGCAGTCACCCGATTAAGCAGAGCAAAGTAACAGATGCAGACGAATTTCAAAACAAACAAACCGGAAAAATAACAATACAATGAATAAAAACCAACAAAAAACTACTGTACATTTACTGAATACATTTTTATTTTTTTCAAGAAAAGTTGCATTTTGTATTGTTCATTTACTTTTATTATTCTTTTTGCATTTTTCTTTATCAACAAAAATTGTTTTTTTTTTTTCAAGAAGAGATGAATGTTTTTATAACCATAAATTCTAGGTGAAAGTACAGATTTTTTTATTTGTTTTTTTTTTTAAGAAAATTGGAAGTAAACATTCTTTTTTGTAAACAGTTGTTTTTCTATAAGAAAAGATGAATAATTTTATGAAAACCGTAAATTGTTAGGTAAAAATACAGAAAAGTTATTTTGAAGAAAATTTACAAATTAATTTTTGTCAACAAATGTTAAAAAATAAACAAAATATATCCCCCCTCTATCACTGAAGAAATAATTTAAAAATTACATTTTTTAAACAAAAAACAACAAAAAAATGTTGATTTAGCCTTTCAACATTTGAACATTGCTCGGCTTAATTGCATGATTGCCAGTCGAGCCTGAGCCATAATTGATGGAAAATCCCAAGGATCCGAGTCAAATTTTGCAAAAGTACCATATTTTATTATTATTTCTGAATTCATTTGCTCGGATAGAATATGAAAACGATGAAACCGATTAGAATTTTTATGGCAAATAACACAGAGTGATGAATATGAAACATGACTGGCATATTAGAATCAAACATCGATTTGTTCGATTCATGACTATTAAGGTCTGACTTTGAAAATGTGACTGTCTTAATTTAAGAGAGTAGATTAGTAGCAACATTAATTATTTTGAAGTTCTCAATTTATTAACCTCTTGAAAATTCTTGAAAATACTATGCATTAATCAATACGAGTATGGTATCTTGACATCATCTGTTTCTAATGTACACTGTATTAGCTTTATTTTAATGCAAATAAATTGTAAAACACACGTCTGAATATCACGTGAATATACCGAATAGCAAACGTTGAGGATTAAGGACAGAGGACAAATTGAAATAGTTTTTACAATGGCAGAAATGATAGAAAACGACCTCTAATCGGTAGTGGAATGGTACCGTAAATCAATGGTAACATTTAATTCTAATAAGACTAAACGTCTTTCTTTAAACAGCGACAAAAAATCTTCTCAACTATCGGTTACCATGACAAATAATACTCTACATGAGTACTCACCTTTCAAACGCCTAGGCCTAACATTCACAGGTAACATGAATTAGAACAAATACATTCAAGAGATTGTCAAGCCTGCTGCAAAAGAAGGTGGGCTCCCTCTACCGTGTAAGAAAATTATTTACACCAGGGTGCATCCTATATCTTTACCAAGCCACAATATTTTTGTCACGTCTGGGCTGGAAGTAAACCCAAGATTTATTTTCTATTCTTCTTTTGCACTTTAAAATCGGATTTATTTGCTTTCCGTTGCAGTAAGTATAGCGCAAAGTCGAATATTAGGGTCAATCAGCTCCCCATATTTTAGCTGAAAAATTGCTAACAGAACTGTTTCTCAAGCCATCGGCAATAAACTTCTCTTCCAAAGGAGGAGGTAATGCCTGAGAGGATGAAGTACCTAAAATTAAGCCAAATTATATTTTACTCTTGTAAAAGCACAAAAGATTGATGCTTTTTTCTTTTCAAAACTCAATCATGTTCTGCAAATCAAAAACAAAAACAATTTTCCTCTACAAAACAACCGAACCAAATACTATGAGCAAACATTTGAAGATATACAGAACTTGAAGATTAAAATCTTTCATTAAAATGACTGGATTATACATTAAACAACACAAAAATGATTGATATGCCGTAAAAAAAAACAACCTAATATATCATTGTCATCGATAACCCCTGTTCTTGCTCCTCTGTCGATACAATCACTCGGACGTTGTTGTTTTGTATTTAATAAAGGTTTATTGTAAAAAGAAGAATAGTCACAGAAATCAGAGAAACGAGTTACGTGCGTGTGTGTGTGTGTGTGTGTGTGTGTGTGTGTGTGTGTGTATGTGTGTGTGTGTGTGAGAGAGAGAGAGAGAGAGAAAACAAATAGATTGACAGATAGCTAATCCTGTTACACCTAACTCCATTGTGTACTCCCTCCAGTGAGGACATGTCTTTCCTCCTTAACGTATCGCTTGATCAGAGGCAGAACATCTCTAACCAAAAGTCATATAGTTTTGATTTCCGTCCTGGTGTCACCTCTGATCTTTAAGGTGTCACTCCAATTTTTCCTTGTGGAACAACACTACATTTCTCATTCTTTTCTTGGAATTTAAAAGTTGATTTATTTATTTCCAACAATTTTTTTTTAATCGATTTGGTTTTTGTACTGATATAATCGATATATTAATACCCTGTACAATCCTTTCGTCGTCCTGTGTCACGCTGTCAGTAACAAATACATATTAAAATGAAAATTATCATTACAACAGCCGGCATCACAGTTACAACTTGGCTATTTATCAAAGACTTCCTTGTAAATCTATATTTTAGATCATATTATTTTTAAATTAAAAATCATCAGCAGTAAATTATGTCTTTTATATTTTTTATGCAGCTGCCGTCTCAATTTCATTTAAATACATTATTCAATTGATACTGAAATGAAGAAATGCTAACGTTGATCCTATCTCTCGCATTCACTGTAAAGTCAAAACGCCCTATTCAAAGTTCATTCAATTTCACACAATTCAGCCAAGGAGTTTTTCTTCGTCTCTAAAACCATTACGTTCCTGAATTTTGGAGATGAGGATTGATTATTGGGATTATTTGAAATCGGAAAAATCTGTGCATATTTTCTAATGCCAAAAATGATTCCTATAATTGTCTTTTTTATTTTATTTTGTTTAAAACATTTTTTTTTTTACTGATAATAAAATAATAAATATTTATTGATTATAAACTAAAAGTAAAACTTAAATCTATAGCTCTTCCGCCAAAAGCGTATTTTTATGTTTGAGAAAATATGAACACATTTAACACGAGTTTTTGCGTTTTCTAAATTTTGTAAATGAGGATTGGTTATTTGGATTCTTCGGACTACTGTTCTCATCATGAGTGTTATTTTCATAACGTTTCGGTCGATGTAACGTTCGGCCTTCTTCAGGTCTATCACAAGGAGCTATAATCTAGTGAACAAAGTATTTGCTAAAATTCAGTTGTAAAAGTTACACTCTTCTGGAGGTTGAAGGTTCAATCCTTAGTGAGGGTAAAACTCAAAATACAACTGCAAATTACTTAGGACTTCTACCCAGTCATAGCTAATTGATTGAGACTATGCTACTCCAGTGGATAAAATAAAGGGTTCTAGTGCAGATTTCCAACTTTTTTGTTTATTTGATTTTATTTTAAACAAAATCTTCCACTGCTGATAGCAATAATGAAATGATAAATATTTATTGATTTTAAACTATCAGTAACACTAAAATCTATAGATTATCGCCTACAAATGTATTCTTACGTATGAGAAAATATCTGTACATTTAACAATTTGTTTTTATGATAATTGGGAAAAATAAAACATCTATATTGAAATGGTCAAAATTATGGAGCACCTATAAAAAATTGAGAGAATAATTTAAAATTACATATTTAAATGTTAAAAATTGTACTGTGAACCACTGGGAACAAATGTAACAGTAGATTGTAATACGTTTTTTCTTTGTTCTTTTTTTTTTTTTTTTTTTAGCTTTAAAACCTCTTTCAAGCATTTTAGCTGAGTTTTATACTAAATTCATTCTAATATTCAAAATAATTCATTGTTATACTAAAGGTTGTTTCTTATTTTTTTTTATTTTTTATTTTTTTACACAGTGATCACCACTTATCAAGGCCCGGAAGCCACTCAGGGATAAGGGTTATTGCAAGTACATTACGTTAGTGAGGAGATTTGCTGAAGTGCTTACTTAAGGGGGCGGTTCATTAGGAATTTGTTAACATTGGACTTGAAGACATCCAAGTTGTAGTCCGGAGGGAAGCAGGCAGACGGAACAGAGTTCCACAGGCGTGCAGTTCTAAGAAAGAAGCTTTGTTCATGGAATCCGCGTTTTGTTTAGGCACTGATACAGAGTGGGGGAAATTTTTAACAGTGGATTCAGCTAGACGGGTGTTTTTTGTGAAAGATTGGCGAGGGGGGACCAGAGATTGGAGTTCAGACGAGCATCTACCGTGGAAATTACGATAAAACAAGGACAGGCTCGCAACGTCTCTTCTGTGGGAGAGAGGTTGCAGGGTAGAGAAAAGGGCATCCCTCACTAAGCCACAAAGTCTATTTTGTACTCTGTCAAGGCAGGATATGCTGTTTTTAGCAGCTCCTGCCCAGATATGGCAACAGTATTTCATCCTTGGACGTACTTGGCTTTTATATAGATAGAGAATTGCATCAGTAGTGAGATATCTTCTGGAGCGGTAGAAGGATCCCACCATCTTTCCAGCGACCTTGGCAACAGACTTGATGTACGTGTTCCATTTCAGATCAGGAGTAAAGGTCAAACCCAGAAGCTTGTCAAAACACGGGGCCTCACCCAGACGAGAGCCATCCATCACAATTGATGCCAGATGGGGATCAGAGCGTTGATGATGTAAGGATAGGAGTTTGGTTTTGGATGCATTGAAGGTAACCAGCCACATCTTCCCCCACTGAACCACGCGCTCGAGATCAGAGGAGAGAGAATCAGAGAGAACTTTGTCATTTACAGCCTTTGATGTGTTGCCGTAGATGGTAGTGTCATCAGCATAGAGGCCAACGAAAGATTTAAGTATGTGTTTAGGGAGGTTATTGATGTAGATCAGGAAGAGAGTTGGGCCTAGGATTGACCCCTGAGGGATTCCGGCATTTATATTGCAGGCCTCCAATTTTTGTCCATCTACCACTACTCTTATGAGCCTATCGGAGAGAAATGATTTAATGATTGAGAAAACATTTCCAGTTATACCGTAGCTGGAAATCTTGTGAAGTAGACCCTTATGCCATACCTTGTCGAAGGCCTTTGATATGTCAAGAGCAATTGCCCTAGAAAGGAAGCCTTTGTCAAGAGATTCACTAATCCTGTGGGATATAACCGTCAGCACATCTGCGGTAGATCTTGCAGAGCGGAAACCATATTGTGTGTCACTAAGAAGGTTATTCCTGCTGAGGTGGTTTACTATTTCTCTATTTAATATGGATTCCAGCAACACAGGAGACTCATAACACACAGGAGACTTATTTGTCTGTACTGAGAGGGAGATGACTTATCACCTGAATTCTTAAATACAGGGCAAACTGATGAGGTCTTCCAGGGAGTCGGAAAGCACTTCTCCTTTAGGCAGCGCTTAAATAGTTTCATAAGAATGGGAGTATGTTCTGGTTGAAGCTTTTTTAACACTATAATTGGGATGCCATCAGGGCCAGTTGCTTTACTGAAATCTAGGTTCTTGATTAGCTTGGCGACCTCATGCACGGATATTTGTATGTTACCTAGCTTGTTCCGTGTTATAGGAGGAAATATGGGGAGTTGATGGCCTTCGTCGCATAGGGTAGAATTAGCTGCAAAGTTCTTTGCAAATAGTTTGGCCTTGTCTGACGCTGACGAGATGACCTCTGGTCCATTGATAATGGTTGGGATAGAACGCACACTTCTGTTCAGGATCCTATTTGTTATTTGCCAAAACTGGTGGGATCCAAGCCGCTGATCAGCTACCTTGGATCTAACAGACTGGGCATATAGCTCTCTTGCATTTTTTTATTACTCTTTTACAGTGGTTGCTGGCAGACCTGAAAGCAGCTTTAGTCTCAGTGCATCTATTACGTTGGTAGCTATGGAAAAAGTGATTTCTGTGCGCGATAGCAGCAGCACATTCTGGGGAGAACCATGGCTGGCTGTTAGGTTTTTGTTGGAATTTTTTAGATGGTATGAATTGGTCTATGCCTACAATTAACCATTCGGTCAGATCTGATACTATAGAGGACACTTCCTTTTTAAACATGGAGTGCAGAGGTAAATCAGATATGAATGTACGGAAGCTATCCCAGTCAGCCATAGAGTATCGGTATACAGTACGGTGGAGGGGTACGTCTGGGTGCTTCTTACATTTCGTTTTTATCTTAACTGATACGACGGAGTGGTCAGAGGATCCTAGAGGGGAATGAACGGAACATGAACATAGCTCAGGGGAAGTTGAGAGAAAAAGGTCTAAGAGGCTTGCATATTGACCGGGTGTATCGGGCACACGGGTGGGTTCGCGAACAATCTGAGTGAGGTCATAAGCAATGGCAAAATCATGACAAAACCTCCCCTCATCATCTGTCTTATTTGAATGGGTCAGCCATTCCACGCTATGGACGTTGAAGTCACCACATATGTGGATGTTAGCCGAGGGATGTGAAGACAGTATGTGGTTTATTTTCTCAGATATGCTCTTAAAGATAGTAACTCCGCTGTTGTGGGGCCTATAGAGGGCAAATATAAATGCAGTGGTGTAAGCAAGTGCATCCCTGAAGCACATATAAGGTAAATTAGGATCTTCTCTAGAGATATCCTTGCCACACGGGAAGCCATCCTTAATGTAGGCACATATTCCATGCCCATGGCGATCTTGGGGGTCAGATGTAGCTATTAAATTTGAGTATCCGTTAATTATGAACTCATCTTTTTTCAGGTAATATTTAGATTCCTGGCAGTGTTATAATAGTATATTTAATTGAAAATGCCTCCAAAGAAGCAGCTTTCATAGATTAAAATGTCACAAATTATTGCTTTATCTGCTGAATGATATTCTCAGGAAGAAATTGCCAGGAATATGGAATGTTCTAGGAATGGAGTTCACACAATGATTAAAAGGTACAAGGAAACAAAGTCTTTAAAAAAAGAAAAGGACAAGGTCGCATAAAGTATTCCATTAAAATGACTGGATTAGACATTAAACAACACAAAAATGATTGATATGCCGAAAACGAAAAACACAAACCTAGCATATCATTATTACTTCTCTGTCGATACAATCATTCGGACGTTGTTGTTTTGTATTTAATAAAGGTTTATTACAAAAAGATGAATAGTCACAGAAATCAGAGAGATGAGTTACGTGCGTGTGAGAGAGAGAGAGAGAGAGAGAGAGAGAGAGAGAGAGAGAGAGAGAGAGAGAGAGAGAGAGAAGTGCGGGGGGGGGACAGGTTTTTGAAAAAAGCATCCCTTGCAGATAGGAAGAAAAGTTCTTCGGAGCTTGCTGCTGAACATAGGGAAGACGCAAACAAAAATATATCAGCTCGAAAAGTGAGAAGAAGGTTATTAGAAGCGGGATTAAAAGGATGCAACGCAAGAAAGGAGCCATACTTGTCTCAGGTCAACAAGAAATAAAATGACTGGAATTTACAAAAAAAAAAAAAAAAGCATGAAAATTGGACACCTGATGATTGACCCAAAATTGTTTGGTCTGCCGAAAGTAACTTTGAAATACGTTAACAGCTTTTATTTTCTAAACTTTAAATTGAAATTTTTATGTGAATACAGATCCATAACATCTATTCAAAAATTGTAACAAATTCTTTGTTTTCATCAGATTTTTGGCACCCTCGGAGCGGTTTATGTTCGACGTAGGGAAGGAGAACAATTTTATCCTGATTGTGTGGTTTCAACTGTCAAATTTGGAGGCTGAAGCTTAATGGTTTGGGGCAACATGATTTCTTCAGGTACTGAACTGTTGTACACATGTTAGGGCAGAATGAACTTCACAATTTAAACTAACATGCTGGACCAGGTTTACCAAACCTCTTTGAGTGAAATATTTTTTTTTTTTTTTGTACACAGTGGTCACCACTTATCAAGGCCCGGAAGCCACTCAGGGATAAAGGTTATTGCAAGTACATTACCTTAGTTTTTTTTCTTTTTTTTTTACACAGTGATCACCACTTATTAAGGCCCGGAAGCCACTCAGGGATAAGGGTTATTGCAAGTACATTACGTTAGTGTGGAGATTTGATGAAATGTTTACTTAAGGGGGCGGTTCATTAGGAATTTGTTAACGTTGGACTTGAACTCATTCAAGTTGTAGTCAGGTGGGAAGCAGGCAGACGGAAAAGAGTTCCACAGGCGTGCAGTTCTAAGAAAGAAGCTTTGTTCATGGAATCCACGTTTTGATTTAAGCACAGATACAGAGTGGGGGAAATTTTTAACAGTGGATTCAGCTAGACGGGTGTTTTTCATGAAAGATTGGCGAGGGGGGACAAGAGATTGGAGTTCAGACGAGCACCTGCCATGGAAATAACGATAAAACAAGGATAGGCTCGCAGCGTCTCTTCTGTGGGAGAGAGATTGCAGGGTAGAGAAAAGGGCATCCCTCACTAAGCCACGAAGTCTATTTTGTACTCGGTCAAGGCAGGATATGCTGTTTTTAGCAGCTCCTGCCCAGATATGGCAGCAGTATTCCATCCTTGGACGTACTTGACTTTTATATAATAATTTAATTTAATAATATTTAATAACATTCCGAGTAATGTAATCTACTAAGACAATGCCCCATGCCATACGTCAAAAGTTTCAATTGATTGGTTTGAGAAAAAACGAAATTACAGTGATGAAGTGGCCCCTCACTCCCCAAACCGAAACTTTGTGGTCACGTCTAGAGAAAAGAGTGAGAATGCACAAATTTTCATCAAAAAAAGAATTAGAGGTCAAACTTCCTAAAGAGTGGCAGAAAATAGATGCTGCCACCTGCAACAATTTCGTCAATAACATGCAAAAACGGTTAAAAGCTGCCACGTGCAACACTTTATATGATATTAGTTAATATTAATATTATAAAGGCAAAAGTAGGACATTCCAAATATTGATAGTTGTTAAAATAGATTTATTAATGTTTACTCCACTATTCTTAACCTTTTAATTTATAAATTTGAATTCTAATTTCGATATTTCATTGGTGCTCCATAATTTGGACCAAAGCTGTATAGAGATTTATAAATATTCAGAATTGGTAATTGTAGTAAAATTGGGGATTTAAGACAGAATCGGTAATTGTAGCGGATTCTGGAAAAATATAAAATAGAATCGTCCCATCACTACTGTATATATAAGAAAGCTCTATATTTTTTAAATGAAATGTTTAAGAACTATCCTGAAAATTAGTGTGATATCAGAAAGAAGCTAAATATTAACTAGTGATTGGGCGATTCTAATATTTTTCCTCAATTCTGATATAATTACAGATTCTTTTTATATTCCCGATTCCGATACAATGACCAGTTGCAATTGTTTAAAATTAAAAAAAATATTTAACTAGATAGTTATTGTTTTGTTTTTAATTTTTTGTTTACCATAAAAAAGCCTATAAAATATATGCATATATTATTGCAACCATAAAAATGCACTTGTAAGAGTATTTATAGAGGTTAGTTTTACTGACAGCGATGGTAAATGAAGTTTGAAACAAATACAAAAGAAAACAAAATAAAATAAATAATTAAAAGACTCGTTTTTGGCATTGGAAATTAGATACAAATTTTTCTAATTCCCGAAACTCCACATTCCGATAAATCATCCCTACATTACTATTACCAGATCCATCAATAACGTTATTCGAAAAAAAAAAAAAGAAACATAGACATGTTTCCCAGCCACCAGACTCCAGCCATGTAAAGAAATCATATTAAGAAGATTTCGTTGAAATAAAATCAAAAGGATGACATCCAAATGTTGTATTGTGAGGGGTTTATACAAAGAGCGTCAAATTGATCATGTTATATTATTGGAATTGTATATAACGCGGTGTATATAGTTCTTGTGTATATAGATATGCGTGTGAATAAAACCGATGATCATGTCGTCTAGTGGTTATAAATGTTCGTTGTGTGTGTGTGTGTGTGTTTACACATATCCAAACAGAAATGTTCGTGTAACATGGACAAGGTAACAGTCACTAATTCGAGATAGGTTCAATAATTATGAGACATGGACAGAGAATGGCAGTTTGATAAAGGACTACTAACCTTAGATTGTAGCTCCCTTCATCTCTCGGATACTACAAGAAAATATTTCACTGTGAAGCAGTAACAACAAAACTTCTCTTGGTTTTCCTCGTTTATTCTCATTCTCACTCACGGATTTATAACGCTTTCTCTTTTTAGTCTTTACATTCTTAGTTAACTCAGTCAAATGCTTCCACGACTGACAAATTAAATTTGCTCTCGTCGATGATTTCTCTGTCCTCTCTCACGTTGCTTATTGGTTTCTAAAACATTGAATTCCTAAATCTATTTTATTACACGAATATATCTGAAATATTTTATTGTTTATAATCTAAATTAAGGTTAAAATTCCTCCGGTAGATTTCAACACAAATATTTTAGCTAAACATTCCTTTCTTTCAAAACATTCTCCCCGTATAACTTTTTCTGCATAACAGTTATCAAATCAATGATAATAATTGTTCAGACCTTTGGCATTGCCCTCCACAACATAACACAGATACTACACTGTGATTATAACACAAAGGCCTAACATAACACAAAGAGACAGCGATCAGATAAAGGTTGAAACTGGCATGTCTGTTCTAACATCTGAAGGACTGAATCAAGAAAGTAATAAATGACGAAATTGTTTTCAAGCATGTGGCGAACCTCTCTGGAGTGTGCACGTAATTTAAGCCAAGTCAAGGTTTATTTTAAAAAAGTATAAGTAAGCACAACTGTGAGATTGCAAAGTTTTTTCCTTGGATATTTAATTTATAAGTGTTTAACCATATTCAAGGGCGACATGGAGGCTCCATTTTCATAATCACAGAAGTATATAGGGCGGCGCTAATCCTTACCTAAGAAATACTTCCTTTACTTTAGATCATGTTATATTGCTGAATGGTTAGCAATTCGCCACCAAGTTAATTTTTTTTAAAAATCTTTGATATGACTCAAATAAGTATTGAATCCTGGTCTCCCCAAGATATATATATATATATATATATATATATATATATATATATATATATATATATATATATAGTCTAAAGAAGCTTTGAATAAAAAAATGCAAAAATAAAAATAAAGAATGCAGTTTAAATTCCCGGATGAAAAAAATATATATTAACTTTAACCTATCGCAGACTTAGCACCTACATAATCCGACTTCTAAAAAGTTTATAATAACCAAAGAGAATTCATTTATATAAGGAAGAAAAAAAAGCCTTTACTAAAACTGTTAAATAGAAATAGACTTAGCACTTGCATAAGCCGATTTCGCAAAAGTCTTCAATTTTAAAACAGAATTTAACTACATGAGGATGAAAAGAGAAAACCTTAACTAAAATTTTGTAAATAGAAAACGGATATATATATATATATATATATATATATATATATATATATATATATATATATATACTAGCAGGAATCAGGATGTGTCGAAAAGAAATCAATAAAGTGCTCAATTGCAAATGTGATGGTTTAAATACAGATTATTTATTTAAAAACTGTTAAATATTTCAGAGATGTACCATGGTTTCATTGACGTGGATAAACCTTTTAAAAGTACGAGTGAGTCTATATTCCAGATTTCTAAGATGTTGTCTACCTTACGATTTCTTTCTTTCAGTATGTCAAAATGTTCAATTCTTGACAGCACCGATTTCGTAGCACAGAATTATCTATGTAATTATTATATCAATTTTTGTATTTATTCTGTCCTTATTCATCAGAAGAATAGTAACTCTTCAATTTAAACAGAATATATATATATATATATATATACATATATATATATATATATATATATATATATATATATATATATATATATATGTATATATATAAAGCATATGAGCATGATTACAAAATCTGAAAATCGGAAGAGAAGTTGCAATTGTGTTTTCTTATAGTTACGCACATCTTTCAATTTTTATCATATACACTCATGAGCAAAAAAAAAAAAAAAAAAAAAAAATGGGCCAAGAGTGAAAGAAGGAAGAAATCGATTTTTCAATATTTTTCCATTAATTTTTGTTAATTTAAAATGAAAATTTCTATTTTGCGGATCATTATTATTATAGCATATAATAATAAGTGGAAAAATTAATCCTAAAAATGAAAAGACCGTTGATATAAAAAAACAGAATTGCAGGATTAAGGCAGTCCAAAATGACTTACAAGCAGATTTTTGATATTTTAAGAAAAGAAAATGTGAAAACATCTCTTTCTGTAGTGAAGCGAATTGGTCAAACGTTTGAAGTCAAATGCTTAGTAAAAGGGAAATCTGGATCTACATCTTTTACACCTCAAATTAAAAAAACTAAAGTTCAAATTAAAAAACACAACTTCAAATTAAAAAACACAACTTCAAATTAAAAAAACTAAACTTCAAATTAAAATACACAACTTCAAATTAAAAAAATCCAAGTTCAAATTAAATTAAAATTTTATTACATGATAGATAAACCATTTATTCTCCAACAGGGAGGTCCTCTTCCCTGAGACATCTAGCGTGATGGCGTTGAACCCGATTACAGAATGCCTGAGACATGGCAGGAGTTACCACTTGGTAGGCTCGGTCGATGGCGGTCTCCACAAGACGAAGACGGTGCTCCACTTTTGTGATATCTTCCGGTTGTGGCACATGTATAACGCTCGGTAGATCCCTCTTGATGACGGCTTTGATGGCTGACCAGGCCATTTCGATGGGGTTGAGAGCCGGGCTGTATGGAGGCAAGCGAATAAACTCCACTTCTGCAAAAGCTGCCTGGTCGTGTAGTTGTTCCACTCGGGAATGGCACGGGGCGTTGTCAATTACCAAGGCTACCTGTCCGGCATCATATCCCATTACGAAGACAGAATTGAGTAGTTCTGCAACCCATTGGTTGACATCCGGGTGCTTGTAGGCGCCACGCCTGCGGGTGAAGTTGATGAGTCCCTGTTGACTAATACCAGCAACCATGTGAATATTTGGACCTTTCGAGCCTGGAACATGTAGCACCACTCTCTGGCCCCTCGCGGATCGTCCAACGGTCCGAGTACAAAATAAGTTCACGTTTGACTCATCCAAATACACCACATGTTTACCAGCTCCCAATGCGGCCATAACCCTTTCTACATAGATACAACGTTTTACCTTATTCTCCGGAGTGTTGACATTCTCGGCTTGCTTGTGAACCCGTTTTACAGTGAAGAGTCTACCATCGAGATGGTTATTTATGGTAGTAACGCTGATTGGGGGGGTTGATTCCATGCATCTCCGAAATCTTCAAGGCCAACTCCTTGAGAGTGATGGTAGGATCTTCTCCGATTATATCAAGCATGTTGTTGACCATGTCCGGATTCACTTTCCCATGTCGCCTTCCACCCCGCGGCTTATCCTCCACGTCTTGCCCCTTGGCCTGTTTATTCACCCAGGCGTACGCGGTGTTCCTATTTATCCCACAGTTCTCTGCGACAGTTGTCCAGTCCCTGCTATTTCGAGCGGCTTCCAGAATCCGACGCTTAGGAGAATTTCGATTGCGTTTGTACTGACCACGTACTGTGCCTCTCTTGACTCCTCTACTTGATCGCACAACTACCGGAGATCCATTGTTATTTTCCATATTTTAAATTATTGTAATGTTAATTGTTAGAAACTTTTCTTTTTTTATTGTTGCGAGCAACTACAAGTAATAGTGGGTAATTTGCATAAGTGATGTTATGCAAATTACCTTACAAAGTTTGAGTATGAATAATTCTAACATAATGTCACGTGCTTTTAAATTGAACTTGGGTTTATTTAATTTGATGTTGTCTTTTTTTAATTTGAAGTTATGTTTTTTAATTTGAAGTTGTGTTTTTTAATTTGAAGTTGTGCTTTTTTAATTTGAGGTGTAAAAGGTGTAGTCGCCCTAGAGCATCCGCTTTAAAGAACGATCACATCTCTAAATTATCTGTTTTGAAGGATCAAAAGAAAACTTATGTTGACCAAAGCAAATAATTCAAAACAGGGGCTGGAAATTCTATTTCTAGACATACAATATTTAGACGAATGAAAGAAATGGGATTTTCCTCTAAAAGGTGTGCAAAGAAGCCACTTTTATCTAAGAAGAACATCAATGATAGAAAGAGATTTTTCTCGTGTTATAGCAAAAAAGATACAGGCTGGTTCAGGAATGTTTTCTGGTCAGATGAATCAAGATTTTGTCTTGTTAGTGATGCTCCTGATGCTCCATAACTGTGCAATCGAAGAACTGGAGAAAGATTCTCGACAATTTGCATAAAAACGACAGTTAAACATGGGAATGGAGGGATAATGGTATGAGGAACTTTTACTGCAGCAGGAGTTGGGGAACTTATTAGATGTGAAAAGTCAATCAATGCAAAGGAATACATTCGAATATTAGAAAAAGGGCTGTTACCAAATATCCAGAAGCTGGGAATATCCCAAAACATAATTTTTCAACATGATAATGCCCCTGAACACATTGCTAAAGTCACAAAAAATGGTTTTCTGATAATTCAATTGATGTCATATTTTGGCCAGGTGAAAGCCCCGATTTAAACCCAATCGAGAATATTTGGTCCATAATATCTCGTGCATTAGCCAGAAGAACTTTTGAAAACAATGACAAACTGTGGGAAGTTGTTCAAAGCGACTGGAATAGCATCTCCTCTTCACAGTGTTCCACTTTGGTTGAGAGCATGTCTAAAAGGATTGATCTTTTAAAGAAATCAAAAGGGAATATGATTCCATCCGAAGCATTTATTAAAGTAAATGTCTTGTTCTGTGTTATTAGTCTCGCTTAAGTTTCCTTACCAAATTGTTCTTTGTTCAATATAGCTTTTAGTTCAATAAAATGTATAAAATTTGTTTGGCCCATTTTATTTTTGCTCACAAGTGTGTATATATATATATATATATATATATATATATATATATGTATATGTATATATATGTACATATATATATTTATATGTATATATATACATATGTATATATATACGTATATGTATATATATATACATATATATATATGTATATATATATATACATATATGATGGACTCTCACGTCGATTTCGACGTATGAGGTTCGGACAACCCATATTTATAAAACTCATTTATGCTTTTGCCTCTGATGACTTTTTAGTCCAGCAAGGGACTTGCAAACAAGGCCACAAATAGAACATGAATGTGGATTTAACGCTGCAGATATTGGTGCGGCTGCTAGTTGTTTTGCTCTTACTCTGTTTTCTTTCAGTTGCCATAAGCTTTCAGATTGAAACCTCTGGAGACCTTCAAAACACCTTGATCTCCATCGTTTTCGGTCATTCACCTCATCTTCAAGACTCGTGTATGGTATGTTCACTGCAGACAAGTGGCTCTTCAACTTTTCCTTGTACCTAAGCGAAGGACGTCCGAGAATTCTTTTACCACCCTCAAATTGACTGTACATCGCAATTTTTGGAATTCTGTCATCAGGCATCCTCAATACATGACCAGCCCACCGCAATTGCGATTGAATAAGGAATGATTCAATGCCAGATATTTTGCATTTTGTGAATAATTCGGCATTTGATACCTTGTCACGGAGGCTAAGACCACATATGGAGCGTAGAAAGCTTTTGTGGAAAACGTCCAGCTGATTAATGTGATGTCTGTATGGGGTCAATGACTCAGATCCATAAAGAAGAACGGAAAGAACAACAGCACGGTAGACAAGGATTTTTGTGTCTAGTTGAATACCCCTTTCGTTCCACAAGCGATGACGAAGATTTCCAAAGGCAGATGTGGCCTTAGCAATCCTGCTGACAATTTCATTATCAAGAGAACCGCCCTGGTTCACCTTGCTTCCAAGGTAAGGAAAGGACTTGATTGACATAATTGATATCATGACCGTCGACCTTCAGCTTGCGTGCAGGAAATCTATACTCTGGTGGATTTTGCTTTACGCCTTCAACTTGTTTTGGAATAGGGTGTGGCTGATGCACTACCTCAGTCTTCCTTATGCTAATTGTCAGGCCAAAGGCCTTGCACGCGGTTGAAAATCGATCAAGAAGAACCTGGGCTTTTCAAAGGATGTGGCTACCAGTGCGGCATTGTCAGCAAAGAGCAAGTCGCGAATAATTTCGGTGCGAAGAAGAGTCTTGGCCTTAAACCATTGATGGTTAAATAAGCCACCGGATGACCGAAATTGAAACTTGACACCAGTGTCCAAATCATCAAATGCATGTTTCAGCATTAGTGAAAAGAAGAGCGCAAAGAGGACTGGTGCCATTACACATCCCTGTTTGGTCCCATTCGTAACATCAAATGGATCAGACATCATACCATCTGAGACAACATTGGCCTTCATCCCCTCGTGAAAGGAAATGTTCACGTTCAGCATGTTTTCTGGAATACCAAGCCTTCTTAAAAATTGCCAAAGAGCATCGCGATTCACAGTGTCGAAGGCTTTCGTCAGGTCAACAAACACCATATACAATTCCTGATTTTTCTCACGGACCTTTTCTGCAACCTGACGTAAGGAAAATATCATGTCAATGGTGCCGCGACCTGACCGAAACCCACACTGGGACTCTGGATACACCTTATCAATGAGACGATTTATGATTCGGTTTAGAATGAGCCTAGCCAGAATCTTTCCTGCAATTGAAAGCAGAGATATCCCCCGATGGTTGTCACAGACATTCTTGACTCCCTTATTTTTGTAGAGATGTTTGATGCAGGCAT
This sequence comes from Euprymna scolopes, assembly GCF_053919585.1. Taxonomy (NCBI): domain Eukaryota; kingdom Metazoa; phylum Mollusca; class Cephalopoda; order Sepiida; family Sepiolidae; genus Euprymna; species Euprymna scolopes. The sequence goes on from NC_136486.1 coordinate 163,088,058, forward strand.
CTTTGTAGTCCTGTGGAACTCGGCCTGCTTTCCATATCTTTACAAAGAGAGCATGGAGCTTTTTACCAGCACATGCCCACCATGCTTATACATTTCAGGCGGAATTGGATCCTTTGGTGATGGGGACTTGCCAGAAGCAATTTGTTTGAT
>NC_136486.1:163095707-163128207 GCF_053919585.1 Euprymna scolopes
TATACATATATCTATATATATATATACATATATGTATATACATATATATATGTGTACATATATATATATATATACATATATATATGTGTACATATATATATATATACATATATATATGTGTACATATATATATATATACATATACATATATATATGTGTACACACACACACACATATATATATATATATATATATATATATATATATATATATATATATAGTACTACCCAACGTTACATGGGTCATTGCACATTCATGGAATTACCCATGTAACGTTGGGTAGTACTACAAGTTGTAAATAGATCTGAGTCATTAATGATAATTTATTTATCTTGGCTCATTTAGTAGGAGACATCTAGCCACTTGACACCTAATATCTGCTCCCCCCCCCACCACCAGAAAAAAAAGAGCTCTGTTCATGTATCAAGTTAAAATGGACAAAACAATAAATCAAATCAGTTGCAAATCTGTCCTTTCCTTTATTTAAGGATGTTGACCATCTCTTTAGTTATGGATCAAAAATGGCAGTGACCGATGGTACATGGCCAAAACCTTGCCAATGTCCAACAATAAGCATTACTGTTTAGCTCTAGTTCTAAAGAAATCTTCAAATAGTTTTGGATTGCATGCCAAAATGTTCCACAATCCATATAGAACCAGATCTGACAATGTGTACTTACTGACCACTGACCAGCCACTCACCTACAATGTTGGTCTGTGAGGGTCAATCGAGAATATCTGATAATTCTGAAAAATGAGTTTGTAATGATGAAATAATGACTGACACTCGATAATACGAAAGTTTAAATAAGCAATGATTCATCTTCCACATGATATTAAGCATTCCTATTATGCTGATACAGTTATCGAGATAATTCTTTCGTCCATTTTAAAGATTTTCTTAGCAATTTGCTTTAACGATCGTTTTATTGAAAAAAATATTGTTAACATTTTTGTTAACAGCCATTTAAATGTTTTTGTTAACTTTTTGTTAACATTTTCTTAAAATAAAAAAGACGTCTTTGTTTAAATTTCTTTAAAAAATTTAGTTAACCATTTTGTTATGATTTCTTTAAATTTTTTATTAACTTTGCTAACTTTAAAGACTTTTTTAACTTTTTAAATTTTTCTTATGTTAATATTTTTGTTAACATTTGATTAAATATTTTGTAAAACTTTTGTTAAGATTTCTTTAATTTATTATTATAATTTTTTAATCATTTTTTGTAAAAAAAATATATTTTTTAACATTTCTTAAATTTTTTATTAACCTTTTTATTGACATTTTAAAAAATATTTTTTGTTAACATGTCTAAATATTAAAAAAAACAAAAACATTTTAACATTTCTTTTAATTTTTTGTTAATGTTTCGTTACATTTTTACCTTTCTTTAAATTTTGTTCACTTTTCAAACCTAGGAGATAGTTTTATTTTCATTAAGTTTTTGTCGACATTAATCTTTTTGGTTAAATATTTCGTGAACATTTCTTAAATTTTTGTTAACTTTGCTAACTTTAAAAATCTTGTCTTTTGCGTTTTTTTAGATGAGATTGATTTCCTCATTTTAGCTTTGAGAATAAAAATTATTTAAATCAGTTGATCGCAAGAGCAGACAACTCATGCTTTTCTCGTTTCATTCTGAAAACATGAGAACTAGTGTCTCATTTCGATGTTAATTCTGTTAAGGTTCCCAAAAAGAGAGATCACAGATTACATCAGTAAACGTTTTGAATATAACAACCCAACGATAAAAACCAGGAAGTTTTTAAAAATATTGCCAGATATTGCAAAATCATTTTTTAGTCATGTTTACCCCAAATAAGGCATATCGCCACTTGGACTTAACAGGCTACTATTTAGGACTATGTTTGAAGGAGATGAGCGAGATGCCAGTTTACATTACATTTAAACTTCTGCATGTCAGTACAACCAGGGAAACAGATAACAGGGAGGGAATTCCAAAGTCTAGCAGCTCCAGGGAAGAAGCTATTAGAGTAGAAATCTTTTTGGCATCTAGGGGTGTCAACCGTGAAGGGGTGGAATTTTGTTGCAAAACATGTTCATCGGAGGGTATGGACATCGAAGGGGCACAGGGACATTTTGTTCATCAGAGCACACATTTCATTAAAATACTTATAAAACAGACAAAACAATGCAACATTGTGACAATGGAACAGGGTTGGAGCTTATTGACAGTGAGGGACCCATTAGATTGGGGATTCTTTTTGAGTCCTGTTCAAGAGAGAGAAACTAGCAGTAGATACACCAACTCAGATGTGGCATCAACACTCCATGCATGGCCGATACTCTCAGGTGTGAGTAATTTTCTATTATGGTAGAGGAAACCCATCTTTTTTGCAGCAGACTTTATAATGGTCTCAATGTATTTGTTCCAGTTCATGCTGCTTGTGAATGCTAAGTCGAGATGTTTGGAGAAGGATCTCTCAGGTAGGATGTTATTAGTCATAGCTATCGATGGTTGAGAAGTCTTTTTGTAATTGTAAAAGCAGCTTAGTCTTAGTAGCATTAAATGTTACCATCCAATTACAGTGCAATTCCACTGTGAACTTGAGGTCGTTTTCTAAGGTTTCAGCCATTGCCTTAGATAAGTGTACATCCATTTTTCTCTCATGCCTATAATAGAGCTTTGTAACATCCGCAAATATACTATCTCAAACACAATGTTATCAGAGAGGTCATTTAGGAATATCAGGAATAATAGAAGCCCATGGATTGACTCCTAATTCACTGCTACATTAATATTATACTGTTTGGATGTATGTCCATCAAGGACAACCTGGATTTTCCTCTTCTTGGAAGGATCTAATTATATTTAGCATTTGTCCAGTAATAACGTATGGTTTAATTTTGATTAGGAGCCCTTCATCACACATTTTGTTAAAGGTTGTGTATATATCAAGAGCTACAGCCCTGGCTCTCCTGCCTTATCCTGTGCATAGTATATCTCGTCAGAGATGACTGATAAAATATCTGCAGTAAAACGGTATTTGCCTAAATGCATACTGTCGGTCAGAGAGAAGATTAGCTTTTGCGAGATGGTGGACTAGTGCTTCATTCATTAATAACTCAAAGATTTTAGTGAAGAGTGGGAGGAGACTGATAGGGCAATAATTGAGTGGGTCAGTTCTTTCACTAAAATTCTTGTACACTGGTAACACAGAGCCAACTTTTCAGCCATTAAGGAAGCAAGATTCAGCAAAGAATTTGATGTAGAATTTGGAATGTAAAAGAGCTAGCTCAGCTGAACATTTTTTAATTAGTATCCAAAAGATGAGATCAAGCCCACTCGCCTTGGAAGTGTCTAAGTTTTTTATAATATCGCGAAGGCGTGATTTTTAGATCATTAAGTGTGGCTTCAGGGAAATTTGTGAGCGAGTTGTTTGCTAGGTCTATGGAAGAGTTGGAGGTGATTCACCGGGCAACTAGTTCAGTCTTCTTAATTGCTGTACAAGCGATCTCTTGGTTATTGGATAGTGGATGAATTAGTAGTGATTGTCCTTTAACTAAGCTCCAATCCCTGTTCCATCACCATCTGCGACCCTGTGCCCGCTTTTACAAGTATTATAATGGAATGTGCTTTGATGAACTCATTCCACTTGTACCTTTTCGATGTACATACCTCGACAAACTCAACAAGCAGTAAAATCCCACACCTTCATAGCAGAGGTCCCTAGATACCGGAAAGACTTCTACTCTAATAGCTTCGCCCCTTTAACTGCTAGACCATGGAAGTCCCTTCCTGTTACCTGCAGTACCTGGCTGTACTGACATGCAAAAGTTTTAATGCAATGTAAACTGACACCTAACTCATTTCTCCTAAACATAGTCCCAAATAGTAGACCCTTACTTCCAAGTGGCAATATATCTTATTTGAGGTGAACGTGACTTTAAAAACGTATTATAAATTTGAAAAAAAATCATGAGTTCTCATCTTTGACTCAACACGTTTTCAGGTTATTTTGGCATGCCTTTTTCTTTAGCTGTGGCTATTTCACTCTTACAATGATTTCTAGCATCTATATATTTTTGCCTATTTGTAGTTGACTTATGATAGACGAACCAATAGAATGCATGCTGCCTTTGTGCAATGGCAACTGCACAATTTGAAATCTATCATTGATATACACTACTTTTTAATTTCATTTTATTAAGATTTAAGAAAAAAAAATAAAATCTTTTATCAATTCAACTAATTAAATACAGTGTCCTTAAGCATCCAATTTTTTAAACAATAAGATTTCATGAGATGGGAATGAATGTCAGTCGATAGATGAGGAACACAATGGGAGTATTAACACTGCTCCAAGAAATTGTTGATATTGGATTTGAAGATGACCAAGTTGTAAAAAGCGGGGAAACAATGAGTTATCTCACCTGTCTATAAAAGGAGTCACGAAAAATGTTATATACTGGGAAAGCAAGAGAAATGTTATATAACATTGGGTATTTCCTGTGTTTTTTTTTTGTTTTTTTTTCTAGAATACGATTTCATGAGACAATAATGAATGTCAGCCGATAGATGAGGAACACTACGGGAATTATTAACATTGCTCAGTGGTGTGAACATAAGAATTTATTGACGATCAAGTTGTAACTAGCAGGGAAGCAGTCCCACAGCAATGAGGTATCACGTCTGTAAGAGTCTACAATAAATGTGAAGGTTAGGAAACATCAGAGAAATGTAATAGTATTTTGGCTGTATTTGATGACCCACAAAGCTTTTATTTTCTTCATTGGCGTTGTCCCGGATGTATAATATCTAAAAATTAAATAGAAAAATATTTACGTTTAAAAGCGATAGTTATGGTAAATGAATTACATGGGAGGGGGGAGTGAAAGAGGTGTTTGAGGAAGGAGAGAAAAATGGGGGATAGAGTAAGAGAGAAAGATAAAAAGACCTCTAGAGAGAGAGAGAGAGAGAGAGAGAGAGAGAGAGAGAGAGAGAGGGAGAGCAAGGGGAGATAGATTTTTTATCTAAAGACGTTACACACACTATTTAATTTCTATTTAGTTTTTTATAGCCCCGGACAACACCAGCTAGATCTACTAGTATATTATAAAATATGTACATCCATAATATATACTAACCTAATTTGGTGTTGTGTCCTTACAGAATTATTTCTTTTCAATTGGGATAAAAAAATAATATAAAATAACTGGCATGATTTAATAAAAAAAAAAAATACACTACCGAGAAATTCTGCACAAGTACAAATAGTTTTATATAAATAACAGTTAATACAAACTTTCAGTTGATGTGGAGCAAAAAATGATGAAGGAAAAATGATTGTGGATGCATTTTGGCCGCTTGTGGCAGAAACCAGATTTTTCTTGAAAAATCCAGCTACGTCAGTTAACTAGGTCATAGTCATGAAAATGTTATTGAAAAACTAATGAACCAATCTTCAGAATATTACAGAATAACGGACATTGAAAACAATCTTATTATGGGCGAGACACGAATTAGATTCCCTGCAACAAGAAAAAAATTATTATTTTGGATTGAAATGGCAAAACAGAAACACTCCTTTTGTCCATAACGCCAAGGAGTTAAACATATTTGACGAATGAATGCATATTGTTTTAAATAGGAATGTGGATGAAATATGAGTTAAATTAAGTCAACAATAAAACCAGAGAACAGGTATTACTGGATAATAAAAGAGTTGAGGAGACAAACACACTAATCAATACAAATTGATGCACAAAGAATCCAAAGTTTGTGTTTTCATTTGTGAATGAATTTAATAAAAAATTGAAACACTTTTTGTTATCTATACCAATGGAAGTAACTCTTGCTCTGACAAGAAACGAAAAGATAAAATAGATTGTCTGCCCTATACTTGGATTAATCGAACAAACGATAAAATTTATTTGGTCTATCTGTTACTATTAACATCAAATAAAAAAAAGATTTTAAAACACAAAATAATCTTTGAGAGAAAAATATAACGGTAAATTTAGTTAAGGGGATCATTCTTGCCAATACATATCTTGTAAGAGAAGAGATAGCAGGGGAGGGTAGAGTAGTAGCTCTAGATATATCTAAGGCTTTTGACAGGGTATGGCATGAAGGTCTCCTCAGGAAAATTAGATCATATGGTATTACTGGACGAATACTTAACATAATTAAATCCTTCTTAGATAAGAGAAAAATCCAGGTTGTCCTTGACGGTCGTACATCTAAACAATATGCCTCAGGGGTTATCCTTGGACCTTTATTATTCCTAATAATCATAAATGACCTCCCGACAAAATTGCCTCTGAGATGGGTATATATGCTGATGACATCAGCTCTATAACAGGTATGACAGGAAAACAAATGAACACATATCTAAGGAAATGGCAGAAACACTAGATAATGACCTCCAATCTGTAGTGGAATGGGGACAAAAATGGATTGTCACATTCAATGCTGCCAAGACTAAACTTGTTTCCTTCAACAATTACAAGAAACCTTCTCTACCACCAATAGCAATAGCCAAAGATGCATTATCTGAAAGTACTTCTTTTAAACTCCTCGGTCTAGCGTTCACAGGAAACATGAGTTGGAACAATTACATTGAGAGCATTGCCAGGACCGCTGCGAAGAAGGTAGGCTCTCTCTACCGTGCTAGAAAGCTACTAACACCCAAAAGTATCCTGTACCTCTATAAGGCCACCATTCGCCCATGTATGGAGTTTTGTTGTCATATTTGGGCTGGTACATCTGCTACTAGTCTCTCACTCCTAGACAAGATCCAAAAGAGAGTCTCCAACCTGATACGTCCTGAACTATCATCTAAGCTTCATCCTCTGTACCATCGAAGAAATGTTACATCCTTCTGCCTGTTCTACAAGTATTTTAATGGTGAATGCTCTGACGAACTGCAAGCATGTGTGCCCCACGACGTAAACACCCTCGACAAACCCGACAAGCAGCTAAATCCCACCCCTACACAGTAGAGATCCTTAGATGTAAAAGAGCTTTCTACTCCAGTAGTGTTTTCTCCAGAACCGCTAGACTTTGGAATTCCCTTCCGGGTCTCTGCTTCCCCAACTGTACTTACATGCAGAAATTCAAGTGTAACATGAACCGACATCTTGCTGCCCAACTCCCTACATAGTACTCCAGTAGCTTATGTCCCTGATAGTACACCAAAGTAGCAATGTGCCTTGTTTGGGGTGAAAATATAAAAAAAAAAATTAAAAAACTGTTTCTGCCCATGACATATATTTTTTTTATCCCTACTCATATATAAAATTCCCTTTATGTGTGAGTTTGTTTCCTATGAACTCCGAAGCAGCTGGATCGATTTTTCAAAGAGTTCACAGAAATGTGGTTTATATGTCTGAGAGTCTTCTAAGATAGGTTTTGTATCGGAATGCTTCTGATAAAAATCAAAATTCGATAATCAAAAAATTTCAATTAAAGAAATAATAACTCGATTTTGACCAAAGTTAACACCCTTATACAGTATAACATCACAAGCACAAGGGCCCAGCATATTACATAACCAATAGATTCTTTGATAAGACAGAGGCGTGTTCGAAATGAATGCTTTGTTTAAAGTACAATTGATTATATTTCAAACTTTAATTCAAGCTATTATATAATTTTTTTTTTTTAAATCAACAGTATGTTCTCTACAGTGCAATGTAGACTACAGTGTATTTTGGACTAAATCACTATAGGGAGGCATGTGAAGCTTTCTCCTAGTGCACCGTGGTGGGTCCCTGACTTGAGTATGCAAACAATCGACTTTATTGAAAAATATGCGATTTCACCGATTTTGATAACAACAATATTTGAAGAGTGTAACATTTGTTGATCTTCATTCAATCCCGAGCAACGTCAGATCTCCCTGCTTGTTTTGAATTAAATCCCATCTCATTCTTCTCCTGAGTAAAATAGTTGCACATAAATAACCCTGTATTTGTGTAATGCAGCAGCTAGTGCTATAGAATGTGAAATATCATTCTCTAAGGTAGTGGTTCCCAACCATTGTGCCGCGGCACACGAATGTGCCGTGGAATGATTACTGGTGTGCCGTGAAGATATAATAACTAGAAGATATAATAACTAGAAGATATAATAACTAGAAGATATAATAACTAGAAGTCATTTAATTTCATTTTGTTTAATAAAAACATTGCATTCTTAATCATGATTACACCAATCAATTCCAACTAAAAATCAACAACCAAGTAAAAAAGCCATAGAAATCTTACAGCAATTCTCAACTTCGTACCAACGTAAACTCGGAATGTCTTACCTAAACAACATTAAAAATAAACCGTGAAATACCTTAAAACATTGAAAAAGAGTTAAGAGTGTGTCTCTCTCACTTTCGTCCATGTATTGCAGCAGTAGTTAAAAAACACCAGGCACAACTGTCCCACTGACATTCACCATTATTATTTTATACCAGGTATTGAATACAGGATATGCTGATTTATGTGAATAAAAATTTTCCTTATACAATTTTCTTTGTTTTTTTTCCGCTGGGTCCATAACCTCTTGAATTGAAAGCCATGTTTAATTTAAGTAGAGTTTCCAATAGGCAGCTATTCTGTACAAGTCCTGGAGATGAAGAGTTTTAGGTGGGAAGCTGTTCTGTATAAGTCTCAGAGCAAAAGATCTTTCTCGTGTGGACACAAAAAAATTGTGTGGGAATGCTAAAAGATTCAACATTTTTATGGAGCAATTCTGGTTTCTGATTGGTTGCTAGCAGAACGTGGCTCCATTTGATTGGTCAGTTCCTATCGCCAGTGTCTATAAGTAGGATCTTCTAACTTTCTTCAATCATTCCCCATTATAAATAAAAATATTGCAACAGTAGAAAATACTAATTTTTTTATAAGTGTGCCACGAAAATTTAAATAAAAAGTGTGCCACCATATAAAAATGTTGGGAACCACTGCATTAAGGTGATGCTGTGTCAGTAAACTGTCTCTAATATTAAACAGTTATTCCTGCTCACGATAGTCTTAATGGTTCTATGATTTTCTTCTTCCATTCGGCGAGTAAACATATCGAAACTGCAGATACACGTCCCAATAATTCGCAGAATGAATGCAATGTTATTGTTGATCTATATTTCGATGGGCGTACCTCGCTCAAGGATAACATTCTTCAACGGTCAGATAACAGTGGTTGCATCTTGTCAGTGCAGTGGCCGCCATATTACAAACCTAGAGGGACTGCAGTCGATGAGCATAGAAAATTCTTACTGTTACGGTGGATTAAATATTTTAAAAATTCTTTAATTAAATCCATATTCTTGTCTTGAATAAAATAGGTAGACATGAAGAATTTTTCTGTTTGTATTTGTTTTCTTTTTAAAATTTCTTTGTTTATAATTGGAAAACATTTATTTTTACAAAAAAAATGAAGGCTATACTAATCAAGAATAGTTTGGTTTTTTTTTACAAAGGAGTCACCACTTATTAAGGCCCGGAGGCCACTGGAGGATAACATTCTTCAACGGTCAGATGAGTTAAAGTTTTAATCGAAAAAGGCGCCAAATTAATCTTTGGCGCTAATTCAAAATCAACAGCGTCTGACAAATTACAAAATAAAACAACACACGAGTGAAATATTTTGTAAAAACCGGATCAAATTAGCTATATCTGCCATGTGTAGAAAAAATCTGAATTCAGTTTCGACCAGGTTTCATTTGTTGATAAAATCAGAAATTTTCCAAGCATATCAGAGATCTTATTAGTAAATAATTAGATTACGATATCTCTCTCTCTCTTTATATATATATATATATATATATATATATATATATATATATATATATATATATATATATATATATATATATATATATATATATTGATCTAGGGAATTCTCTCATCAATGATGTTTCATGCAATCAGAACATTTTAGGGATGGAGAATTTGAATATCTGTGAGGGGGGATCAAAAATTTTTAAAAAATTAGAGTCAATCCCAGGAAACCTTTCTTCCAGCCTATACCTAAGCCATCATAAAAAAGGGGGTGAGAAGCAGGTTCACTGCCTGTCGCCTGAGACGCTTTTAATTGTGAGGGAATGCCAAACAGACTGTACTTACTTTTGGAATAGGTCATGAATGTAGGTAAGCCATAAGCTGCAATCCCCCTTTCACCAAAACAACACTGTGTCATATTTTGCTCTCAGAAATAGACGGATGAATTTCAAATGATTGCTAATAAAAATTAGGTATTTGTGTGTCTGAAACCAAACCTATACTGTTACTTTTACTAAATTGTACTGTTTTACTATAAAAACTGACTAATGGTAAGAATGCTCATTAATGGACTGGGAAACAAGGGTTCAATCCTCAATCCAGTCATACTAAATACATAAGAAATTGTACATAATGCCTCTTTGCTAAAGACTCAGTATTATAAAGTGAGAATCAAGAGCAAGCGAAGTACTCATCATCATCATCTTCATGCAGTCCTTCATAGTTGAAGATGAGTAGTCAGGGTCTTGGTGCTTTATCCTACGGTGTTATAACATTCCACACTTATTGTGAAAAGTTTTCTCACAAGTATTGCATGGGTAGTTACAAGGGTGTTGCCTTTGGTAATGTTTTTGTTCAGACCTGGCTTTTATTTTTGCCTCTATTTCTGCCTTTCCTTTGTGAAAGCTACTGCGCCAGCAACTTCAGTCTTTTCCCAGTTTTTGTGTTCATATTCATTGCCCTTAGGTGGCGCTTTATCACATCCTTGTAGCGGAGTTTCTGCCCACCAATCTTTCTGTACCGATTTTCCAATTCTTCATATAATAGGATTTTTTTTGGGGGGGGGGATTGTTTTCCATTCTAGCCACATATCCAGTCTATCACAGTTATATGATGGCGAGTACAGCTTCTATGCTGTTCATGTTAGCTCTGTTGAGTACTTCAATATTAGGTATAAAATCGTTTCATTTAATTTTCGTAATTCTTTTTAGGTGGCGCTGTTGTATTGCTTCCAACCTCTTTATGTGGTCCCTGTACAGTGTGTAAGTTTCTGTTGGATATAGTAGAGCAGGTAATACCACCGCTGTTACTCTCGACCATGGTTGATATTTTTTTCTTGCTTTTTATTGTATTTTAATTCTCAATTTAGAGGGTAGTGTAGTATCTGCTCTATTGATGACCTCATCCTCTCAAGCATTATCTTCTTCTCTGAGAGAAAGAGTTAATGCAGCATATGTTCGTTCATCATGGGACCATATTCCTAGGCATTATCTACTCCTCAGAGTGTGTGTTTGTTTTGTTTTTCTTATATTCCCCCAAAAAACATGGTACATTGGTGTAGGGGACTAGGATATATAAATACCCCAATCCTGTTACAAAAGAATAATGAAACGAATGGAATTGAAGGAAACAAAGACTCACTTGATGGATAAGATAAACATCGTTTATTTGCTGGTGAAAGAATGAATGTTTTAGTTATAACATGTGTTCATGTCCGCGCGTATATAACCAATGTTCGTTGGACGACTGGTGTTGTAGCAAGAAAAGGAAATGTGTGTTCATCTCAAGTTCGGGTCACTATCGTTTGTTCGCGCGTGGGAATTGAAGTGAATGTTGTAGTGGAAATGAGAATCCAGCATGTAGACAAAGACAAAGAATGGAGAGTTGTCATCAGTTAGTAGTCAGCTACGCGAAGGTGTTCTCAGGGACTAGTAGTAGATAGAGAGAGAAAGAGTGTGAATGTGTACATACGGTCTGTTAGCTCATGCCCCATACATAGTCGCAGGGGTTTTGACGCGCGCGAGCGTGCGCCTCCCGAAAAGGAGGCGGCTGGTTAGCCCAACCTCCCTGGCCGACAGTTGGTCCTAAAGAGAATTAGAAACAGCTTGTCTCTTTGTTTTATACTCGTTTCCGGTGGTCATTTGCGCATGTGTATAATTCCTTAGAAAGCGGAAGTGACGTCGTCCATGTGTGCGTTCGTGTGCGCGTGTGTGAGTACATATGTGTGCGTTAGCGTGTGTGTCTATACACGTGAATGTGAGTGTATGTACGCGAACGTGAATAAATGTACGTGTGTGGACGTGGGCGCGTATGTTTGTGACAAGCAATATAGCTTGAAATATGAATGTGTGTTTTTGGGCGAGACTAGAAAGGCTCGCACATTGACACCAATACATAGCATTTAAGTTCCAAGTTTTCTCGGAAACTACTGTGCTGATCTAGTTGAAGCTAGTATAAGCTTTTGTTATGAAAAAGTACAACGAACTAACTATTATGGTATCCGTTCAATACATAGTTAACGATTAACAGAGATTAGTATTTACTGGAAAAATGAGCACACAATTACCCGCATTTAATCATCAATCTGGCATAAAGCACTCACTCTAAGTCAATGGGTTATAACTTTTGCCCGTTTTTAACGAGCTAAAAGGTCTAATATTTTTGTTTAAATATTTTTCCTTAATCTGAAGAGTTATAGTCAACAAGGATTTTTGAAAAAAATGTATTGATTAATCGAAATTGTTTGCTAATAGAATAATATATTTTTTAATACTTTTTAGATCAACAACTTAGAATATTTTAAAATGGAATTTGATTAAATTCTTAAATAATGGTAAAAAAAAAAAATAAGAAGGCATTATGTATTAAATTGGAAAAATAATAACAACTAGACAATGGGTAAAAGTTATAGCCTGTTAACTTAAAATGAGTTCTTTATGTGAAAATGGTTAAATATGGATAAATTTGAGCTCATTTTTTTTTATTAAATACTAATACCTATTAATCCTTTAGTGTGCATCGAACGGATACCATACTACTTCGTTTGATGCACCGTATCATTACAAAAGTCCATATAAAATGTCAGATAGATCCAGTAGTTTTCGATAAAAGTTCTAGAGTAAATGCGGTATTGTGGTGACTGCTATTAACCTCTAAATATGCATCTAACGGATATCATCATACTTAGTCGCTGCGCCTTATCATAAGAAAGGTTCACACAATTCCAGTCAGATCAACTAAGTAATATCTGAACTGAAAGAATTGGAACAGATAGACAAATTATGAAAAATATAATACAGAGGAAAGAAAGAGACATAAAGAAAACAACAAATAATAAAGACAATAATTGTTTCACTATAGTAATATAAAAATGTGATATAGTTTTGGTTACAGGCAGCAATTCTTGAATATAATACGATAGTTGTAACAAAGTTTTCACAATTAGACGAATTGTCGTTTTTTTTTTTTTTTTTTTTTTTTTTCACTCATTCTCGCATGAATTTGGAGTTTTTGTCCTTCCTCGGCGATACAATAATTCCCACCCCCTCAACTTTTCGCAAGAAACATTGCTGGTGAGAGAGAGCCTCCAATATCAATGATAGGATATATATATAAGTATAAATCTAATTGGTACAGACATGTTAATCCAATTTTTGATAAGATTCCCGATATGCTTGAAAAAATCGCTGATTTCATCAACATAGAAAACTTGTTAAAAATATGAAACCATGCCATTCAATTCAGAGTAATTACTCTTTGGATATTTATAATCAGACTTTCCAGCAAATATTGCAAATATCGTCTGCTTCTTTCAAAAAAATAAAAAAATAAATTTAAAAAAATAACAAATAAAATAAATAAATAAATAAAAAAAAACATTTTCAGTCCTTTCTTTGAAGGGGGTCTAATAAAATGGCTGACCATTTCCCAGTTTTCAAATATTGTGAATTTTAAATAAAGACAACATTCACAGCAAGAGCACGAATTACAACGGTTGTAAACAATTTTCCTTTTTTCCTTCGCGTACTTAATACTAAAAGGAATTTCCATGTACAAAGTTTCTTCACAAGAAGTTTCCATCTGTATAACATAATACCACCATTTTTTTTAAATTACATTTTTACTCCAAACAAAGCACAGTGCCACCTTGATGTAGGAGGCTACTATCTGGGACATAATTTTCAGGGATACTATGTAGGGAGTTGAGCAGCAAGATGTCTGTTTACATTACACTTGAACTTCTGCATGTCAGTACAGTCTGGGAAGCAGGAATTCCAAAGTCTAGCAGTCCTAGGGAAGAAACAATTAGAGAAGAAGGCTTTCTTAGATCTAGGGGTTTCTACTGTGGAGGCGTGGGATTTTGCTGCCTGTCGGGTTTGTCGGAGGGTATTTATGTCGAGGAGGAACAAGGGCTTGAGAAAGTTTTAAAATAAAGATGAAACGTTAATTAATATATGAATTTTTTTTTTTTTTCATATATACGCACACACACACACTTCTGGAACAGCATTGATTTGTTCTTTTGGCGTCTAATTGACTTCATGTTCTCTGCTGCTGCTTTTTGAAATTCTCTCTTCCTTTTTTGATCATTTGTTTTCGTCATCGGAAGATGACTTGATTAAGAATCGAAAATATTAGTGATACATATGAAATATACATTCATTTTTGTTTTGATTTTGACACAACAAAGATCATTAGATAAAGTGAAAAATCTTAAAAAAAAATCCATCTGTGTATATGTGCAAAGCTTATCTTGAACTCCAATAATGTCACTGCTAACAAAACTGATATGATGTGTCAATTTTGGGGCAAAATTTGTCACAGTTTGGGGGGCCTAAAGAGTCACCTAGAAACGCATACAATTTGAGGGGATAATAAGGGAGAGGGGGAGAGAACACAAAAATAAAGGAGGTGGTCGTGCTTAAAAGCAAGCGGACAGCCACATATAAAAGATTCTTCCTGTGTTGACACAAAGGAAAATATGTGCAAGGTTTCTAAAAAAAGGTTTAATTTTTATGGAACAATTCTGGTTTCTGATTGGTTGGTAGCAGAACGTGAATTTATTTGATTCGTTAATTCCTAGCAGCAGCGTTTATAAATAGAATCCCCCAACTGCGAGGGACCATACCCCCATTATGAGTAAAAAATTTTACAACATACGTAATGTTGAATTTCTTAAAAAAAATGAAAAAAAAAAAAAAAGAGACTGAGATGTGGTCATGCAAGTTTTTTTTTAACAGTTCACTTCTTATAAGTTAAAAAAAAAAAGTACTCGAGCTGAAACCGAAACCTAAAGACAGTGAGTCAAGTACAATAACCATTAGGCCAGCTTGACACAATCTTGAAAAAATGTTTTCAAACCTACTTATTCTTTACATAATGTGAATGGTTCGTGCATGTGCCGTTGTGAAACAGTTAGCAAACAGATAAAATCCAATGACTCCCATGTACCAATTTTTCAATTCCCTTAGCAACATTTTTCAATTCCCTTAGCAACATTTTTCAATTCCCTTAGCAACATTTTTTCCCGATGAATACCGATTATAAATTTTTCCACATGTCTGAATACCCTATATACTAAATTTCAAGTCTATAGATCAAAATTCGTTGAGTATATAGGTTGAGGAGTGTTCTCACACTCACATTCTCACTTTTATGGGCATATAGATAATCTTTTATTTTGTCTCTTTGTAGCGATTTTTGTTGATATATTTTTGTCTCTCAAGAGCTGTATATTAGCATAATGAACTATATTTATACATTTTGCTGTGAAACCTGTGTAAGATAGTAATTGCTTTAGAATATAGGCAATTGTGAGGACTAATTTATTTAAAATAATCCTTGAAAACATCTTTCTACCAGTAGACAGCAAAGATATGCCCCTAAAATTGCTGCAATCTGACTTCGAACCTTTATTATAGAACTACACAAATATCGCATCTCTCCAGTCTTAAGGTACTTCACTTCTCCATATACTTTGGATGACTTGCTTCAAGAGATCGATCATTTTATCACCGCAATTCTTTAAAATCTCTGCCGTTATGCCATTCATTCTTGGGGCTTGGTTGTTGTTTATTTGATTCATTCACTTCTACACAGCACTTCATCAAGAGCCATGATTGGTTCATGTGGCTTAATGAGATCCACTACAGATTCGTCAACGACTGGATGGTGACTAAAGAGTTTGCTGTAATGTTCACACCATCTCATCTTGATATCCTTTTGTTGTCTCAAGATGGTGCCGTCTTTTGATTTGAGAGGAGCAAAAGTTGATTGCTGTAGTTCATAAAGCTCTTTTATTATTTGGTAAAACAGTCCCGAGATGTTGCCGTTTGCTGTGAGTTGTGCTTCTTCTGCCTTCTGTAAAAACCACTGATTTTGAATTTCGGACATATGCGTTTTTGCCACATTTTGAAAATCCTTGTATGCTTTGTAGCTTCCATTTTTGCTTGGTTGGATCGATTTGATGACAAGGTTTTCCAGAAAAGATTGTTTCGTTTCAAGGAGTGCATCAATTTAATTAATTTCCTCAATTTTAAGCAAACCACTCTTGACTCTTCTTTTTCCAAAATCGTAAAATGTCTTGAGCAGCATAAAGTACTTTTACTTTAAAGTACCCCGTAAACTTATTCCACCCAGTTCAATAGAAATAAATGCATTCTGAAAGATGTTCTTTGTTTCAGGAAGATGGAAAAACTTTGAGACCTCTTGCTTTTTTGCATGTCGTGTGGTGATATGTTGTGTTTTGGGAAGACTTTTAAGTTCCATTTTTGCTCTTACCAGGCGGTGGTTCATCCAACATTCAGCACCGAATAACTCAAACATGGTGCAGATCTTGTATATTATGCCGGCAAACAATAACATAATCTATCATATGCCAATGTTTTGAGTGTGCATGTTGCCATGTACCTCTGTATTTATTTTTTCTAGTGAAACCACATGTTTCCAATTACTAGAGTGTGTTTGTTGCAAAACCACAAAAGGTGAAGGACATTGTGGTTTACCACCAATAGCAATGGCCAACGACACTTTATCTGAGAGTACATCTTTCAAACTCCTTGGCCTAACGTCCACAGGAAACATGAGTTGGAACAATTACATTGAAAGCATTGCCAGGGCCGCTGCAAAGAAAGTAGGCTCTCTCTATCGTGCTAGAAAATTACTAACACCCGAAAGTATTCTGTACCTCTATAAGGCCACCATTCGCCAATGTATGGAGTTTTGTTGTCATATTTGGGCTGGTGCATCCGCTACTAGTCTCTCGCTCCTAGACAAGGTTAAAAAGAGAGTCGCCAATCTGATAGGTCCTGAACTGGCATCTAAGCTTCAGCCTCTGTCCCATCGACGAAATGTTGCATCCCCCCGCCTGTTCTACAAGTATTTTAATAGTGAATGCTCTGACGAACTGCAAGCACTTGTGCTCCCACGATGTAAACATCCTCGACAAACCCGACAGGAAGCTAAATCTCACCCCCACACAGTAGAGATCCCTAGATGTAAAAGATCTTGCTATTCCAGTAGTTTCTTCCCCAGAACTGCTAGACTTTGGAATTCCATTCCAGGTCCCTGCTTCCCCAACTGTACTGACGTGCAGAAGTTCAAGTGTAACGTGAACCGACATCTTGCTGCCCAAATCCCTACATAGTACCCCAGCAGATGTTACCCCTGATAGTAGCCCCCTGCACTAAAGTGGCAATGTGCCTTGCTTGGGGTGAAAATGTAAAAAAAAAAATTCACAATTCATGTGAACTTAAACATTCTGAAATTTGAGAATTCCTGCCCACTCTCGTGCCAAGTCGTCAAGAAGAATGATCTTATCATTATCAGAAATATTAAGTTATAGTTGTTTTAGTTCATCAAAAAAAGGGAATATGTTTGTTTCAGGGAAATCTATGGTTCAGGCATAAACCAACACGATTGTGACAATGATTTTGTCGCAGAGGAAGACATAAATAAGTAATGATCAAAAAGAAGTTCCTGCAAGTTTTTCATGACGAAACCTACATCATATTCTCTTGCTTCATCAGCATGGTTTCCATTTCCAAAATAAGTTATAACCAGAGCTTGTTGTTTCTGTGAATTGATCGTCATCAGCAAGAGGTGTCTCAGAGAAACCACCAATGCCAATGTCAGAGAAAGCTTCCTGGTCAGTAAAGTGGTTTTGTGGTGTGGCTTTTCAGACAATTCATTATCAAGTAATGTTTTTATATTCAAGCACACAACTTTCATGTCGACGGAGGTGGAACATCGCTTTGTATGCGTGTCATTTCTTTATTGTCCTTAATTTTGCTTGAAACAAGCAATGCTCTCCTAGAAAGCGTGCGTTGACACGGTTAACACTTTTTTTTTTAAATTCAATTTTCACCCCAAACAAGGCATATTCCCTGTAAACACTACCAAATCATGCCTTTTGCCTCAATTAGACAATTGAAGCGATGTTAAGAAAAGTTAAAAGTCGCCAGTGTACACATCTGTCCACTCTTTGAAAGGTAATGTTTTTTTTTCCTTCTTGGAGACTATCACTCTCCTTACCAGACAGATCTGGTCGGAGAACTAGTTTAGTCGCCAATGAACAAACCATGCAGCAGACATTACTGGGTCATATGGTCCCAGTACCATAAGACCTCTCTCTCTCTCTCTCTCTCTCTCTCTCTCTCTCTCTCTCTCTCTCTCTCTCTCTCTCTCTCACACACACACACACACACACACACACACACACACACACATATCTATCTTGAGTTTCTTAAACGTTTCTGAACTTTGAAGCCAGATAAGTCTTTATCTCATGAAAAGGAATAACTTTTGTGCTTTACAAGTATTGTCTGTTTGATATACTTTTTCTTATTTTTAGTTTATTTTTTCTTACTAAAACTATCAAATTTAACTACAATGTTTAATATGAAAAAAACACGTATTCGTTAAATAGCATTTAAAAAAAAATTATTGCATACGATTTAAAAAAGAAAATTATCTTCCTTATTAAAGATTGGTAACAAGTTACGGTTCAGTGTTAAGATTGCTTTTTTGATTTATGTATAAGTTCCACATTGAACGTGAAAAGCATGCAAACTCGGCACATGTTATAGTTCCTTGGCTTAATCAAAAGTCAAAGCGTCGATTAACTCTTGGCTTCAGAAAAAACTCTCCTTAAGGAGTAGAACCATTTACGTCCTTCCTCTTAACTTGTACTGATTGGCTGTACTTTCTTTGCCTGCGTGAAAACTTAAAGCCTCTCCAGCACCTACTGGTCTTACTTTCTTTGAGGGCAGAAAGAGGCATTGTATTCAGCATACGCATGAGAGAGATTTGGGAATGCCCGACTTCATGGGTCATTGAAATGCAGAGAGACTGGCCTTCCTGAGTCAAACATTGACAGGTGTGAGAAACCTTGCGGTCGATAGCGCCTTTCCAAACCTCGATCATTCAATCTAGGGTTGTTGTAGAGTGATGGGGTGATACACAATTTCTCAGAGAGTGCAGAGCTGCACTCAAAAAGACCCAAAGGTCCAGTGACCTCTCTGACTTCAGAAAGGATCTTCATAGGAGATGACCGGCTCCTTGTGTGGTTGGGATGGTAAAATTAGAGGATCTGCTCTGATTGGAGTTGGGCACTGGGTTAGAGTCAACTCATCAACTATGAATTCTCGCTGATATGGCGATTGGCCTGCAATCTGTTGCCTCGCAATGTCATAAAGTACATGTTCTCTGCCTGAGAATTGCAAACAGTTCCTGGTACAGTTGGACCTCAGTCTTTTGGATAAATTTTTAGTCTCTTAGCTCTGCAAATAGAAAGCTTCGAAATGCTCACTCTCCATTTAAATTTTTTTTTCTTTTCATCCCTGGCTTCTCCCAAATTGCATTTATCTTTGAAAGACATCACTCACTCTCCAAACTACCTCACTCACTCCATGCTAATGAAACTATTGTATATGAATGTCTTTATCTATTTTTAATAACATTTTTGGAGGAATTTGAGAAAATTTATTAGGACAGCCCTTGGAGAAAATGTTGTATTATGGTGAATGATGAATTTGGCTAAGAATAGGATGAATATTTTTTAGTTATGACGACCAAAGATAATCAAAGACACCAATTTTTTCCCTACACTTTTGAATGGCCTTGTGCCTAATTTGTTGCTAATGTAAATTTTTATATTATTACATTATATAAATATTTAAAAATGTAATATCTGTTCTCCACAGAATCAGCACCAATTGTTTTCATGTTATTATCTCCCTTGAAAAAATTAAAAACACAAACATACATACTGAGAAAATGCCACTTATATTATATGTGATCCTTCAGACCTAGGCAAACGCATATAACAGATTGAGGCCCTAGGATAGCGAGTGAGTAAGGTTAACTAGATAAATATACAATTTACACAGCTAACGATGAGGAATTTAGAATATACAGTTTTGAAACAAATAAATACACATTTAATATTTGGAGCAAAATGGGAAGGGTAGAAAAAATAGCAACCAATAATAATAACAAACATTATCTGATCTCAGATATCAAAGAATAATGCAATTTTCTAATATCGAGAGGTCAATTTTAG
The DNA here is from genome assembly GCF_053919585.1 of Euprymna scolopes. NCBI lineage: Eukaryota > Metazoa > Mollusca > Cephalopoda > Sepiida > Sepiolidae > Euprymna > Euprymna scolopes. Next base: position 163,116,008 of record NC_136486.1, read on the forward strand.
AAAACAGATGCCACAAGGACCGAATCGAGTGAGGTTTTAATAGAAAAGAGAGTTGTTCGTTTGGTGACAGAGATTCGTTTTGATGAGAGGTTTTGGTCTTTGGGAGGCAAGAGGGCACACATATTTTAAAGATGTAAAAGCTAGCGAAAGAACTTAGTGTTGTGTCCTGGTCACCACAGAGTATTGAAGACCGAAAGAAAGATGGAACAAAAGTAGTTGTTTTTGTGCAATTTCGCATGCCATCCAATATCAGAAATATGTTGCTCCTAGTGTCTCCAAGTCGAGCGCTGTCATGAAAAAAGCCGGGTAACAGAAGGCATGCTTTGTTATATATCTCAAGGGTTGGAGTAGCAGTCCGTTGTATTAACTGCCTCATGTAATGTATATTCTATGTAATGTATATTCTATGTGTTAAAAGAACTGACTATTGTATTTGTTTATTGTATATGTTTAACTTCTTCCCACACACACGCATTAATAACGAGTATATAACATGTCATTATTTATCGTAGAGGATGACCTTTTCTCTTCCCTGCAACCTCTTTCTCACAGAAGAGATGTTGCGAGTTTGTCTCTATGCTTTATAGTTATTTTCATGGCAAGTGCTCGGCTGAGCTGCAATCTATGCCCCCGCCAAACTTTCACAAGAAACACCCGTCTAGCAGAAAACACTATCACTAATTTCCCCCACTCTTTATCTGTGCCTAAACCTAAACGAAGATTCCATGAACAAAGCTTCTTTCTTAGAACTACACGCCTATGGAATTGTCTTCCGTTTTCCTGCTTTCCAGCTAACTACAATATGGTTGTCTTCAAGTCTAATGTAAACAAGTTTTTGATGAGCCGTTCCATATAAGTTAACAACTTTACCGAATTTCCATTACTAACAATTACTATATTGTCCAATTTCTAGTGTACACTCTTTAACTCTTATCCTCGAGTGGCCTCTTGGCCTTGATAAGCGGTGATGCCTATGGGGAAAAAAAAAGATTTACTCTCCTAATGATGACGAAGTAATTTATACATACATGTATAAGACGTGCATTGATACACAGTAAACAACACGCAACACTTCACAATATTACCAATATGAATAAATTAAAATATTATTTATATGAACTAATTAAAAGTAAAACCTTTCTTCTTTTTCATAACTTTCAAGCGCGAACGAAGTCCCTACAATATTATTGGCATGAATAAATCAAAATATTACCGATATGAAGCAATTAAATGTAAAATCTATTTCCTTTTCATAAATATCAAGATCAAACGCAGACACACAATATTATCGGCATGAAAAAAATTAAAATATTATTAATGTGAAGCAATTGAAAGTAAAACGTATTCCGCTTTTATTATAACTGTCAAGTGCGAATACAGATTCCACAATATTATAGGTAATTATTCATTTAAAAAGGATAAACATTTATAGATATTTTTTATTCATTTAAAAATGCCTAATTACAAAAAATTGTTTTAATAATTTTCTCCTTGTTAGTTTGGTCAAAATTAAAATGCATTGACTTATTTTCATAACATTTGGGAAATTTTAAGTAGAACAGCCCCTGGTGTAAATGTGGTATTATGATGATTGATGATTCCAGTTAAGAGTAATGTACAAATTTTCTAGTTACTGTGACCAAAGATGATCAATGACATCCATTTTTGTACACTTTTGAATGGCCTTGTGCCTAATTTGTATAAAATGTAAATATTTTATTTTTTCTGAAAATAAATATTTCAAAGTGTAGCATCTGTTCTCCACAACATCAGCATCAATTGACACCGGAAGTTTTTATGTAATTATCTGCCTTGAAAAAAAATTAAAATGCAGACAGCCACACAGAGAAAGTACCGTTTATATTAAAAGTGGATTGTTGGCAACACCGAATCCCCTATTTTTGTAGGCACACAATTGTTTTATGTGCAGTTTACTTTTTAATTTTTTTCTATTTTCTTGGTGTTTTAAATCTGTGAAGTTGTGTGGTAAGAGGTATCAGCATGCCAAAAACAGGGGGAAAAAAAAGCCACTATGAACAAGGAGCGATGTTTGCCAACCTCCCCAGACCTTTTCTCTTTCTTGACCCCCACCTCCTCACCTCTTTTGATCATATCTTCCCTTTATAATCCACATGAAGTCAAGTATGGCGGCCATGTTTTGTTTGGGTGCCTTTGTGATGTTCTGTCATGGTTTCAACCTCTGACCCGCCTAAAATAAGTCTTCCAAGTTAAAACCACCGCCACTACCATCACACCTTTCTCTACCCTCATTTCCTCATTTTATAATCTCGGGCATTTCAGTAGCTGGAAATAATTAGAAAAAAAAAATAAATAAATAAATAAAATAGAAGAAATTAAAAAAAAATTCTTTAATAAAGTCCACGATAAGAATATAAAGTGGTGATGTAAATATTAATGAAATGAGATTCATTTAAACCTTATAAAAGCTTAATATTATAAATTAAATAATACTATTCTAAAAGTTCCATACTGATCGAGCATTACATTGCGTTTTATGCCTATTCATGCGTTTGCCTATAATCATCACTAGTTCTTATAAAACACTATACTAAAGCAGACGCAACATCCGACGTATATACAAGGGTATCTATATAGGCAGCATTCTTTTTAGTATTTCTTTATTTTTTGGTGAAAATCGTTCTAGACATGGCATGAAGCCATTTGATGTAAGGAGCTAATAAATACAAAAGCCGATTATTGAAAAGACAAGAGATGCATCTTGGCCATCGTCTAAAATTATAAAAAAACAAGGTTATGGGAAGGAGGAAAAGAGTCAGCAGCAAGAAAGTTTCACAAGCCTGTAGTTCTTATAAAGAAGCTACTGGAATAGGAAGCTACATTACAATAATGGATCAAAGTGAATTGATGAAGACCACTAAACCAACGAATCAAACAAGCTGGAATAAAGGAAGCAGGGAATATATCAGTCAATTCTGAAAAACGTGTTATAATAATATTTATAGAAAAGACTGAGACTAGCACTGAATTAATGTGATTTATAGGCCTTTATGTAATTTTTTTCATATTTAATAGTTCTTGGACAATTAGTCGGTTGTGAATAACCATGAATTTCGAAAATATATTAAATCTTTCAAATAGAAAGATATACAATAACATATTTAAATATTCAATCGCAGCGAGGGAAATAATGTTCTTAACTTCTTAAGCTTGTTTCCTTCAACAATTACAAGAAACCTTCTCTACCACCAATAGCAACGGCCAAAAACATATTACTTGAAAGTACTTACTTTAAACTCCTCGGCATAACGTTCACAGGGAACATGAACTGGAATAGATACATTGAGAGCATTGCCAAGGCTGCTGCTCGAAAAAGCTGGGCTCTCTCTACTACGCGAGAAAGCTACTTACGCTTGAAAGTATCCTATACCTCTATAAGGCCATCGTTCGCCCATGTATTGAGTACTGTTGTCGGATTTGGGCTGGTGTATCTGCTACTTGTCTCTCACTCTTGGGCAGGGTTCAAAAGAGAGTCGCCAATCTGATAGATCCTGAACTGTTATCTAGTCTTCAGCCTCTGTCCCATCGACGAAATGTTGCATCCCTCTGCCTGTTCTACAAGTAATGGTGAATGCTCTGACGAACTGCAAGCACTTGTACCCCCTTGATGTGAATACCCCGACAAACCCAACAAGCAGCTAAATCCCACCCCTTCACAGTAGAGATCCCTAGGTGCAAGAAAGCCTTTTACTCCAATAGTTTCTTCCCCAGAACTGCTAGACTTCGGAACTCCCTTCCGGGATTCTGCTTTCCCAACTGTACTGACATGCAGAAGTTCAAGTATAATGTGAACAAACATCTTGCTGCTCATCTCCCTTCATAATATCCCTGCAACTTATGTACCCGATAGTAGCCCCGTACTTCAAAGTGGCACTGTGCCTTGTTTTGAGTGAAAATTGAATTAAAATTAAAAAAAACAAAGTAAATGAGAACTTTTATGTAATATTGGAATATCTATGTATCATGTAGAGATCAAGTGTTAGTCCAAAACATGAAACAAACAACAAAAAAATAGGTGTAAGGTTTTTTGGCAAACGGCTACTTTACAATGCGACACAATGGAGTTCCTGAATATTTCCATCTGTAAAAAATTGAATATCGAATGTAACAGCAAGAACTGGGCAAAGAAGAAAAACAGAATTCAGTCATACGCAATCCACTATGAATATGTAATTCCTACAGTTGCATAGCTCGGAAACAGAACTATTATACCTGCCATAGTGATATGGGACAGAAAGGAGAAAGAAGCAACCTTAGTAGAAGTTAATATCCTTAATGATGATGGGTTAAACAGAGTTAAGAGCGAAAAGGTAACGAAATATCAAGGTCTTATGTACGACATGAAAAATGGAATCTTAGAAAAACTTCCATCGTTCCAGTAATTATATGAACACCCGCACTCATAACAAAAAATTTGTAGCAGACGGGATTGCAGGGAACATCATCTGGAGAAAATTCTTGTCCAATTAGAAACCAGCTCTCAGTCACGTGACTGAGTTTATAAAGGTTAAACCACACCAACTCCAACTCTCTCTCTCTCTCTCTCTCTCCTTCTCTCTCTGTTTTCCCTGATCTTGGATTGACAACTCCATGTGGAACGGACTTGTCCTCAACTTCTCTCTTGGAACTCAACAGAACTCACCCGGACTGCAGACCCCGGGGAACGACTAAGACGAAACACAAATAACCCAGCATAGCAGTTAGACTTCATTATGGCACATAAATGAATTCTCTCTTTCAACAGGCCTTTATCATCTTTAATCTACGTCTTCACACAAGAACTCTTTCCACGAATAATTCTTTCTGTAAACATGCTGAGCATCATGCATTCATTTTTGCATGAATCTGATGATTTTTTAGTGGCATTTGTTTACCCGGTATCTTTCTAGTTAGAAGCTGTTCTTAAATGTTAGAATGATACTTCTTGTCTGTCTTCAAATTCCAAAAATTACTTAGCAAATATATCCGATGAACCAAATGCATGAGAAATACAAACAATTGCACTTAACGACACGGTTAGGATTTAAAAAAGATCTCTCGTTTGGAATGTATAAGATAGTGATTGAATCTCTGGCACCTGGTAGGTTGCCCCATCCTCAGCCATGGCAAAATGAAAATTAAAGAAAAAAAAAGTAAAAAATAGAGTTGTTTAGTATTATATAGTTTATATCTTTCTTCTTTTATATATATATAAGGCTCATCTATAATAATTATGCTCTAATAATGTTACTAGGGACTTCAAGCAAATACATTGAAATTAACAAAAAACTGTTCTTATTTCTATATCTTTTATTTTTATTTTATTTTTTCATAGAAATCGCTCCAGACAAAGCATGAAGTCACCTGATGTAAGGAGCTAAAAATACTATTTCAAGCTCAAAAATTTGTCAATAAGTGTTAGATGGAATAGACTTTAGCCTAGAAAACAGCGATTCTTCCCTTTTGTGAGAAACATCGCTCATGGAATGTGAGGACTAAAGGACAAAATAAGGAACGCGAGAGTTACCCGGCTGCCGAAAGTAAACCGAAGATCAGCTTCCTACTCTCCTTTGGATTTAAAACAAAATATGTGACAGTAATTTATGTTTATTATTTAAATCGGTTATTTGGCACATTAACTGGTGTGGCATATTTATTATATTAAATTGTAGTTCGTAATTAAATCGCTTCTTTTTGTACTTAGACATTTAATTAGGATGTACATATAAAAGGTTATAATTTGAATTTCCTTATGGAACTATTTTTGAGTAATGAAACACAGGTAGGGGATACTCCAGGCTGTTGTGGCCAAATCTTATGCTGGAGTCACTGCCAAGATATAGCAGGAGATGCCGAGAAGAGTGGTGAAGCAGGACTCAGTTCCTGTACGTAAGTCAAGAAATACAGGCATGGCTGCTTAACAAGATTCCTCACTACTGGTTGCCGGACTTGTGGCCGACCTCCTCACCTAATTGCAACCTTTCTTCTGAAACGTGATCGAGGTTAAAACCAACAAGCACATGCACATGCTCAACGTTCTGAAGTCTGTTATCATGAAGGTGTTTGTCACTGTAGACAAAGTTTTCAAAGTGTATGACCCGCCTTGAAGTGGTTACATTGAAAACTAATGCAGTATATGGAGGAGTTGTTCAAAGCAGCCTTTTCTGCTTTGACAGGGTTTAAAACTGGTTTCGAAACCTAGTAGGTAATGTGCTTTTTTCCTCCTTGTCAATTTTTTTTTTTTTACCACAAAAGAGATTTTGCGAGTGTAGAGGAATTGGCCGACATTTACCGATGCCTTGTATCACAGCCATGGCGTGAACATAGGTAAATGTCTCCCAACCCCTAACAAAAAATTTTAAAAAATGACGTCAGAATCAGTATCCAGACGAAGTTGAATATAAAATTTATAATATGGTTTTATTTAACATAGCAAGAAATAATAAATCATATTTTTATTGTTGGCATATTTTTTATGTGTGTGCCGCTTCAACACACAAGCAAAAAAAATAATAAATGAATTTATCGTCCGATGTTTGTGAGAATGTGAAAATGTTCTTGAAAGAAGTGTTCTGCCATAAATGCTACGTTTGTAACTTGATGCATAGTCGCTAGGACTTTATATGTGTTTTTAAAAGAGTCTGATCGGATTTGAATTAAAACATCTAATGAAAAGCAGGAGAGAGAAATCTTTTTCTGACAGAGGTAAAATGTTTTTCTTAGGAGATAAAGTTGTAAAAGTTAAAATTCTAGGTAGGATAAGCCAGTTTTTTTTTTTTCAGAAATAATTAAAAACATAAAATTTAACAAGAAAGTCATCCTGGCTGGTGAAGTAATGTTATTTAAAATGAAATTAAAACGATCAGAATTCAATTGCTTACTTCAGCAAAAACATCAGATAAGAATAGAATTAGATGACGGGTGCGCACGAGTTTAACCTTCTAAGGGAGTCAATGTTGTTTGTGTACAGCATGCTGGGCTGAGCTGCCTATTTTTGACACGTGGTGAGTTTATAACGGCTTCGACAGGCTCCTGGAGACAGTCAGAAAATTATTTACAAAAATGCGTTTTTTTTTTGCGAGCACCGATTGGACGAAAAGTCAACACTGCTGTTACATGAGATGCTGTGTACTACGTCCGTGCGAAAAGGTAAGGTTTTAGTTTTTATTCCCGTAGAATTTGCGTGGGTGTATATAACAGATGTATGCGCAACTGGAACGCTTCTTGTCCAACCACGTTAATGTCTCTTGCGTGTAGCTACAGCAAAACTATCTTTGCTCTATCATTATTTTCATACCAAGTGTTTAACTGAGCTATAATCTATGACCCCCCCTTCCTGTAAAACATTCACAACAAACACTCGTCTAGGTACAACCATTATCATAAATTTCTCTTACTCTCTATTTGTGCCTAAACTGAAGGCACATTCCACAAAGAATGTAAATTGCTTGGAATTGCTCGCCTGTGGAACTCGATACTGCAGGGTTGCTTTCAGGCTGACTATAACATGTTAAATTCTATCCATTTTCCATCACTAGCAATCATTATGGTGTTGTTTTATCGATCACCTAACACTTATTATCCCTTATCTCGAGTTGAAAAGTGGTGACTCCACTGTAAAAAAAAAAAAATCCATATCTAATTGCATGTACAACTTTTGTTGTTATTATCTATATTGTTTTTTTTTAACTGCTGGATTTTACTGGCACACTGTATTTTTTAATGGAAATTATTCTAGACAAGACATGAAGCCACTTCATGTAAGGAACTAACGAGAGTGAAAGATGAGTTTTGCAAAGAAAGAAAAAAACTTATTGACCTTAGTCTTAAAAAAGGAAAATGGTGGGCAGGAAGAGAGTTCCACAACCTTGAAGTCCTTGGAAAGGAGCTGCTGAAATATGAAGCTGTATTACAATAAAGTATTAAACAGCAAATTTATGGAGATCACTAGACAAACGAATCAAACAAGCTAGAAAAAAGGAAGCAGATAATAGATCAGACAATTCTGAAGAACGCATGCCATAATAGTGTTCATAGATAAAAGTAAGACTAGCAACATCACGGCTGTGAGAGAGAAGTGTGCAGAGAAGAAGGATGTTTAAGTCCAATCAAATTAAAAATAGGTGTATGCACCTTACCAATAACCCTCAAATGCGACAGAGCTTCACCAGTCCAAATATGACAACAACGATTTTAAGAATATTTAAACAATAAATAGATCAATTTGTCTGAACATTTGATAAATTTCGATTTTCTTGTATCCTTTCACGTAACCTTACGTCCTAATAATATAAATTTTCTACACCTATATAATAAAGTAATCCTATTATACTTGATAAATATTGTTTTTCTCTTCCTATTGTCATTCTGGTTGACGATACTCTTCAATGTATTAAATACCTTTGCACTTGACCGATTAATTGGAAAGTGAACCTGCATTATTTTCGATTACCTATGTTTAGAACATATTATTATACGATCGGCCGGGCAAGAAGTCGATGATAATATGGGGCAGAGTTACTTCTTTATTGGGGAGTAACGACTTCACACTATTATTTTATAAGGCTGATAAAACTGTATGCAATAAAAATGATGATTTTAAGTGTTTTATTTTTCGTTTTTGTATGTGCTTAAAATTTTTATTAGAGTCGATACGTCGATTAACCACAAGTAATTCTTTTAAAATACAAGTTTCTTAAGTTAGTCGCGCTATTGTTTGTAACGCGCAAGTCAGTCACTCATAATCGGAATATTCATTTTATATAAAATCCAACACTGATCTCTCTTCAGAGACCGTGGCACAGGGGATAGAGGCGTCGAGTCTCTACAGTTCCAGGTGAACATTGCCTGAAGGTAAAGGTTCTGTCCGTTGGTTGGTTAACAGTGACCAGTGATATGCAGAGGGAAGAGAAGGTGGTGGCCTTAGCATCCAATTATATTCAAACTATCTCCTTTTTCATAATATTTACTAGGACTTATTCTTGAGTATTTGAGGCATTTAATAAAGAAGATCCAAAACATCACCTGACCTCTGTATGCCACTGATGGTGACACATAAATCTGAAATAACATTGAAGACGCTGACAAGGCTGCTGCAAAGATGGTTGGCTATCTCTTTAACATGTTATAAAACTACTCACATCTGACAGTATCTCTACACGGCCACCATTTGCCCATGCGTGGAGTATTGTTGCCATATCTGGGTTGGCATATCTATCACAAGTCTCTCCCTCTTAGACAGGGTCCAAAAAAGAGTCTCCAACCTAATATGCCTCACACTATCAACAAAGCTCCAATCCCTCTCCCAACAATGGAATGCTGCATCCCTATGCCTGTTTTATAAATACTTTAATGGAACATGCTTATACGAACTCGTAGCACTTATGCTTCCTCGATGTAAATACTTCTGATCAACCCAACGAGTAGCAAACTCCCACCCTTTCATTGTAGAGGTTGCTAGATGTGGGAAAACTTTCTACTCTAATAGTTTCCTCTGACAGCTAGACTTTGAAATTCCCTCCCTATTTTCTACTTCCATGACTGTACTAACACGCAGAAATATAAATGCAACTTGAACAGACATCTTGCTGCTCAACTCCCTGCATAGTGTCCCTGTAGACATGGAATCAAATAGTAGCCAATAATGTACTAGTGCGCTTCTTTATCTGTGTCTAAATCTAAACGTAGATTCCATTAACAAAGCTTCTTTCTTAGAACTGCCCACCTGTAGAACACTCTTCCGTTTGTCTGCTTCAAGCTGACTACAATATGGTCGTCTTCAAGTCCAATGTAAACAAATGTTTGATGAGCCGTTCCCTTTAAGTAATCCAATTTACCAAGCTTACACTTCTAACAATTACTATGATATTGTCCCTTTGACTACTTTACATTATTTATATTATTATAATAATGAAGTATATGATTTGCTAATTGATATAAAGTAATGCAAGAGTGCTCAATTTCCTGCATAGAAGAGGTGTGGTTAAACACAACATTGCCCAGAGAAAGATTTTTCTTATGCATAAAAAGTACATGGTCTTGCCTGCGAGTCAAAATAGGAATAATACAGTATTATACGTTGTAAGGAGTATAAGTCAGTGAATCCAAAATGCTCAGTATCCTCGATACTGTTGTACTGTTTTTATACAAGGAAATCTACTCAGCTTTACTCGGTATAGAAAACAATAGATAGTCATCAAAAAGTGCTCAATATGCTAAGAATAGCCGGTATGTTCAAACGCAACTTCATTTCTTCTCTTTGTTTTATACAATCCTGGGCAAATTTGCTTCTTCCAAAATGCTGTACAAGTCTCCATAATCAAACATATATGACCATCTACACTGACCAGAAATGTAAGGTTCCAAGCAGAAGTTTAAAATAATTAAAACCAGACCATCTAGTTTAATAACCCTGAGCTGATTAACCTAGCAAAATTCTAGCACATCTATCTTCAGGTACATGGCCCACCAAGCTCAAAATCTGAACCATCGGCCCCTTAACCTCCTCACATTCGCATTTACGCTATCCAAAATAATAAACATATCATCAATTTATTAATGACTAGCCTACCCGTGTCCTGATGTTGCTTGGGAATTCATAGTAACGAAATTGCAATGCTCAAACCCAAGCTAGAATTAATGATGAATAATACCATCCAAAATAACCATGTCATCAGTTTATTAATAATAATGACTCTAAAGAGGTCACATAGACAACTTCACTTATTGACGTTGATGTAAACCAAACACACACATTTATATATATATATATATATATATATATATATATATATATATATATATATATATATATGTGTGTGTGTGTGATTTATTTGTTGACTTTGGTTGCTATACTTCAACAAATTCTATTATTTATACAGAAAAGGATTTTACCTAAATGCTAAATGAAAATAATTCTTTCACGAACATGATGGTACTGAAATACATTTTTTAAATATAATTATTCGTGGGTTCGTGTTTCATCACTTTATCACTCACCAGTGTGGCTAAAAATAGTATGATTTGAAACCAAAACTCCAGAGATTAAAACCTGGCATAGGTATGTGTATATGCTTATATATTTGCACATACAGGATTCATTACTAAACTAATTTACTGATCATTATGTACTTTTGAACACCGCTGCTAAGCATAAAAGATAATAATGTGAACTATATTTAGTTTTAGTTTCATGCAAAGGGGATGAAAGCTCTTTGTAGACATTAAAATACCTCCAATTTTTGTGAAATTTCAACAATAGATATTAGACATTAATAAATATTCACTAAATTTCAATTTTTAGGGGGTATTTTAAAGGATATTTAAAATAATATTTTTGACTGTATCTCCGATCCTCCTCAGTGTAATGAAGGAGGTGTGCATACACGATGGGGAAGGTGGCAGAAGAAGAAAGTATAGCCAATGAGAGCGCATTATTTAAGCTTTGAGGTTGTTGCTAACTTAGCTGACATAGCTGACTGTTCTTCAACCTCTGAGTCATAAAAATTAGTTAAACAAAGATGGCTGCCAGAACAAACACATGATATTGAGTCTTCTATGAACATTTTTTCGGCTTTTTTCATCTCATAGTCATGCATTTTTTCTATCTAAGCAAAGAATTTCTAATTTTTCTAAAGAGTATATGCACGAAAAGAGACAGTATTGACATAATAATAACCATTTTTTCTGCATAACGAAACGGATCTCTGGAAAATGTACCGAAATTTTTACATGCTGAAGGAGCTGTTTTGCATGAAAAAGAAATATTTGGATCTTGAAATGTAACTATAATCTTATTCTTATATATATATATATATATATATATATATATATATATATATACTAGCATTTCAGTCCGGCGTTGCCCGGGTGTTTGGATGTGTATGTTGAGCAAAAAAAAAAAAGTGGTAGTAGGAAGGCAAGCTTGAACCCGTACTGCAAAGGAGGAAAAGAATGGGAAAAAACCTGACGTCTTTGCTGTTACAACCATCGCCCAACCGGAAGTGACGTAGGTTTAAATTAAGGCTAGACAATCGAAGGAGAGGAAGACTTTCAAAAAAGCGACACCCCCTTGTTGAAAAGTGCCCAGCTGAAGATGAAGATATTAATGTTTTTAGCCAAATTTTCGATATTTGTTGTCTGAAAGGTCGAACTTTAAAACGATACTGATCTTAGTAAAATCC
>NC_136486.1:163133207-163138207 GCF_053919585.1 Euprymna scolopes
TAGGTAGGCTAATGTAAGGGTTGCGTAAGTCGGTGCCATTTTCGTTCCCATTGCTGTACCTAGTGTTTGGATGTAGTTGGTATTGTTGAATTCGAAGGAATTATTTAGAATTATGTCTATACTATCGATAATGAATTGCTTTGTGAATCTGGGATGTAGTGTTTGTGCGTGTCTGTTGAGCCAAAATAGTATTGCTTCTTTTCCTAATTCATGGGGTATATTACTATATAAACTACTAACGTCAAATGTAACTAATAGTGTCCCGTTTTCTACTGTATGTGGTAAGGTAGTGAGAAAATGGATGTCGTCCCTTATGTAGCTCTTAACTTGATCTGTGAAAGGTGTAATAAGATGTCTATTAAGTTGCTAAGTCTGCTTGTCGGACAGGCTGGTCCTGCTACAATGGGTCTAAATGTAAGGTCGCTAGGGTTTGGAGCGCTAATATATTCTGAGTTTTGTGTATCGATGGCAAGTTTTATTGTACCAGATTTGTGTATTTTAGGCAGTCCGTAGAAGTTGTTGGTCTTTGTAATGAAATTTGTGAGGAAGTCCTTTTCTTTCTTTTTTAATATTTTGTTGTGTGTTGTACAAAGTTTTGTGATTTTTGAGATGGTGGTGTTATCTATGTTGGTACTAATGGGTTTATAGTAGTGTTTGTCATCCAGTAATTCTGTAATTTTTGTTTCATAATACGTTCTGTCCATGATTACTACGGCACTGCCTTTGTCTGCTTCTTTTATTATTATGTCATTATTATTACGGATCTTTTCGAGTGCTTGTTTTTGCTTATGTGTGAGGTTGCTTGTGGTTTTGTGTTTTTTTTGGAGGTTAAGGTTCCAGAGATTTTCGAAGTAGCTGTTTATGTATGTGTGTATGTATGTATATATACATATGTATGCACATGTATGAGTTGGTAAATGTGTTCGTGTGAATATGGATATACGCGTATGTGTGAGCCCCTGCATATGTCTGTGTGTGTGCATGTGTGTGTGTATGTGTATGTGCCTACATAGTATGTGGATGTTTGTGAGTGTATGTGCACATACATATATGTGTGTACATATATGTGTGTATGTGCGTGTATGTGTGTGTATATATATCTTCTACCTATTATTCTCCATCTTACTTGTGTGTGTGTGTGTGTGTGGGTGCGTGTACATATGTCTGAATGATTAAACGCATATATACATGCGTGTTTTGGTAAGGAAAAAAAAAAAAAAAAAAAAAAGTGTATATATATATATATATATATATATATATATAAAATAAAAAATAAAAAAATAAAAATAATTGTTAGCGGTGGATGTATGCGAGTGCGTGTGTGAGTGTGTAGGTGGGTATGTATATGTGTATATATGTATGCTCCTACATATATTTCTATGTATGTACGCGTGTGTATGTGTGTGTGCCTGTGTGCGTGTGCATGTGTACATGTACATGAATATATATGTATGCGTATGGGATTGTGTGTGAGTGTATGCTATACATGGGGAAAGAAAGTCTTTAAAAAAGAACCCTAAAGAAGCCATAAAAACCTTCACCATATGGACTAAAAAACACTCTTTGAAACTAACTTTGACCGGTCACAGTGAAACACTTAAAGTTGGAGACAGAACGTCTAAACACTGAACACACGCATCGCACCACTATGAAAAACATATTTAATATCAGCGGAGGCATATCCACAAACTCCCATTTTAAAGAAAAACTTTTTTCGAAAATATCTGAAGAGAGCACACTCTAAGCTCGAAACGCGTTATAAAAATATTTTAAAATAAAAATATGATGAAAACCTTTAAAAAAAACCCACAATTGTTGATGGCTACACTCTTTTAAATATACATTTTTTCTCTCGTTGGAACTACACAACCATCACTTTAAATATAAATAACTACAACGACAGAATGCCAGCAACAAGAAAAAAGTCTCTGGAGGACTTGATGGATTCACAGACAAACCTCTCCATAGAACACAAACATCTCGAGGACGGATTGCAGCAACTAAATGAGAAAATGGACAGAATAATCCAGCTCATTTCCAACCAACAGGATAAGAAAGAGATACAATTTGAGGAAATCATTAACCAACTCAAAGCACAACAAGAATACCTGGAATACTTTAGAAGACCATACATACAGAATGAAGTACTAAAAACCAAGAAACGGAATCTCCAAAACTGGAACATCCTCCTTAAACAAAGAAAAATGGCTTTTTACCATGCAGTAAAATGCAGTGACACCGCAGCAACATACAAGACATTTCTAACGATGGAGGACCAATTCATTCCATATAAATTCCGGGAAAAAATTACACCACAAGATACAGAGGAACAAGTGAAAATTAAAAAAGCCCTAAGTATTTCAAAACTTCAGGCCGAAATCGACATACGGGAAGACAAAAAATACACTCTACGGAGAAGTACACAGAAATTGACAATAAAGTATTTAAAAAAATCAAGGAACTCTGCCCCAAGGAAACACACCAACCCCTCTTGGAACTCTGGGATTCTGAATGCAAAAAAGAGGAGGAAAAATCCAGGGAAATCATTGGACGGAAAATAACCTGGCTAAAAAACCTGCCGGAAAAAGAAAAAAGCAAACAATCGACAAACACATACAAGGACAACCAGGAACAGAACACTCTTACACGATATCCGCAAACACAGAGATCACATAACAAAGGTAAGAAACGAAACATACACCATACACAAACACATCCACACAACAGATACAACTACACACAAAGAAGCAACCACAATATATTCACATCTTACACAAATTCCCAACAACTGGCCCAGCCAAAACGCACACTAATAACACCTCAAAATTACACAAGAACCCGCACCATTAACAAACACAACACACCGGACAACATACCAGACAATACATCTCCACAAAAATACCCACTTATATACAATCCTAAGCAATACAAACCTAACTATTACCACCCAATTCAGCGAACACAATCAAAAGTCCATTCCCACAGACACTACATCGCTAACACAAACAACGAAAAAATACCTTTACTAAACAACCCCTACCAAAACACCCCCACAATGCAACACAACTACCTGAGACATCACATAATTCAAAACACTACCTACAACTCTCACCCCTCATATCCCACACAAAGAAACAAACCCCTAAGGCACCTCCCCCATCAACGGGAACAATCAGAATATCCCATGCAACACCAATCCCAACAAACAGACCTCCCCTACAACAAACCCCGACAACACAACCCTATACAACAATGCATGTATCCTCAACAGCAACACCAATTCCAACTGAAACACAACTATCCAACACAAAAAACATATAACGACAACCCATTCAACCATTTATCACTGAACCCTCACAATATTGTACACGACACTCATTTTACAAGGAGACATCACACCACCCTAAAACACACCACTCCTCGAAACAAGGAAACAAACAACTCCCAGCATTTTTTAGGAAGCCCCCAGGGAACAACAATTCCAGGTTAGAAAAAATTAGACCCAAAATCATCAATTTATCCACATACTCCTTATCAAAGAACGAAATGGAAATACTGAAGCTGGGCCTCAAATTCTGCCCCACCCCTAAAAGCAATATAGCAGAACTAAAAAAGGACCTTAAAGAATTCGAACGGAAATTTAGACTAATAGAAACACTAGATAACAAAGGGGACAAAGATGATTCTTTAGTAAAAAACAAATCAACATATTTCCCTAATAAACAGAACAACACAAAAGAACTAAACAGCTACTTCGAAAATCTCTGGAACCTTAACCTCCAAAAAAAACACAAAACCACAAGCAACCTCACACATAAGCAAAAACAAGCACTCGAAAAGATCCGTAATAATAATGACATAATAATAAAAGAAGCAGACAAAGGCAGTGCCGTAGTAATCATGGACAGAACGTATTATGAAACAAAAATTACAGAATTACTGGATGACAAACACTACTATAAACCCATTAGTACCAACATAGATAACACCACCATCTCAAAAATCACAAAACTTTGTACAACACACAACAAAATATTAAAAAAGAAAGAAAAGGACTTCCTCACAAATTTCATTACAAAGACCAACAACTTCTACGGACTGCCTAAAATACACAAATCTGGTACAATAAAACTTGCCATCGATACACAAAACTCAGAATATATTAGCGCTCCAAACCCTAGCGACCTTACATTTAGACCCATTGTAGCAGGACCAGCCTGTCCGACAAGCAGACTTAGCAACTTAATAGACATCTTATTACACCTTTCACAGATCAAGTTAAGAGCTACATAAGGGACGACATCCATTTTCTCACTACCTTACCACATACAGTAGAAAACGGGACACTATTAGTTACATTTGACGTTAGTAGTTTATATAGTAATATACCCCATGAATTAGGAAAAGAAGCAATACTATTTTGGCTCAACAGACACGCACAAACACTACATCCCAGATTCACAAAGCAATTCATTATCGATAGTATAGACATAATTCTAAATAATAATTCCTTCGAATTCAACAATACCAACTACATCCAAACACTAGGTACAGCAATGGGAACGAAAATGGCACCGACTTACGCAACCCTTACATTAGCCTACCTAGAAGAAACCCTATATAAAAAAATAGAACAAAAATTTGGCCACAGCACTAAAATACTGTTTGTAGAATCATGGAAAAGGTACTTAGATGACTGCTTCATCCTATGGAAACCCACATGGGGGGACATCACAGACTTACACACCATACTCCAGAACCTACACCCAAAAATTAAATTCACCATAGAACAAAGCTCTACAGAATTACCTTTCCTAGACATACTGATAAAGATTAAAGACAATAACATTATCACAGACATTTACCGCAAACCTACAGACACCCAACAATACCTACACTTTAAAAGTCACCACCCTAAAAGCTGCATAAAATCAATTCCCTACACCCTAGCACGTAGAATCTGCACCATAATCACGGACAATAACCTTCGAAAAATCCGA